>NC_136068.1:694574298-695021798 GCF_964261635.1 Lissotriton helveticus
TTTAGACAACATAGCATTTTATCTTAATGGTTGCACTTAATTCTTAGTGGTTCTTGTAAATAGGCAGTTCTTGTCATTTAAAACAATAGTCTCAGGTTCCAAACAAAAATAGTCTCTAGTCTCTCAGATCAGGAGTCTAAAAATATTGCCCCTGATTTCTTATTCACTTCGCTCTCCCAAACGAGCAGTAAAACACCATACCCCCTTTTGGTCCCACCTAGGGGCTTCAAGCGCTGTCAATGCGCTTCTGCGCGAGGCTCAGGGACTCTTTCTCGTCCCAGGTGCAGCCTCGCGCCTCCTTGAAACTCAGGCGCGCCGGCCGTGCAGATTGCACGCGTCCCCGCCCCGGCCGGTCCCCTTTCCTCTCCCGCCCGCTCTCGACAATCCAACGAGCGGCGGGGGAGGCAGTGAGGCTCACCTGGTGGGGGGACGGCTGGCCAGGGGTGCGGGACGCTCCCAAGTCCCTCGGCGGGGTCAGGTCTCTTCCCCGGTCCCGGCGGTGATCTCCCGGCTCCTCGGCAGCTTCAGTCGAGGCAGCCAATACCGTCGCGGCTCTCCAGACGAGCCCCCTTACACCCGGGAGTCAGCCACTGGCAGAGCGGCTCCTGGGACAGGCATCCGATGACGCTCCGCTCGTTAGGCCAATCACGGCCCACCACTATCGATGACGCTGCGCCGCACGGGCCAATCCTGTCGCGGCGTTAGTGAGGGGGCTCGGCTCCCTCCACCAATGGGGGCGTGGCGGCTTCGTTCTTCGCCGCGGCAGCTCCTGGACCTCGGAGCAGATGCGGGGGGGTTTCCTGGCCCCGGGCCGCGGTGGTGATTTGGCGGCAAAGGGTTTTCAAGGGCGCTGGTCTCGACTAGACCCCCCTCTCGACCTTGCCACATCCTGGGAGCGGATTTCACGAGGGGAGGCTCCACAAGCCTCCGACCCTCACGGTTAAGGTGCCGATGAGCACACAGATCCCTTCCTCACGCTCTGACGTCCAGCACCACGCGTCTCGGGTCCCAACAGCACGATTTTTCAGCCGTTTTCTGGGATAGCTTTAGGAACCTTTAGTCCTGGGTTCCCAACAGGAGGCCAGCTCTTCTCAGGCCCTTGGAGATTCAGTTGTAGACACAGCACACAGCAGAGTCTTGGCAGTTTCAAGTAGGCAGGGTCACAGCACACAGCAAAGTCCCTTTCTCCTCCTTAGCTTCCAGTTGGACAGTAGAACAGGTCAGCCCTTGGAGCACACAGCAAGGCAGTCTTCCTTTAGTTCTCTAGCTGTCCTCCTTCCAGCAAAGGTTCCTTCTTGCTTGCAGAATTTCAGAATCTAATCTTCTGTAGTCAGGGGTCCTTTCCTTATACCCCTCAATGTCTTTGAAGTTCTTTGAAGTCTTTGTGCATGGAGGCCCTTGGTCCAGTCTAAACCAGTTCTGGGGGTTGCGGAGCACCGAGGTGTCTCTGGTTTTCTTCTTCCTGTCAGCTTCAGGGCCAGAGGTGTCAGTTGACCACCAGGAGAGAGCTAACGTGGGGGAGGTAGGCAGGCGCAGCTCAGCACTTATCAGGCATTCCTTCCTCCCTCCTCCCAGGCAGGCAGATGTGCCCTTTCATCCCCGGGCTGTCTCCGACCCTCTCCTCTGGGGCTCTGCAGCCCCCCCTGTCACATCCAGACCAGGCAGGCATTCCACAAACCCAGGCACACAGAAAGGTTTAGACAAGAGAACAGCCACTTTCTAAAAGGCTATTCTCCAACACAGGATTTAAAAACACCCTTCACTAAAAGATGTGTCATTAAATTCTGAGTTCAGGGATATCTTTCACTTATGTCCCATCTTGTTCCTGTGGGATGATAGGCTGGCATCACATGGGGCCAGTCTCCTCCATGTTACTACTCTATGGAGCAAGAGAGCCTTACAGCAGTGAGCACATAAAATGGCTGCTGCCCACTACCAGAGCATGTGACCTGCACTAGTACATGCTCTACCTTAGCTATACACTGCACCCTGCCCAGGGGGGTACCTTGAGCTTTCCATAGGGGTGGCTGATGTGCACAGACAGGGAAGGGTTAGGCCCAGCCAGTGGAGACACTGGCCAGGGGGACAGGGCAGTCCACTGACTGCACACAGGCCCTGCGCTGGCAGGCCTGAGTCACTATTTTAAAGCTACTCATGTGGGTGGCGCAATCTGCGCTGCAGGCCCACTAGTAGCATCTGTCATCACCAGCCCTGGCACACACAGTGCACTTTACTAGGGACTTCTTGGTGATACAAATATGCCAATCAGGTATATTCAATCAATATCACAATTTACAGAGGGAGCACTTACACTCTGGCACTGATCAGCAGTGGCAGAGTGTCCAAAGCATCTAAATCAGCAAAAACGAAATCCAGCACAGCATCAAAACACATGAGTCAGAGGCAAAAAGATGGGGGAAGAACCACGCCAAAAGGTGTCAGGTCTAACAGCAGTGGCGTCACTAGGGGGGTGCGGGGGGTGCGGACCGCACCGGGTGACACCCTCACATGGGGGTGACACCATCTGGTTGCGCCCCCCCCAGCAGGCCTCTGTACATGGCACCCCCTGCACCGCACCCGAAGGCCTCGGAGAGACTCGATCCGCTTTAAAAACAAAAGCGAACAGAGATATTTTCTCACCTATTCGAATTAAAATGTTCTCATTAGTTAAAGTTTGAAAAGTGTAGTAATGAGGGGCCCCCGCCATTTATATGGAAAAAGACACGTTGCTAAAGAGGGGGGCCGGGGAGGGGGGGGTATTAACCGCTTGGAAATTAGCTTATACTTTAGCTGTTTCATATCGTAAAATTCTCACGTCTACAAACTCGCTGGTGCCTTGTACACAGATTTCTTTTTGCATCTTGAAAAGCTTTAAAAGAGAAACCACATGAAAGTGGCAGAGAGTGTAAAAGGGGGGGTCCTGCCCCCCCCCCCCCGGGGTTTAATGTGCGAGAGAGAGGGAGCTAGAGGGAGTAAGAAGACAGAGAGAGAGAGAGTTAGAGTGAGAAAGACAGAGAGAGAGGGAGCTAGAGTGAGAAAGACAGAGAGAGCGGGAGCTAGAGTGAGAAAGACAGAGAGAGAGGGAGCTAGAGGGAGTAAGAGAGAGAGAGAGACAGAGGTAGCTAGAGGAAGTAAGACAGAGAGAGATAGAGAGG
Source organism: Lissotriton helveticus (assembly GCF_964261635.1). Lineage (NCBI taxonomy): Eukaryota > Metazoa > Chordata > Amphibia > Caudata > Salamandridae > Lissotriton > Lissotriton helveticus. Next base: position 694,577,454 of record NC_136068.1, read on the forward strand.
GAGCTAGACAGAGAGAGGGAGCTAGAGGGAGTACGATAGAGAGAGAGGGAGCTAGAGGGAGCAAGACAGAGAGAGAGGGAGCAAGACAGAGAGAGAGGGAGCTAGAGGGAATAAGAGAGAGGGAGCTAGAGGGAGCAAGACAGAGAGAGAGGGCGCTAGAGGGAGTAAGACAGAGTGAGAGGGAGCTAGAGGGAGTAAGACAGAGAGAGGGAGACAGAGGGAGCTAGAGGGAGTAAGACAGAGAGAGAGGGAGCTAGACAGAGACGGGGGGAACTAGAGGGAGTAAGACAGAGAGAGAGGGAGCTCGAGGGAGCTAGACAGAGAGAGGGAGCTAGAGGGAGTAAGACAGAGAGAGAGGGAGCTAGAGGGAGCTAGACAGAGAGAGGGAGCTAGAGGGAGTAATACAGAGAGAGAGGGAGTCAGAGGGAGCTAGAGGGAGCAAGACAGAGAGAGAGGGAGCTAGACAGAGAGAGCGAGCTAGAGGGAGTAAGATAGAGAGAGAGGGAGCTAAAGGGAGTAAGACAGAGAGAGAGGGAGCTAGAGGGAGTAAGAGAGAGAGGGGGATCTAGAGGGAGGAAGACAGAGAGAGGAGCTAGAGGGAGTACGACAGAGAGAGAGGGAGTTAGAGGGAGTAAGACAGAGAGAGAGGGAGCTAGAGTGAGTAAGACCGAGAGAGAGGGAGACAGAGGGAACTAGAGGGAGCAAGAGAGAGGGAGCTAGAGGGAGCTAGACAGAGAGAGGGAGCTAGAGGGACTAAGACAGAGAGAGAGGGAGCTAGAGAGAGTAAGACAGCGAGAGAGGGAGCTAGACAGAGAGAGGGAGCTAGAGGGAGTAAGATAGAGAGAGAGGGAGCTACAGGGAGCTAGAGCGAGCAAGACAGAGAGAGAGGGAGCTAGAGGGAGTAAGAGAGAGAGAGGGAGCAAGACAGAGAGAGGGAGCTAGAGGGACCAAGCCGGAGAGAGAGGGAGCTAGAGGGAGCTAGAGGGAGTAAGACAGAGAGAGAGGGAGCTAGGCGGAGCAAGACAGATAGAGAGGGAGCTAGAGGGAGCAAGACAGAGAGGGAGCTAGAGGGAGTAAGAGAGAGGGAGCTAGAGGGAGTAAGACAGGGAGAGAGGGAGCTATAGGGAGTAAGACAGAGAGAGAAGGAGCTAGAGGGAGTAAGACAGAGAGGGAGACAGAGGGAGTAAGACAGGGAGAGAGGGAGCTAGACAGAGAGAGGGAGCTAGAGGGATTAAGATAGAGAGAGAGGGAGCAAGACAGAGGGAGAGGGAGCTAGAGGGAGTAAGAGAGAGAGAGGGAGCTAGAGGGAGCTAGACAGAGAGATGGAGCTAGAGGGAGTAAGACAGAGAAAGGGAGTCAGAGGGAGCTAGAGGGAGCAAGACAGAGAGAGGGAGCTAGACAGAGAGAGGGAGTAAGACAGAGAGAGAGTGAGCTAGAGGGCTCTTGACAGAGAGAGGGAGCTAGAGGGAGCAAAACAGGGTGAGAGGGAGCTAGAGGGAGTAAGACAGAGAGAGAGAGAGCTAGAGGGAGCAAGACCGAGAGAGAGGGGGCTAGAGGGAGTAAGAGAGAGAGAGGGAGCTAGAGGGAGTAAGAGAGAGGGGGCCAAAGGGAGTGAGATAGAGAGAGAGGAAGCTAGAGGGAGTAAGACAGAGAGAGGGAGCTAGAGGGAGCAAGACAGAGAGAGAGGGAGCTAGAGGGAGTAAGAGAGAGAGAGGGAGCTTGAGGGAGTAAGAGAGAGAGTGGGAGCTAGAGGGAGTAAGAGAGAGAGTGGGAGCTAGAGAGAGTAAGACAGAGAGAGGGAGCTAGAGGGAGTAAGACAGAGCGAGAGGGAGAAAGAGGGAGTAAGACAGAGAGAGCGGGAGCTAGAAGGAGTAAGAGAGGGAGAGAGGGAGCTAGAGGGAGCAAGACAGAGAGAGAGGGAGCTAGAGGGAGTAAGGCAGAGAGAGAGGGAGCTAGAGGGAGTAAGACAGCGAGAGGGAGCTAGAGGGAGTAAGACAGCGAGAGGGAGCTAGAGGGAGTAAGACAGAGAGAGAGGGAGCAAGAGGGAGTAAGACAGAGAGAGAGGGAGCTAGAAGGAGTAAGAGATGGAGAGAAGGAGCTAGAGGGAGTAAGACAGAAGAGAGGGAGCTAGAGGGAGTAAGGCAGAGAGAGAGGGAGCTAGAGGGAGTAAGACAGAGAGAGAGGGAGACAGAGGGAGCTAGAGGGAGTAAGACAGAGAGAGGGAGCTAGACAGAGAGAGGGAGCTAGAGGGAGTAAGACAGTACCTAGCACCGTACATTTCCGACAGAGGTGGTCCATGCGGTAAGTCGTGAGGGGGTGACACCATGAGTTACCCGCACCGGGTGACACCAACCCCAGTGACGCCACTGTCTAACAGTGGGCAATTACCAAGGGCCCGACCCTCCAACAGGCCCCTGAGAAAGTGAACCTTTTCTTTATTTAACTTTTTCTCTATCTCAACCTTCACCATATGATTCCATTTTGTTTGCCATCATGGGGCTTGAATTAGCAGAAAATGGGAAATAAAATTTAAAGTTGTTTCAAACAGGGTCCCCAAAATAATTTTGCCCCTGAAATCCTTAAGACAACACTGTCTCCCAGTCGTTTGAGTTTCTTAGCTCCCTTCCACCCTCGCCCCTTGGTGGATGGCTCCAATGGAATGTTGGTCCTCAGCCAGCTTTTCCATATAAACCAAAACTAAGAGTTCCACCTCTAATCGCAGTAGCTGCTTAACAAAACACCTAAAATAACCATTCAAGAACTACTCCTAGCCCCCAGGACAGTTGTCTAGACAGCATAAACAACTCCAACTCGTCGCACCTCCCTTACCCTCTTCACTTGCAGGTGTCCCAAATGCCTGCACCCGCCCACCCTCACACTCTTCCTCTAACCACAAAACTGCCTTTGTAGTCCTGTTTTGGAATTGCACTATATATGTATTTTCCTTCCTCCAATATGACAATTTCTGGGTCTAATGATGCTTCAGGGACATGAATTTTGGTGCCACCTAAAACAGGAAGCAGAGGGTGCCGGAATGCAAAAATGACCGCAAAATGGACTTACTGCGAGGAGAAAGGGAAGGACTAAACAGAAAAATATAATTTTACTTGTAAATGTCAAATCCTGTTACCGGAAACGACCCCTATCTCTGCAGTCTACTGCAAATGAACCCAAATGGTGAACCTACTGTATCCTCGTCACTGATATCTTGATCTTCCTCGATACGACTGGCTGTGCTTCAATATTCATAGCTTCACAGTGGAAGAGAAGCCACCCACGCCTAGTTCCCCTTGTCCTTTTCTCCCAAACACACTGCAGGAGTCAATGAACCGATAATTCCTTCTTACACTACTGAGCCTCTTGATTTGCTGCTTTGGACTTCTAAGGACACTCGGAAAACTGTTCACTTGGTTACCGCACCCCTTGCGGAGAGTGGTTGTGCAAGGGTTGGTGAATTCACATTTGAAATACAAACTTTTTACCTGGGAAGTCCTAAGTTAGAGGTAAATAGGTTTCAAGTGGTTCAGAACGCTGCTGCCCAGATTCTCTTTAAAAATCCAAGGTACCAGTCGGCCACACCAGCCGTAGCAGCTTTTCACTGGATACCTGTGTATAAGAGAATCCATTTCAAGACACTCTGCCTAGCCTATGGTGCTACGGATAGGAAGGGTCCGCAGTTAGTACAGCACTAACCGAATCCTTATATTCTCAGAAGATCACAACGCTCTGGGGATTAAAGGATAGCGCTGGTCCCAGGATCAAGAAGGCAAGCAGTGGGGGGTGCTCCTTTGCCTATTTAGCTCCTAAACTCTGGAATGCCCGCTCAATGGATCTCTGAATGAACCAGTCAGAACTCAGTTTCAGGATACACTTGAATACCTTTCTCTTTTAGTCTCTCTTCGAGACGTGCACTGAGTCTTGTTGCAGATGTGTTGTTTCCAGTGCTGGGAGGCCATCGGGTAGGTATGTCCTTTATACATTTCACAGATTAGAACAGAATAGAATTTGCCTTTAAATGCAGTCATTTTTAGCAAGAATTTACGGGTGGGGGGACAAGAACAGCACGATCTTGCATAGATTGGCCACATATCTCAGGGCGAATCGTATCATCCCAGAGGTGGTGGATGCAGCTAGAACGGTGCAATGTACTCCTGTGGCAATGGCAAATGCCTTTGCTGCATACTACCGGAGGTTGTACACAGCACACAACCCAGAGCTGTCTGTTGCTGCTCTCCTTGACCGAGGTAGGGTGTGCCTCCCTAGGCTGGAACCAGCTGCTCAAAAGGACTTAGAGCGCCCCATCTCCTTGAAAGAAATTGAAGAGGCGATCACCCTGTTTTCCCCGGGTAGGACCCCGGGCCTGGATGGCCTCCCGCAGGAGTATTATGCTGCATACTTTGGCACCCTAGCGATTGGGGGGTTACATTGCTTTTGCGAATGGAATCAAAATTGCGATTTCCGTGTACTGGCTGATTTGTTTTATGCATTTTAAAATAAATAAAATTGCTTATAAAAAATGCAGTCATTTTGAGGGTTCCCACTCTTAACCTCACTCAGTTAATTGTGCCCTAAGGTGAATTCTGTTAGTTGGGGGTTGACGGTCTTCTCAGTTACTTTGACTGCGAAGAGGAGGAGGGAGATAGGTCAGTAGTTCTTGAGGTCCGTGGGATCTGCTGAGGGTTTCTTGAGCAGGGGTCTGACTTCGGAGCGTTTCCAGTTGTCGGGAAAAATGCCGTTCTCGAAGGAGGGTTGATGATGCGTCGTAGTTCTGGGGCGATGGCGGTGGCGGCTCTGTGGAAGAAGTGCGGGCAGGGTCTGTGGGGGCTCCTGAATGGATGCCTTTCATAGTCGAGGAGGTGTCTTCGTGGAGACTGGGGTCCAGGAAGAGATGGTAGGCTGGCTGGCGTTGCTGGAATAGTAGGCGGTTTCGGAGTCAGGTGTCTGGTCATTGAAATTGTCGTAGAGGCCCTTGATTTTCAGATGGAAGTAGGAGCAAAGCTTTTTGCACAGGTCCTGGGATGGGGTGATGTCCGTGGTTTCGCCGGGGGGCTTGGTGAATTCCTGGATGATGCTGAAGAGTTCCTTGGAGTTGCTGGAGTTGGCGAGGATCTTGTTCTGGATGAAGGTCCTTTTGGTGGATCTGATGTGTAGGTGGTATTCTGTCATGGTGTTGTTGTAGGTGGTGCAATCTTCCAACGTTTTGCTGTTTCTCCAGTTCTTCTTGAGACGTCTGCAAGTGCGTCTAGATTCTTGGAGTTCGGTAGTGAACCAGGTGGCCTTCCTGCGGCGCTGTCTGTTGGGGTTATGTAGGGGTGCGAGCTCATCTGCCCAGTTGGAGATCCATCTGTGGAGTTCTTTGGCTGCGAGGTTGGCGTCGGTCAATGTGGTGGGGGCATCGCGGTTGAGGGTGGAGTTGAGCTGCTCATTTGTGACTTTGCTCCAGTTTCTTTGAGGAGGGGTGCAGGGTTGGACAGCGTGGGTTTGTTGACGAGGAAGTGTATGCAGTGGGAGTATGTCCATGTGGTGTGGCTGAAGTGGATGTTGGTCCCTCCTACAAAGATGGGGTCGAGGATGTGTCCAGCCTTGTGGGTGGGGGTGGTGACGCGCTGTTTCAGTCCGATGTTGGCGAAGTTGTCCAGGAGGGTGATGGAGTTGGGGTCTCTGGGGTTGTTGCGGTGGAAGTACAGGTATCGGATGAGGACGGAGTCCATGGAGGCGATGGTGTGGGGTGCGATGAGGACAGTGATGGTAGTAGTGCACAAAACGTGAGGGCTGGGGGGTTCTGTAGGCGAGGGTCCCTAAAGTGTGGTTCTAGGGCTGGTCTGGACCTGGAAGTGAAGGTGTTCAGTGGTGGAGAAAGAGTCACTTGTGGTAGACATGGACAGTCGGAGGGCTCTCTTGTGTGCGATGGCACGTCCTCCCCCTTGGCGGTTGGGGCGGTCCTTCCTTTGAAACTTGTATCCGTCGGGGAGGGCAATGCTGATGTCGGGGACGAGGTGGCGTTGGTCCAGGTTTCTGTAAAGAAGGTGATGTCTGGTGAAAGGGTGTCGAGGAGGTCCCAGATCTCTACTGCATGTCTGTGCAGGGAGAGTACATTGAGGAGGATGCACTTCAGGGCTACGGTGGTGTTGGCGTCTGACGTGGGTACAGCGGCCGTGGTGGTGTGGAGGGTGGTGAAAGATTGCCAGCAGTGGCCGTAGGAGGACTGGCCGTGGGTGGTGCAGGGTGTGGTCAGCTGGTAGTTGTTCCTTCCGGAGTTGAGTGCGAGGATGGCAGATGTGTCATAGCTGAGTGTGGTTATAGAGCCAGGGTCCCTGGCACACGTCCGGACGGGCGCACACGGGCTTGCCTTTGACGTGCCAACGGTGTGTCCATGCAGCAGCCACCATTAAATAGGGGATGGGGGAGGAAGGAGCAGCTGTATGGTGGGAGCGGCCGCGGGCCTCCTGATGTGTCAGGGTGCCATCAGAACCCACCAGTTCATCCACCCTATATTGCACAGCTTGGAAAGGGAGGCGGTGGGCCAATAAGCGTCCCACTTTATTCCCTCCTACAAAATATTGCTGCTTCATACATAATAGGGTGCATTCTGCCCTATGCATATCTAGGGCCTTTAGTTGCTTGCGGGCTGCCATTATTTGATGCTGAGTCACAAGCTAGCCAGTGTTCTTATGTGATTCCTCAAATTCCCTGATTTTAGTCTCTAGATCGGTTTGCAGATATCACCTATCCTTATTGAGGCAGGCTACTCTAGCAATAAACTGACCCTTACTACTTCTTTCCATTTTTCCCACAGTAGTGTGATAGGTGTGCTTGGCATGTCATTCGGAGCCAAAAATGAGTAAATAGCAGCAGTGATTTCTGTTTGTTGATAGATGCGGAACATAGCATTAAGACACCAAGTATGGGGAGATGGTGTGAAGCTGGGAGGTGCATATCTGAGGGTGACAGGGGAGTATTCCGAAATGGCAGCTCCCCCAATATCCCCTGCCGTAGTTGCACCAGTGATGCATGGGGAAGTGAGGAAGAAATCAATTTGAGCATTTGTCTGATGTGCTGCAGAAAAGAAGGTGTAGTTCTTTATGGTCGGTGTGTTTGTTGCCCCAAGTCTGTCAACCCAGCCTCTGCTAGCCACTGTCTACAGGCATGTGTGAGAGCACCAGTCTGTCCCAGTATTTGGAAAGATCTGCCTAGCTTTGAATCAACTACCATGTTGAAGTCACCACATATGGTGATGTCTGTGTCTGGGGTGTTAAGAACGCAACCTATTGTATCTTTAAGGAAAGCTTCCTGGTGGTCATTGGGGGCATATAGATTCACCAGCATGAGCCTATGATATTTCAGGTTGATACACAGAGATAGGAGCCTGCCAGGCAACTCAGTATGTGTTTGTTTCACCCGTCCTGGAAAGCGAGTCGCTAGAAGGATTGCCACCATTGCTTTCTTCACTTGACCCGAGAAGTATTTGCGGTCAAACCACAGGGAGCGTAAATGCTTCCATTCAGCTTTGAGCAGGTGAGTCTCTTGTATGAGACATACATTCCATTTAGTATTCTTGAGAAAAGAAAGGAGTGCAAGATGCTTTACTGGGGCATTAAGACCTCTCCCTGTCAGACGGTCGCACATCACTTCCACGCTCGAGTTGAGCAGTTGGATTGGCTTATGTACCTTAGGCTCATAGCCTGGTACAGATGCAGTAAAATATCTGACTATTGTAGGTTTTACTGGTGAATCTGCTGAACTGCTGGATCACTCGTTCAGTATTACACACCGTTGTTTCCTTTAACTATATTCACTCACTATTGTATTCACTCACTTATAGCAGTAGCTAGAAAGAGATCCTGAGGAAGGCAGTGACACTTATATAGATCTAGAGACCAAAACATGTTGATCACTTCCTAGTGCAACTGCCTCTAATGTTGGTGGTTACACTACTCATTATCTATATTTAATCTTGGCACGTGGTACCAATAATAAACTTTATCTGGCTAACCTCGTAGCTAGTTTTGAGCACTATTTCCTTAGCACTGCGTTCCCTACACCACACATCACGCTCACATAGGGTTTTAGTATAACCTCCTTCTTGAAAACATCCCTGAGCTCCTTCCTCGAAGCGAGGGGGTTGGAACCCGCATCATGTCTAGGCTTGTGACGCGAGGAGGTATCCCTTCGATGAAGCATTGACACCTCTTCTGTATGAGGGAAACCATCCTTAAAAGGGATCCCCCTCCCCTTCCAGCATAGTTGTTTCCATCCACACGCTCAATTAGCTTGACTTTGGACCTGAGGGCTTCTTTTGTGACAGGTATTAAGACCTCTGATATTGAGGCTGAGTATTTTAATCATCGGTATTTGGGTATATGGAGTTATATGGAGTTATGGAAGCACACATAAATCTCCGAATGCATTGCTGTTATGTGATGTGGTGTCTGTAATTTGAATGAGCGTGCATAGATCGTCAGAGGGGGTATAGGGTACAAAGAAAAGTCATCAAGTTCCCTGCCTGGGAACACTAATAACCTACGTTTGAGTGTCCATGTCCTTGTGCGAAGTCTCTTCATTTTCCAACTCAATGTGGCTAAGGAGCTCTGCCGCCAAGGAACTGCAGCGGTGAGGGAAGAAGCCGCTCCCTAGGCCTGAGTAGTTTAAAAACAAAATAAAGTTTGGTTCCCCCAGGAGAGTGGACTAACATTTGCCAATTGCTTAGCATTGGAACAGTCTCCGATCTGTGTGGCCATCAGTGTACAATCTCTGCATCTGAGGCACTGTCATGATGCTGCAGTTGGTGTATCAGCTGAGCCTATTACCTGTGACTCTCAGTTTCGGAGGGCTTACAAAGCTTTTTCCTCCTTTGGCGGGTGGAATGGCGCAGGCCTGCAGGAAAGGAGGCTTGGCCCTGCGAAAGTGATTGAGCGACGGGCTCCAAGGGTGCAGCTGCCATGTACAGCAATGATCGGACTCCCTCTAAGGCTCGGATACTCTGCGTCTCATTGTTCTAGAGCTGGAGGGCGTGCCCCCACTTGTACCCAATTCCTTTCCCACGTAGGAATTCTGTCAAGGGCTGAAGGGCCCTACAGCGGGGCAGTGTTATTGGGGAAAGGTCCTGATTAAGCCATAGTTTTATGCCCTCAAAGTCAATAGTAGTCTTGTCACACACCGCAGACAGGATGACCTCCTTTTGCCTACAGTAGTGTAAGCTGTGTAAATATCTTGCACTTGTCTTGGAGAACATGCTGGGTGACCCACTCTTTCGTTTAGGTCAAGGATAATTTCTGGGTCTGCAAGTTCTGGGGCCAAATGGCAAAATAGGCTGGTAATATAGTCCTCCAATTTGTTAGGTGTTGCCTGTAACAGCGCTCCTTTTATGTGGATATTAGAGCGCCAAGATCTATTTTCGAGATCCTCTAGTTGATAATGAAGCTTCATGTTCTGTCTCATAGCTCAAGGGGTTCCTGGCAATGACCTTTAAATTCTTCTTCACAAGAGTCGTGGGTTTGCTCCAATAAGTACCAGCTCACCTATTTATGTTTTGCTTAAGTGCCACAAAGTCCTCCCTGGTCTACATCATTTAGAGAGGTATATTTAGGGTCACTAGAATTATGCAGCAGGTTTGACCAAATTATGCAGCAAAAATAGGCAAATTATGTTGCCTAATTCAACACATTTTTGCGATAGTATTATTTTTACACATGTTAACACTATCTCAGCAACAATTTCACCTCAATAATACCACTTTGACACCCAAATACAGCAATAAGCAACAGAAAGGTGACCTGTCAACCTTTATGAAGGATGTTCCTCTTTGCAGTAACACATGTTTTTGCAGCAGATGATGGATTATGTAGAAACTGTGCCAATTCCAAAATTAAGCTGAGAAAACAGAACAGCCATAAAATTGCATAATTTCAGTGACTATGGATACATTCAATAGTTATGTCAAGGGTTTCTCTATTAGAATAGTAATATTAACTGCTTAAAATTTTCTAATAGACATATACCTTTTGGTTGTATGACGTTACAACGCATACTTTTACAACGCATGCCTTTACAACGCATTTTTCATATTGCAACATCCTTTACAATGCATTCCATTACATCGCATGACACAACATCGCATTTTAAGAAACTACCTTTACAACGCATTCCATTACATCGCATACTACCTTTACAACGCATACCATTACAACGCATATCATTACATTGCATTTATGGTAAGTATTAGATAGTATAGAGGTAAAAATTACTATTCTAACTCCAGGGGGTGCAACAGTAGGGTAAGTGTTGGATAGCATAGGAGTAAAAATTACTATTCTAACTCCAGGGGGTGCAACAGTAGGGTAAGTGTTGGATAGTGTAGGGGTAAAAATGACTATTCTAACTCTAGTGAGTGCAATAGTAGGGAAAGTGTTGGATAGTGTAAGGGTACTATGCGTTGTAATGGTATGCGTTGTAATGGTGTGCGTTGTAATGACTGTGTTGTAATGACATGCGTTGTAATGGTATGCGTTGTAGTGACATGCGATGTAATGATTGCGTTGTAATGGCATGCGATGTAAAGGATGTTGCGATGTAATGACTGCGTTGTAATGGTAGTGCGATTTAAAAGTTGCGTTGTAATGGTTGTTTCCCGTACCTTTCATACTGTGCCAAAGACACCTTTCTATTGAATGTCAAAGCATCAAATGATTCACACTAGATGGGAGAAAAAGAGGAAAGCAAATTATTTCTACCCTCCACTTCTCTCATCTAAATATCCATGTTTCCTTTAGGGCTTGTCCCTGGCAATTTAGAATGAATTACATAATTATGTTTTTCATCAATTTTTATGCTAAAATCTGTTGCAACAGAATCACACAGATCATGAGGTAGTTAAGAAGCAATCGACTGCAGATCGGTTTCCTTAATTCTTCTAATATGTTTCAGAAAGATCTTTGTCGCTTCCTGACATCCTCAATTATTTTGAAGAAATGTGCCTTTTGTGTATATTTGTTCCTTTGGACTAACCTTAAATAGGCTAGTCTCAAAGTCGGTTCATACTCTGCAAGTCATACACAATGACCCTCTGCTGCTGTTAGAGTTCTGTCACCTTGATGGTTAACCAACATTTAACCTTTTCCCGTCTTTCATTTTACAGCTGTCATGATGAGCCTGTTGGTCAAAAACAATGTTTATTGAGCTTCATTAGGCTTATCTGGTATGGCTAAGTCCTCTGGGAGGGCACATAGCACTACAGCCTTTTAAATGGAGCTCCAAAATTTTCAGGCAGGAGCGGCCCATGCAGGTGAGAGTGGTGGGGCTTTAGGGCCGGGTGGAGGGATTTCGACAGATGACAACGAGGGAAAATGTATTATTTTTTTAATTTTCCCTTGTAGTGGCCTGTCGAATCCCCCCCCCCCCCCCCCACCCCCAAACGGGCCCCACTGCTCTTACCTGCAAGGGCTGCTCCTGTTTTCTGGAAGAGCCCTTAGCCACCTGGAGCCATATTACACACAGGGACCCCACTGCCCGAGTCTGGGCCCCATAACACCTTTAATTGGGTGCTCCAGACACAGACCAAGACTGAGCACCCTATACTGTTCCCAGTGCAGGTGCAACTCTCAGAAACAGAACCATATTTTAACTTATTTTGAGTTGAAAATCTCAGGGCTTGCATAATATGTACCCAGTGGCAAAGCAAGGGGTGGGCGGGGGGCATCTGCTCCTGGCGACATTAGTTTTTGGGGCAGCGGCCTCCCCCTAAACCCCGCTCTAACCTGCGGCGCTCGCAGGGCAGCTGCCGCAGGACTAGTCGCCCCCCCTTTCATACGGCCGGCACGGGTGGCAAATGCTGGGTCCACCACTGGCGGCCGAAGGTCTAGTTACGCCACTGTATGTACCAGTACACTATATCCTAACCCATCGAATTTCAGAATTCTTTTCCACCTATGTAAATGAACTCCATTTGCAAAACGTTTTGTTAAATTTTCCTTATGCAGATACTTTAAAATATGACATGCTCCTTCACTCCCATTCCTAAGATGAACAGTCTATGTTCAACAGTACTTAAAGTTAGTCTAATGAAACACAGACCAGCATCTGTGACAAAAGACTTAGGTGGACGTAGGCCTAACGGATAAAGTTGATTTCTCTTTCCAGATGTAGGTTTCCAGCTCCCCTGCTCCATTTATCATTATTATACACAACACATACTGCCTTCATAGGCATTATGCGTGCACAACACCATAGATGACTCCATGGAGCAATATACACAGTTTGATCGATTGCAGAATTTGTGAAGCATACAACTGAATATTGTCCTATAACATTGCAAACATGAGTTGATCTCTATAGTTCTTGACCTTACACAGGTCTGCCAGACATGCTCAGAAACCTGTTGAGGTGTTTGGTGTCCCCTTGAGAGTTCAAGGAGACACCAAACACCTCAAAAGGTTTCTGAGCATGTTGGATATTGGGTTAGAATCTGTCCCATTCTGTTACAACGCAGAACTGGTTGACAATGTTCTTTTGTAAACATACAACTGTTCCTACATACCTAGTTAACAGTATTTGAGCCTCTTTACAAATTGGCCAGTAAAAGGGGTGAGAATACGAAAATTGCAAAATATCTGATAGTATTAAAACCCCATTTGTTGTCTACAAGATTGAAAAATACATTGGGAATAATATGCAGGCCCCAGAATTAGCAGATTGGACACTGCATGTTTGCACTGGATTCCAAGCCCTTTCCACTCATATATTTCACATGCGGACGGTCAGCAGCTGCATAGGTGATATTGCTGGGTGCAATTACGTGTCAGTAAAACTTGTGGTTACTTGGGTGTTAATTCCAGAGGAATTACCACTCCACACAACTCGTAAACAGGGGTATGGTATTCAGGTTAGCAGGTGATAGATGTTTATTCTGTGCCTTAACACCCAAAGCCCGAAACACAAAATAAATGTGTACTTAGAGAGGAATTAACACCCTTCCTATAGCCATAGCCTATAGTAATGGATCAGTGAGCTGAACGATGGTTGCTGAGAAATGTGGTGATCTGAAGTTCACATGTTTGAATCCCACCAAGGCCAGCTGAGTTTTTCATCCTTCAGAAGGTTAGTAAACTGGGCAAAATGTGTAATATTAAGATATGTCATTTACAGCACATGGGGCCAGATGTACGAACATTCACATTTGCGAGTCACAAATTGCGTCGAATTGCGACTCGCAAAAGGGAATGTACAACAGTGTCTCAGACACTGCTTGCGATTCCCAATGGCGTCGCAAGTTGCATGCCTCATTATTATTCATAAGGCAGTCGCAATTTGCGACCCAAATGGGAATGGTTTGCACTCACAGAGATGGGGGTCGGCTAGGGTCAGCAGACCACCATGTCTGTGGCTGTTTTTTTAATAAAGCTGTTTTTTTAAATTTAAGTGCAGCATGTTTTCCTTAAAGGAAATCTGGATGCATTTAAAAAAGAAAAATGAAACTTTTCAGTTTCATTTTTTAAGGGCAGGCAGTGGTCCCAGTGCTCTTAAAAAATATTTTCGCACCCATTCACAAACGGGAAGGGGTCCCCTGGGGACCCCTTCCTGTTTGCCAGTGGCTTACCAACCTTATTTTATTACCACAAATTGTCACAAAACAATCATACATTGCAGTCAGACCCGCTAGTAGGAAGGGGCGCCCTTGGCACACCCCTTCCTAATAGCGAGTCGCAAACTATATTTTGAGAGTCGCTAATAGGTTAATGACTTGCAAAATATGGTTTGTACATGGGGCTGATCAATTTTGCGGTCGCAAATGGGCCAAATCGCCATTAGCGATGGCACAAAACGGTCGTACATCTGCCCCACTGAAACATGAGTAGTACAGTATAAAGGTCTCTATAAAAAACTATTATTATGTAATTGCTAATGCTGTGCAACCATTCTTTCCACATATCAGGTGCTTGATCTCTTTAAACTGAGGCTTTGATTACAAGTGCCCATGCATTTAATGATAACTGCTCAAACACCTTTTTGCACATAGATCACAATTACAATCGGTGCAATGTTTCCCACACCCAGTAATTACTAGGCGCGATAAAGACCGTATCTTCGGAATTTCCCATGTTAAATGTAGGTAGTTCAAAACTGCTGAATTTTAAAGTGTGAAAAGGGCCTATAAATACTGGACTGTGAGGAGTTTGGTGCGGAAAGCAATAAACTATGTTTACTATGCCCCATTTATGACCTTTTATTGGTCGATATTTATCGCCCCTGTTAATTGCTAACCTTCGGTATATTTTTTACATTCCTCACCGAGGCACTTGTAATCAGGGTCTAATAAGCTAGGAGTCGGTTTCTAACGCTGCTTGTTGATTATTGCGGTAGAAGTGCTCAGAGTCGAACCAAAGCCATTGCATACCGTGCAGTGTCCACTTTTACTCTGAAAAAGCAAACGATAGAGCCATGTAGAAGGGATAGACAGTCTCCCAAAGAGCATTCATTCAGAACAACTGCACAAAAATGTTATTAAAACCAATACATGTCCCATGCAGGTACAACATGAACATCCTTCAATACACTCAGCTTTGCAGCAATTTCCAAATGCCACATGCAAGAAAATAATTAGTAAAAAGTAGGGCCTGAGCGGCCATTTTCCGGTGGGCCAGAAGAGTGGGAGGTGGTTTTTGACCGGTGAGGGCCTTTTTTTGTCACTAGGGGCTGGTTTTGCAGCAGTGATGCAATATCTGCCCCCTGCAACAAAAGCAGCGACCATGTTTCCCAATCGGCACACCCGCCCTTCACCCTGCTGGTCCCACTTAAAACCCCTTCGACACTTATGACGAGCTCAGCTTGTCATGAGGCACAGTGGAGCTGTACTCATGACGAGCTGAGCTCGTCATAACTGCTGCGAAACGCCCACGTAGGGCTAATTTCCCTCCTGTGCGGGCGTTCCATGGGAGTGGGCGGAGTCGTAACAAGCTCAGCTCATCATTAGCACAGCTCCACTGTGCAGCATGATGAGCTGGGCGGCTCCCCTCCCCCCGCTGGGGAATTAGCGCCGTGTGGAAGGTGTTAAATCTATTGCAACCACAAAGAGGTCTTGTACATCTAAACCCACGTCCCTACTTACTTCCCAAGTGTCTGATTGCTTTGGATCTTTCATGTCTTTAGTGGGACGAAGTGTCATGGTTGTTCTGCCTACATGTAAATAAACGTTCCATCTGACTCCCTGTTGGGTGGGATGGATTGCAGAGTTACAAATCTAAGCATAGGGTTCTATTCTGTTTCTGAGGTTTTACCTGAGTGTGGATAGATCCATGCATTATATCCATTTCGTCAATCCAGAGGGCCATAAAGTAGGAGCCGCTGGCCATGGGTAGCAATTAGATTGCTTGGAGGTCCGAGGTGACGTGGTCATTTAGGCTCAAGTCTACTAGTTGGCTGCTGTATTTTGGATTCTGTGAAGTCTTTGTAGTATTAAGAGTGGTGCCCTTAGGTAAGTCCATTTGCATATTGCAAGACCAGGGCAGTGGTATACTGGAGCTTCTGTAGAAAATATAGATATAGGAGGATCCATGGAATACTCTGCATACTGCGGACACTGCTTCTCGGAACTTGGTTCACTTGAAGTATTAGTGATTAGCTGGAGTCAAGGATCACTCCTAGACTTCTTTCTTTAAAAAATGTGTTGGATGAGGGCTGAGAGAACTGGGACAGATGATTGTCTGCCTTCTGCTTTTTTTCCATATTGCACAGGTCAGGGCTTGTATAAGTTGGGTTTCAGATGGTTCCCCTGTAACCATTGGTTATTGGCTCTGAGGCACTGGTCTATTCTTGAAGTGTCTCGGCGACTCAGGTGTTCCAGCTTCAAGATGATCTTAGTGTCGTCGGCCTACTTGTATCAAATAAGTCAGAGAACTTGGTGATATCTCTTCGTGTTCAGAATTAGGTGTTAAACAAGAGTGAAAAGCTTTGATGAAGCCCAGGGTTGCAGCACTGTCACTCCATGAGGATGAAAGTCCAGTGCTCCTGTCATAACTTTATCATCCTAGGTCTTGTTACTGTTATCTTTTAGAGTTGCTCTGTTTTCAGCATTTTGCTTCTGATGTCCTCTGACTCAGCAGTCACCCAGAAGCGGTTTCTAATGAGCTGCTGGGAAGAGCTGACACTGCTTGAGCGGGGATCAACCATAGGATGTGTCTTTCAGTATCCTAAGAATAACCCTCTGCATGTTGTACATACAGTGCCCATCAGAAACAATCCACGGTGCCAGAAGGACACTGCAAAGACAGTGGTGTGCCCTACAAACATGAGTGACACAGCACATCCTTTTAGGAAAAAAGTTAAAAGCCCTCCAGTACATTACGGTCAATGACAAAGAGTTCCTTTAAAGAGCTGGCAATTGTACTCAATACTTAATTCGCTCAAAATAAGTGTGGGTGCCCAAACTGTTTCATAGATGCCAACCACCAGTGCTGCCAAAAGCCAATGTTGATGAATAGCTGCGCAACCTAGTCTTGATTTCACATCAAGCCTCTTTCTTCCCCGTCCATGTTTCCTGCTTTTTTAGCTGTCTTGCATGTTTTGTGACCACTGCTTCTCCACTTTGTCATTGTTTTCCTATCTTTCCCTTTTTCCTTCTTTCACCCTGTTCTGCATCCTATCTCTTGCGCTCAAAGTCTGATGATGAAAAATAGTTCCTCGTCCCAAAAATTATTGTTGGTGCCCAAAACCAGTAACCACCAGCACACATTAGGCATTGGTTCTAGGGTGTGATGAGCAACACAAATGTGTCTAGAGGGAACCGGAGGCAAAGATAGTATATGATGTGTAATTTATGGAAAGCGTGATTACTGTCACTTTATCCCATCCCTCACAAGATCAGCTGTCCCCAGACTCTGCTATAGTTTGACTCTGAGTTGCTTTTTGATGGAGTTTAAAGAGTCCTTGCAGAAGGGTGATACACGCTTATAGACGTTCCCAATTATCAGTATGGTATTATGAGCTCTAACATGAAGGTGCTGTGCAATAAAAAGCTGGAAATGATAGTGTCCCGCTGTTATTCTGCCATTTGGCAGCTATCAAGTGCTGCTTCTGGTTGAATATGCCTCTACAGACCTTCTTCACAATCCTGCCTATCTGTATATGTTAAAGCAGCCGGTGTTTCTGTCATATGACCTGGGTCAGGTAAAGCCCATGCTTGTGGGATGGATGAAGGTGCAGTTCTGATCATCTGTTGCTGCCAGTTCTGAAAGTGCTTCTCTTCCGGGTAAAAACCTTCCACTTACCACGAGTAAACCACTAATGCAATGGGCATGATTCTAAGCAGCGGCGGTCTGTGCAGGTAAGAGCAGTTGGGCGGTGGGAGGGATTTCGACAGACGACGACTAGGGTAAATGAATTAATTATTTAATTTTTCCTCGTGGTTATCTGCCGAATCCCCCACCCTCCACCCGGCCCCACAGCTCTTACCTGCACGGACCGAGGCTGATTCTAAGTGAGATGTCTTTCCAAGGTTGAGGCACATCAAAGGCATGTGAGACACTGTCAGGTGAAGGGGAGAAAATCGCCATCCTGAGGGAACATGAGCAGTTCCCCCTTGAGGTAACATAGGGAAGTGGTTGATGCCCGCCTCATGTCTTTCCCTCAGCACCCAATCCACTCCAAGGCAGTTCCTCCTCCACGTGTCTAAGGCTGCAACTTGCCCATTTGTAAATAGATGCGCCTGCACTACCATTTAATGACTGTCCCTCAGCGCCCTGCACATAGCTATCCCGCATCCTTCCACCTCAGCAGCCCTTCAATCTCTCTCTCTCTCTATCTCTATCTCTCTCTCTCTCTCTCCCTCTCCCTCTCTCTCTCTCTCGCCCTCTCCTTCTCTCCCTCTCTCTCTATCTCTCTCTCGCCCTCCCTCTCTCCCTCTCTCTCTCTTTCGCTCTCCCTCTCGCCCTCCCTCTCTCTCTCCCTCTCTCTCTCTCTCTCTCTCTCTATCTCTATGTCTCTCTCCCTCTCTCTCTCTCTCCCTCTCTATCTCTATCTCTCTCTATCTATCTATATATCTATCTATCCATCTATCTATATCTCTCTCTCTATCTCTCTCTCTATCTCTCTCCCTCTCTCTCTATATATATATATCTATCTTTCTATCTATTTATCTATTTATCTATCTATCTATCTATCTATCTATCTATCTATCTATCTATCTATCTATCTATCTCTCTATCTAGCTGTCTGTCTGGCAACCTATCTACCTACCTACCTGTCTGTCTATCTGCCTATTTGTCCTGCCTGTCTGTCTATCATTCAGACAACATAGCACGTACCTTCCGTAGTCCAGCTGCCTGCCCTGCCAGCCTGACTGTCTGTCTATCTATCTATCATTCATTAACCATCTATCTTAGTTATAAATAATGTAGTGCTTGTACATGCAGAGGTTCACATTATTTTTGTGGCGGGAGACAACCAGACGCCACAAAGAACCTTCATATGTAGAGAATTGTTCTGTTTTGTTTTTGTAAGTATTGTGCGTCCACTTCTCTCCCAATGCATGCAGGACGGTTGTTTCTACAGCCGGTAGGGCGTAGATTGCTGCCCCACATTCTTTGAATGGAGATTGCTGGTATGAATGATCAGACAGTCCATTACTGCCTTTCGGACATTTCAATGAGCCTGTTTCTCCCCGTCCCTCAGTCTGTCCTCTCTTTCTCTTATCAAGCTATTTATACCAAGTGCTGGGCAGGCCTATCTGGAAGCAGCCTTGGGAATGCTGACGTGGCCCTGCATACTTCAGCAGATTCTCGGAGGTGCACGCCAGCTGCCAACAACAGCAGCTTCAAGAAAAATGCGACCGGTGCAACCATGGGTGTTCCCCAGCTATTGGGCAAACAATGGGGCGATGCCAGGGAGCTCCCTGCCAGGCCAGTTCAGCCTGTAAAAGCAACCGGCTGGTCCACACGCCTAACGCCTAACCTGGCAGCGCCGCGCTCAAGGCCGTGTCTCTGGTTGGAAATGTCACAGCGAACTTGGTTAAAATCGTAAATGCTCAGATGCCGTTCTGAGGCATAAAATTCAGAAATATACATATTACTTATAAAGATATGTACTTATTCTCCGCAGTGTGCCCCTACTGTATGATGTGTGTCCAGGGAGTGCTGCACATATCAGAAGCATGTAATGTTGTCAATATAATGCAGAAACTGTGAACAGGAAATGGAGTTACCTTACTTTTCGTGTAGGGCAGCATTTATAAAAAAATACTTGGCCTCGTGGGCCTGTTGGTGCCTTTTTTTTACAGCTTTCGGTTGTGACTGGTGGATTTGACCACTGAAATGTATTTTAGGGCATAATTCGCTTTCCAATCTTTTTGGCTGCTGTTCGCCTGAGACAGTGCGCATGGGGTATCAGCAAAATCTTTTGTTAACAAAAAATATGAAGCTTAAACTGGGCTTAGAGGCCGCCCATTGCTTACCAGTTTGTTGGGTTCCAAGTCACACTTGTTTTCTTGCCTCTTATTGGTCGGTGCCTCCTGCTTCCTCCTGGGGATTCAGGGTTGTCTCTGCCATGCAGCATGGACCAAGTACAGCTTCCTGTTTCCCACCAGTGTCCTTCCACTGGCCGCAGGTTCCTGTAGGTTTTTACTTTTTGCCATGTTCTCTATGGGGATGCAAGACACTCTATAGTCCCCCTGCCCTCCTCCCACTGTCTTTTGTTGCTGCTCCCTCACTCCACCCTGCACTTCTCTCATGTTGCTTCCCCTTATGACCTCCATACCTGCTCCTTCCCTCTTCCCGCACCTGCCTGGGTTGCTTCCCTCCTGCCGTCCATTGCTGCACCCTCCTTCCTCCTCCACACCTATCTCCTATTGCTTGCCCCATCACACTTTTTGTAGACATATTGCACAGCAGCACTAGCTGTTGTGCAACATGGCTTAAAGGGACAAGTGCTATGACACTGTCACCGCTTGCTGTGTCTTAGCGCTTTTTTCTTTACTTTAAGCCATGATGCTGTGCAATAGGTCTAAAAACATTGACAGAGTCAAAAGATCTTGCATAGCTGAAACCTATTGGCTTTGTCAATGAGCGTTGTAAATGCTGTTCGTTTTTGTGCTGTAGATAGACTCGGTCCCAAGTCTGCGACATCTGTTTGTGGAAAAATGTATCCAGTGGAATGAATTTGTCCCTTTTTTGGCATATTTGTTCTACTGGAATTTTGAAAGTTTCCAGAAACCACTACAAACCAGGGAAATGTTGCTGTTGCTGATTCATTTTGCATAGTGTATGCAGCACACTAAGCTTGAAAGGGTATTGTTTTGATTTATACTAGGTGCTCCCTTGTGTCTGGAAAATGTTATCCCTCTCTGAAGAGCTATAACTATAGCAAAACGTGTCAGGGGTTGCTTTTATTCATTGCAAGGTGGCTTGGATGGAAATTCACCAATCCAAAGCTATAATACTGTGCCTGGAGTGGTAACAGGCGTTTGTCATTTTACAGCTCGGCATGGATGGCATTGTGCGAATCCTATACTTAAAGACTTTGCTAGAAACAGATATTTGAGGTGAGCATATTTAGACTGTTGCTGGTGTTGTAGGGTGCTCTGTACAGGAGCTGCTCTCCACCTAAACTTGGGAACTACAGGTAGTTCATTGCTTCTTTTTTTCAGGCAGGGCTGAGTGCTCTGAGCATGAACTCTCAGGGGGAGGAGTGAGTCACAAAAGCCCACTTACAGGAAGAGTAGGGCTCAGGAATGTGCATTATGTGCAGGGTGCTTCACTTGCTATGCTGAGTGGTGCAAATGCCTATGCAGGGCGTTTCATCTGGGGACTAATAAAAAAGAACAGACAGCTCCAGAGGCCAGCTTAACTCTCCAGAGACCAAAATGCCTCCTATCAACTGTAAGGTTTTCAATTAACTACCCTGACAAAGAAGGTGTGACTAAAACAACTTTTCTTGGCGCCAGCGCATTTCAAATGACTATTAATCAACAAAATGAATGATGATTGAAATACAATATTTCAGTCATGCAGGCCTAATTGACGAGATCCTTGTAGAGTAAAGTTTTCAGGTCTGCTGTTACGTTCAAAACATGAATTTTAAGTATAGTGTCAAATGCATTTCATCTCAAGGTGACTGTGTCCAGTGTTCTAATGTATTTATCAAATATTAACCGCATGCGTGCGGCATGATTCCCCCCCGTACGCTGGATTTTGCGAAAGCGCACTTTACATGACGAGCTGGGCTCGTCATGAGCGTGCGAGGAGGCTACCTCATGACGAGCCCAGCTCGTCATGAGCGTCGAAGGGGTTAAGATGGGTGCCTGGCGAAGGAAACATCCTTTACCCTGCAATCACAACAACGAACTGCCTTTACAATGCAGTTACTACCCCGACTGCGATGTTACAATGTGTTACTTTACCACGCAAGTCGTTACAACGACTTAATTTAGGGGGCACATTGTTGGACTGGTGTTGGATTTTTAAGTTCGACACCTTCCCTATTGTAGCGTATACAGGTGTTGGAATAGTAATTTATACTATTCCAAATTCCAGAACCCCCTAAAGCGAGTCATTGTAACTACTTGCAGGGTAAATGCATGAGGGGTTCCATCATGCAAGCCCTGGCGCGCTTAAGAATTTTTAAATGCACACATAAAGCTACCAGTGGGGCCAATGTTGTACGGCATGCAACACCATGGGCCAGTGCTGGGTTTTATCCAATATCACTTTGCATTCTGGTACTTACAGTATTTGTTTTAGCAAACCACTCATGCATGTAAAAATCACAGCATGAATGTTGTTCGGTAAAAAGCAATGACTGCTTAAAGAATGATGCATCCTGGCAGCTGTCCACATCTTCTCCTTCTCTGTTGCCTTTAATGTCACAGATGTTGTTTAGGGGTCGCCAAATATCACAGCTGCGACCTCTGGCACTGCCTTTGCATCTCCTGGTGTCAAAAGTGGCAAACTTAGGCGAGCCCATACTTTACCTTCAGAAGTATCTCTCGAGAAGGAGTGGCGTGTTCGACAGATTTCAGCACAGTGCAGGTAACCACTTCTCTGAGTGAGGCGGACATGCAGGTTTTTCACATATGAGGCACGGTGTTTTCCGGTAGCTTACGGCGCAGAGAGCTTGGAGACATCAATGAGAGAAGAGTGCTTTTGAGCACGTTCGTTCTTGAAGTAAGTCGGCATGTGTTTTCTGCATGCAGTAACATTTTGTCCCTTCATGATAAACATCTGACCTACTTGTTGTTTTTTTAAGGAGTCGAGTCAGTTTCACACGGTTGAAACGGGTTACACACCCAGTACACGCATTTCACGGCAACAGAGTGAGTTGTGTCTACCGACACCACCATTTGTTAATACCACACCTGCATGTATTCCACTCGAAGAGTTTTGTGTAGGAAAGCACAGTTATCTTCTCAGTTCTTCACTCACTTTTCTTTCCACAATCCACAACTAACGGGCACGGTGTAGGGATCGCTTGTGTGGCTACCTGTCCAAAGCACTATTTCCATGCCATTGTCTTTGTAAGATGCATATAAGGTCCCTATCTTTTTCCATATTTATCCCTGACTGAAGCATTACTTTGCTAAACAGTTTTCTGCAGACGATATGTCCTCAACATATATTCATTATTGTTTATTGTTCTTTGTTCTTAACAGTGGCCCCTGAAGAAGGGATTTGTTTAATCCCAAAATGCATTGGGCATGGCCGTGAAATTTGAGTTTATTCATATGTTTGCTTCCTATGTTGCAATTCATATTGATCATGCGGAATTTTGAATCTTTATGTATTGAATGTCTTTAAGTAAAGCACTGATTATTATGAATGTTATTTGATTTTGGTTACGTAGTAGATATCATTCAAATACAAAAAGTAAAGTGATTGAAACCCGCGTTGAATTTCAACAATTAATTTTTTATGAATCATCTATATATATAAAAACCAAAGTATGTCCATTTGTCCTTTATGCATTACTATACCATTCATCCGATCGGCATGAAACTTTGGGAAGTTGTTGAGTACACTCCCGCGAAGGTTTCTGGCAAAAAAAAATAAATTGTTAAATATCGGCCCCTCGGCCACCCGGGGCCCTCATAATCTTTCCAATACTGAACGTTTACAGTTTACGGTGCGACTCGCTTTTGCAATGACCATCAAAAAAGCACAAGGACAAACGCTGCAAGTGTGTGGACTAGATTCAGAGAATCCGTGCTTCTCACATGGACAACTGTATGTGGCCAACTCACGTGTCGGAAAACCTTCTAATTTATTCGTGTACGCAACGTTTACAGTTTCCGGTGCGACTCGCTTTTGCAATGACCATCAACAAAGCACAAGGACAATCGCTGCAAGTGTGTGGACTAGATTTGGAGAATCCGTGCTTCTCACATGGACAACTGTATGTGGCCAGCTCACGCATCGGAAAACCTTCTGATTTATTCGTGTATGCACCAGACGGCAAAACAAAAAATACCGTGTATCCACAAGCACTCGAATAAATAAACAGAATTAAAACAACACTTTAAAATGATTTCCAGATTAAAATGAATAAGTTTCAATAAAAATGACACAATGTAAATTGAATGTTATCATAACAAGTTTCCTTAAATGTCCTTTCTTCTGAGATCGCAGCAACGCGCAACGGGTAAGCTAGTTTGTGATAAGAATGTGAAATGTAAATACATTATGACACGCTGTGCACCCGGCAAACTGGTGGTTTTCCACCAGATAGAGATACAATCAGTGCTAAGAACACAGAGGAAACCACATGTCTTACTTTCTGCCCATCTTTCATTACATTAGTAGTGAATTAGTGAGATCATGAGTGAATGCAAGTGAAAGAAAATTAATGAGAGTGAGTGTCGGATGTGAGTGTGAGTGAAAATGAATAAGAATGAATGTGAGTGAGAGTGAGTGAATGTGAGTGAGAATGTTCTGTGATGTTTACAAGTTTATCATTGGCCTTGGCATAAAGAAAAGTAATTATTGTCTCATAGAGACTCCCAGAGCAAAAGTCTGCTATTGGCATACTTGATGCAATTCTTAGCAGGACAGATACATTTGACAATATAAGGGTACTGGTACACCGGTAGTAATTTTGGCATAAACGGCATTAATGGTAAAATACTGGTACTGGCATACTAGAGGTAATTCATGTCATATAAGGCGTTCTTGGAAAAATACTGACATACTTGAAGAAATTCTTGGCATGTGGACACCAGTAACAAAATGCTGGCACTAACAATAGCACTATGGAGGCAAATAGTGGACAGCTTGGTTTATGGGAGGGTGACTACCATGACAAAATGTTTGCCCTGACAGACTGGGGTAACCTTTGACATAAGGGTGGGTGGCATAGATTGCAAAATTCTGGCACTGGCATTTTATATCATTTTTGGGTATAAGTAGGCACCCATAGGAAAATTCTGGCCATGGCACAATGAAGCGCATGCGAGATCTTTTGATATCCAGTATGGGGCTTTAACCCGCCTCTCTCTTCCATTGGCTAGCTCCATAAATGGAGGCTAGCCATTGGAAGAGAGATGTGGCAATCATTCTCGGAGCAGATTCGTGGGCGTTCCTGTCTTTTTTTAAGCCCCGCGCCTTTTTTCCGTCATGAAGTTGTGGGCGTTTACTTTTTTTTTTACACCAATGTTTTTCTTCATTGTTAACCTCGTCCCTGTCCCGCGTGGTTGTATCCTGACCACCTTCCCGCCGTCCGTCCCCCCTCCCGCTGTCCTTGTCTTTGTTCCCGCCCCCCCCTCGCAGATCACTACAGTCGCCGCTTGGGCAGGAGGTGTTTTTGTTCCCGCCCCCCCCTTCATTCCCACCCCCCCCCCTCGTGGATCACCACAGTCGCCGCTTCGGGCAAGAGGTGCTTTTAACATAACCGTGCGGGGAAAGCGGGGGGGGGCTTGTTCTCATTACGGCTTCCAGATTCCGGGCACCATCTGCAGCGTCGCCCGGATACTGAACCCAGGCGAAGGGGCTTCGCCTGGTACCGGCGCTCTGCTGCCTACACGTGTTACCGTGCACAAGTCAGTGCCCGGATTGCTTTGAACATGTGTGTGTTTGTTTGTATAGAGAAAACCTGGCTAGGGAGCAAGGAGGCACTGGAATAGTCCTAATGTTTAGTGTCTTTGGGCCTGTACAGCACTCCGCTGCCTCTCGGCGCTATAAAAGGTGCATGCATCAGAGAGCGGGTGTCCTGTGAAGAGAAGGGTCTTCCCAGTACTGGGTCTTACGATCCGTTCTGGGCGGCGAGCGAGTGAAGAGGCTCTGGTGCTGGTTCGGATTAGGTTTCCGAACTTGTTTTTAATGACAGATTCTAGTTTGCAGTCCAGCGACGCTGTGCTTTCGTGTGTGGCATCGACAGCCACAGGCCGTGTTACTGGTGTGTACACACAACACACCACCAGGGCTCACTGCTCCACACAGACACACCTTTAGTGTTACACTCTTTTCAGGAATAAGATACCCATCAAATCAGTGCTCGGCTGCTCCTGAGTCCTGCAGGGGTTTGAACAGGCAAGCACACACAGACACGCACACACACGCCAACGCACACACAGACACACACACACACGCCCACGCGCCAGGCCCGGTTCCAGGAATTTTTATTTGGGTGGGCCAAGGATGCATTCGGGTGGGCCACTGCGGGCTCGATTTGTCGCATATATGTCTAGGCAGGCCTGCTTCAGGGCCCTCCTTTATCTCTTCTTAGTCTTACAAGGCCCAGTAAAACGCACTCTTTCACAAATCTCTTTCTAAATGTGATCACTCTCAAAAAGTGTTTTTTCCATGTAATGTCCCTTTGATGGGGAGAGGAGGTTTCTGAGGTGGGAGTATCAGGCAAGTGCCACTTCTCGGGCTCCCTCCGTGCGAGCCTTCAGGGAGAATCCCTCTTCATTACTACCGCCACCTGACCCCGGACTCTGCAGCGCACTCCCTTACAGGCTTGATTACCCACTACTCCTCTCCAGTGCACCTTATCTCACAGCTGACCTTGGGCCCCAGCCCCATATCAGGCAACATCAGGCTCCACTTTCATTTTTCCTAGTAAAAACATTAGTAAAATCACCTTCAAACTTAAAACATTGAATATAGCAGTAAATATAATTAGCACGCACTTTAAAGTATGTCCCACAGTAGCCCTTATGACCCGACTCCTAATTAAATAAACAAAAACAGAAAGGCCGGCTTCAGCGCTGATGCGAAAGTCTTTTTTGGCACCGCACCAATAACCTCTTTCTCCGTAAATACCTTTACCCCCACCTTACAACAGTGCCCCTCTTCTCCCAAATGGCCCCCTCTATTGATCTCCTCCTCGGATTCCCTCAAAGCCACATGCCACATGTGCCCCTCATTTACCCATAGCTCCTCCCCCTATTGACCTCCTCCTCAGATTCCCTCAATGCCTACCAAGTGATGGATGTAGGAGGTAGTAACTCGCCTCCCTTAAACATCCCCAAGCCTTATTTTAACCGCTGACGGGGGCCCAGTTATTAAAATTTAATTTACCCTCGGGTACTGGGACCCTCGCCAAGCCGTTTTAACTCACACTTCATTTTACACCTCACACTGCACTCTCAGTAAAATACCAGCTCCGCTGTAATCAGGCGTCGCAGCACACCCGGGACACATTAGGTGTCACTGGGTGGGCCCGATGATGAAGCATGCCACCAACCAGGTTGGTGGGTGAGGGCTTCATGAACTGACCAACGAGGTGCCCATGACAAATCTAGTCCTAACAATATTGGTCATATTTAAGCTAGTCTCTTTTGATAACACAAAGTTCTAACTATATCACAAAACAAAATACACGAAGTTCCAACCATACAATCCATGTTTGTATGCAGCTCTTTGATGACAGTTCATTGGTTACTGTCCTATGTTAGGATTGTAACTTCTGAACTGCAAGTAACACAAGGATCTCGGTGACAAAGGCACTAACCCACTGAGCTATCCAGGGCTTTAAGTAGGCCGGGTCTCACTGGGTCTGAGCACCGGCAACTTTTTTAAGGGGGCCTCGAAACGGGTCTCTATCGGGCTCTGTTTTGTGCGCTGGTCACAGGTAGTCCGTTTTTTTCCGAACTGCAGTGACAGCAGTCTGCTGTCAATGCAGTCCGGAAAAAAGTGCCAGGGCACAAAACAGAGCCCGATAGAGATCCGTTTCGAGACAGCAGGCACATCGGTGTACCCTGCTCACACTACTCAGAAGTGGAAAGTTACGGCATGACAACATGCCAGGTGAGAGTTGTAGGGGGGAGGGAAATCCTTTAAAGAGAGTCATTTTCTCTCTGGATTTCCCTTCTCTTTTTGAAACTCACGAACAGCAACACTGCCGTGAAGTCACCAGTGCTTTAAGTGGAAGCTTTTGCAATATTATATACAAGCCATAGTTGCTGTTATTTATCTTATGCAACTAACAACCATTGACAAAGTCAATAGTCCTGACTTGTACGTATGATGTGGCTTGTTTTATCATATACCTGGATGCAATGAGAGAAACAGCAAAATACAAGTCGAGCCGCACACTGCTTAACACAGATTTTTAACGTACTGTTTTTAAGCCACGTCCTCAATTACATTGGCTATGCCCCTTTGAGAGACCCCCCCCCCCCCAGTTTTTTCATCCCACTTAAAGCCCTGGAGCTATCCACATAAAATACAGTTCATCTGCATTTGAAAACTACTAACAGACACATGATTGCTCTCCAGCAGGATTATTATCACCAGCGTTATCTGGGCATTTTGTATTCCTATTGTTGTCCCTTATCGGCCATGATAATGATGAATGCTGTGTAAATGAAGCACCCACGAAGTATGTGTCCTGCTGGGCCTGTGCAGATTTTTAAAATAAAAAAATATAGTAACACATTCTCTTACCTACTCCATTAGTCAAACTTTGTGCCACAGCCTTATGTGATAAGCCACTGCAGGGGTCAGGAAAAGTGCATAGGAACAAACAAACTTATTTTCTTCTGGGGTGCTTAGAAAAATAAATATCAACGCAGCAGGACAGTAGGCAAAGGTTACCATTGTCAAAGAAAGTATGTGTCGTCTTTCGCCTTGCACAGATGAAGGGGTGAAAAAATAAACAAAGCCTCATTAACATGTAAATGGTCTTTTAAAGACCTGTGAAGTACTCGGGTGCAGCCATGATAATCTCTAAACTGTCTGTGTGTGTGAGCCCCTCAGCCTGGCTGACACACACAGCGGGGGAGGATTGAAGCACTTTGATACCAAAGGCGTTGCTTGCCTGCCTTCAAGCCCTCACTGCGAGGGCCAAGGATCCTGTTTGGGTTGGCCAGGCTGATGTTTGGGTGGGCCTGGCCCACCCGGCCCACCCGCTAGAACCAGGCCTGCCACGCACACAGACACGCAAACACACACACACAGACACGCACACACACGCACATCCACCGCCTTGTAGCTGCCACTCTGCTACACACATTCTTGTACGTGAAACTACAAGTTACAATGTTGCGTATTCACATTCGAAGTGTTGACTTTCTCGATTACTACAGATAACTGCTTCGAAGCGCTAACAACGTGCGTGCAGCTTTAAATACAAACAGTAGGTTTAAACGACATAACAAAACGTCCCACATTGCGTGAAACAGTGCCCCCCTCATTTCTCTAGTCGGTGCCCCCCCTCCTGCTGACACTCCCAAAACCACCACTCCCCCTTGAGATCTCGGGCCCGGGGAGCGACAGGTTCACCACTGTCTCCCCTCTCCAGCCTCCCTGTCACCCACATGTCACTGCTCACCTTTGACCTCTCCTTCAATTCCTACAAAGCCCTCACTTTGTCATACCTTCTGTCACTCACACTGAACCCGTCCTTCTCGCCCATAACTATGTTAACCCTGCCCTCTCCCCACACCCGGCAGCTCCCCCTCCCTCACCGGCACACATGGACACCTCTTGATTTGGAAGACCCCCCCTCCAGTCTGGAGCCGGGGGCGAACCCCCTACCACTCTCTCCTCTCACACTCCCTTGCCCCACCGGCATAAGTTAACACTTCATGGAAGTCCCTGTGGACTCTCCCTTCCGAACCTCCCACCCCTCCAGCCTGGAGCCAGGGGTGAAACCCCCCCCCCTCCCAGCTCCCCCCTCTAAGACTCCCTTGCCCCATCGGCATAAGTTGACACTTCATGGAAGACCCATCCCTCCAGCCTGGAGCCAGGGGCCGGGGTGCATCCCCCCACACACTCCCTCACCCCACCGGCATAAGTTGACACTTCATGGAAGTGCCTGTGCCCTTCTCTGTGTTTATAGCTTTTTTTGTAGGTGTCTCTATGTGTGGGTGGCTCTGTCTGTGTGAGGGTGGCTCTGTGTAGGTGGCTCTGTGTGCGTGAGGGTGGCTCTGTGTAGGTGGCTCTGTGTGTGTTGGTGGCTCTATGTGAATGACTGTGTGGGTGGCTCTGTGTGTGTGTGTGGCTCAGTCTGTGTGGCTCTGTGTGTGTGTGTGTGTGTGTGTGTGTGGCTTTGTGTGTGTGTGCAAATGCAATAGGTCTCGCATTTGTGAGAGATTAAGCTATTGGCATTGTAAATGACAATGCCATTTATTTATCTGTTTTCAAAACCAACACATAAATACAAAATTTGTCATTTACAATGCCAATAGCTCTAACTTTTACAAAGGCGAGACCGTTGCACTGTAAATGCTTGTTTACATATTGAGAGGGGGGAAGGCCACCCCTAGTGGATTGAAAAGAAATGGGATCAACTCCAGGGGAACATATGATTTCATTGGCTTCGCACACCATGAAATAATTTGAATATTTAATAAGAGCCATTCATCACCTATGGCCTTTTAGCAAATTTACATGAAATTGTACTTTGAAGTGCACTGTCACCCCATCTTCAGAATTGTTTCTCCGCCCTCCCCCCTGAAGAGATCTGAATTAATCACTTTGCTTGCTTACTACATTTCAGGGCAAGTATTTCACCTCGGAACTTTCAAGATCAAATCAGCACAATAATGTAGGTGGAATCTAAAATAGAAATTTGTGTAGTGTTGCTGTATTAAACATGCAGTTATTAAGGAACTTCAGTGATGTCAATTGTTGTGATGTTAGGGTAATTTGACATCCCTTCCATGGAAAATTCAGTGCCAAGGATCATATGATGTCACTTCCTGTGATGCCATTACGGTCAAAGTGTATGTGATGTCACTTCCGCTACCTCTGGCCAATTACTATTACCTAATTCAGTTGTACTCAATCACAATCAATCAAGTGGTACTTATATAGCGCAGCTTATCGCTGGAGAGGGTTTCCAGGTGAGGTGCTGCTGGTGTCACTCGAACAGCCAGCTCTTGAGTCTCTTTCTGAAGTGGGTCAGTGAGGCTAAAGGATGTAAGTGAAGAGGAAGAATGTTCTAGGACTTGGTGGCGAGGTGGGAGAAGGAACATCCTCCAGAGCGGCAGTGACGGATGCCTGGTATCTGTGCAAGGGTGAGGTGAGCGGAGCAGAGGTTTCTGGGAGGTCGGTGGAAATTCAGGCTGTTGTTCATGTAGGTGGGTCCTTGGTCGTGGAGTGCTTTGTAGACGTGGGTCAGAAGCTTGAATTGGCATCTTTTCTGGATGGGGAGCCAGTGGAGATCTTTGAGGTGCTGGGTGATGTGGGTTCTCTTCGGCAGGTTGAAGCTCATTCTGGCTGCTGTGTTCTGGGTCACTTGGAATCTTTTCATGAGTTTGGTGGAGGTCCCTGCATAGAGTATGTTGATGTAGTCCAGCTGGCTTGTGTTGAGGGCCTGCATCACTGTTTACCTTGTGCTGACTGGGAGCCACTTGAAGACCTCGTGCAGTATGCGGAGAGTGTGGAAGCAGGCTGAGAAGATGGCATTGACCTGACATTTCATTGAGTGTCAGACGTCCAAGATGATGCAGAGGTTGCGGGTATGGTCTTTAGAGTTGGGGATGGGACTGAGTGCCAATGGCCACTAGGAGTCATTCCAGAGGGAGGTGTGTCTGCTGAAGATCAGCGCTTCAGTTTTGTCCGTGTTGAGCTTCAGGCAGCTGTTCTTCATCCAGACTGAGACGTTCTTAATACAGTTGTGGAAGCTGGTCTTTGTCGAGGTGGGGTCCACTGAAAGTGAGAGGATGAGCTGGGTATTGTTAGTGTAGAAGATGATGTAGCAACTCTCAGATAAATATTCCCCAGAAATATGAAGCTCACATTGTAGAATAATGGAGGGCCCACCAATATAGGTCCATCAAAATTTACCACACTTCATTCTTGAGTTGTTAAGCACATAATGCAAATGGCGAGAACTGTCTATCAGCCGTATTAGTCTGAGGTTTATTTGCATGTACATACTTGTAATATTTGTGTAGTATAATGCTGCAGTCAATAAATAATACTATGCCTGATTTAATATTTAGTATAGTGACGTCTGCCAGTGGAGCCTGGGCCAGGGGCAAACCTGTGCTGCTTGAAACCTGTCCCAGTATGCTCAGCGTGCCATACTCTCCTGGCGCCTCAAATACTATCAGAAACATGCTACAAGCGTTTTGAAATTAAGCCCTTCCTGCAGGGGCCTGCGCCAGTCTAGAGAATACATTGCTGGTCAGCGGTAGCACATGCATAGCTTTCCATTGGTGTAGTGGCACCAAGGCCTAGAGGCCTGAGAGACACACAGAACCCTGATTGTTGCTGGATTTTATCATTCGAACGGCAGGGAGGACAGTTCCATCCTTGCAGGAAGACCCATGACATACTGGCTAGCTACTGAGCATGAGTGTGCCCCAAATTGCCAGATGCCAAATGCAAGACTGGTTCGGAAACACCCAGCCCTTAAAGTTTCCACCTCGGTCAGCTATGGTTCATCCTAAGCAGACTTTGACAGTGCCTTTACCTTCGAAACACCACTGGAGTCCATTTACCAGGGGTACACACCAGGCAGTGCCAGCCGTGGACATGGCCGAGCTGGGCCCAGACCTGGGCCTCAATATTTCGAGGGACGCTGCAGGTGCCTGACTTAATGTCATTCAAACAGAAGCTCGTCCATCCTCCTTGGTCTCAATCAGGTCTCTTTAACCGCATGCGTGCGGCGGCTTTTCCTGCTGTGTGCGGCATTTTTTAAATTACCGCGATACATGACGAGCTCAGCTCGTCATCCGCGTATGGCAGGTAACGCTGATGACGAGCTGAGCTCGTCATCAGCATAGAAGGGTTTAAAGACTTTGTAATCAGCCCTTAATGTACCTCAGCGTAATTGTTAGTACCCCATCAGCCCCCTGCCCTCCTCCCATCTTCCTCACACCACCTGCCACCACATCTCAACACCCCCCTCCCTCCCCACCAAAACAAACACCTACATTTCTTTCCACCTAGGGCGTTGTCCTGGTCAATCCGATTTAATGCCAGCCCAGACCCCAGGCTACCTGGAGGCCTCGAACGTAACAAAATACCACCCCCATTCAGATGGGTCTTATAAACTCCTTCAGAGGGGCCAAAGAATTGAGAGACCAGAGATCTGCCGATGACATTTTAACTGGACTTCAGTTTACATTAGAACACAAGAAACATATAGAACCTCTTATGGTGTGAATTGAAAGCCCCCTAATTTCTGCAGAAAACGCTACCTGGCGGGTAGGACTCGCCGGCTGAATGTCCTCCACCATAAGAACAGTATTGAGGAGGAAATGCCACCCGTGGTCCCTACTCGGAAATTGGGGGATTTTCATTACTTTCCAAACTTTTAATAAAGGTTAGATTTATATTCCGGCTGCAGTTTCCTTTATTAACAAAGTAAGGCTGCAATAAGAGGAAGAATGGTAGCCTGACTTTTTGGCCCGCGCCCTCAAGCGAATTTAAAGATTACAAAGTCAAGGATGGAAAAGTGGCGAAATAATGTCAGCTGCACGCAGGTCACAAAGTAGGTGAGAATGTGCTCCGCGTGCCAAAGGGCCCCTCTGTTGTCTAGGAGACTTCTGCCACGGCAACCTGAAATAGGGAAGGGGTTAGCCCAATCGAAATTCCTTTTCGAGCTTATTCTGAATTCGAGCCAGGAGAGAGCCGGCTGCAAAAAACGTTAGAAAGTCGTGAAAGATATCAGCTTGGAAATTATTTCTAAGGTCCAACAGGCAGTATGCTAGCTCTTTCCATAGTCCGATACAGACGCTATTGCTTCTAAGCACTGTGACAATGGTTCGCAATGTAAGGACCACAGCAGAGGAGCACTTTGTGGCTTTGTCAGGGGTCTGAAGCGCGATATGTTACAATACAATAGGATCAAAGACAGAGATATCTTGAAAGACTTTAAAATGTGGCCTTCAATTTGCACACAATCTACAACTGGTGCAAAACTTGAAGGCTGTATTCCGATTATTGACTGGCTATGGGTTTGTGTCCTGTGCATACAACACGTCATAGGGGGCCAGTTAAGGGTAACACAGATCATACTCTTGGCTTGTTCATGGTGCCCGGTCACAATCCTTGCCACCAGAGATCTCAAGGGTCAAGAAGACAGAGTCGAGAACAAAAATGAAGCAGGATTCTAAGATCCCAGTGTACTCCCTGTACTTCCGGTCCTTTAATTTAACCTTGTCTCGCTCTAACAAACAGAAGGCGCTTGAGAGGTTAAGTCGGAGACAAGAGACAATCAATCAATCAAACTGAAGGTCTGATATAAAGTTTAGCTGACAGGTCGTTCATCACAAAACTGGCAGATATCGCATCCGCTTTATTACAAGTGCCACCAGCACTCATATGTGGGGCCGGTGTAGCCCAATTGCACTTATTCTTCCTTATCAAAAAATCAATCAATCAGAACATTTATAGAGCGCGCTACTCACCCGTGAGGGTCTCAAGGCGCTCGAGGAGGGGTAGGGGTGAGTCAGCTACTGATCGAACAGCCAGGTCTTGAGGAGTTTCCTTAAGGTCGGCAGGTCCTTTGTCTGTCGCAGGTGGATGGTGAGGGTGTTCCAGGTCTTGACAGCAAGGTGGGATAGCGATCTGCCGCCGGAGGTCGTTCGGTGGAAGATTGGGATGGTGGTGAGGGCGAGGTCTGCGGAGCGAAGCTGGCGGTTCGGGGTGTAGAAGGTGAGTCGTTCGTTGAGGTATGCCAGTTCGGCATTGTGGAGTGCTTTGTGGGCGTGGGTGAGGAGCTTGAAGGTGATCCCCTTGTTGATCGGGAGCCAGTGCAGGTCTCTCAGGTGGACGGTGATGTGGCTGTGGTGGGGGATTCCGAAGATGAGGTGTGCAGAGGCGTTTTGTATGCATTGGAGTCTTTTCTGGAGTATAGCCGTGGTTCCCGCGTAAAGGGCGTTGCCGTAGTCCAGCCTGCTGCTGACGAGGGCTTGGGTGGCCGTCCTCCTGGTGTGGGTGGGAATCCATCTGTAGATCTTGCGGAGCATGCAGAGGATGTTGAAACAGGAGGAGGAGACAGCGTTGAATTGCTGGGTCATAGAGAGCATTGAGTCCAGGATGAAACCCAGGTTGCGCGCGTGGTTGGTGGGTGTCAGGGCAGCTCCCAACGCGGCCAGCCAGCAGGAGTCGTCTCATGCGGAGGGGGTGAAGACAAGGACATCCGTCTTGTCAGAGTTCAGCTTAAGACGGCTGGTCTTCATCCACTCTGCGAAGGCCTTCATTCCCTCGTGGAGGTTGGATTTGGCGGTGGCAGTCTCCTTGGTGTGGGAGAGGATTAGCTGG
The DNA here is from genome assembly GCF_964261635.1 of Lissotriton helveticus. Taxonomy (NCBI): domain Eukaryota; kingdom Metazoa; phylum Chordata; class Amphibia; order Caudata; family Salamandridae; genus Lissotriton; species Lissotriton helveticus. The sequence goes on from NC_136068.1 coordinate 694,612,091, forward strand.
GAGTTGTTGGCGTACGAGATGATGTTGAGGTGGTGTGCTCGGACGCCATTGGTGAGCGGTGCCATGTAGATGTTGAGAAGGGTCGGGCTGAGGGATGATCCTTGGGGTACACTTAGGCTGTGGGGTTTTAGGTTTAAACCTATAATAACTGATAAAACCCCACTGAAAGAAAAATAGCCCTCACCGGTGAAAACATATAAACACTGAAAAAACACCTGCACAACCACAAATTAAATGCCATTCAAAGAAAGGAAAAAGAAAGTGAAAGAGTCATTTTGTTCTTACTCAAGGGGTCAATAAAATGTAACTTTGTTATCCAAGCTAGCAGTAAGAAAGACTGGCTAACATTATTCTGCTTGAGTTTTGTTCTTTAGGGATGCCACTAAAATATTGTTTCTTCTTCCTTTTACTTTTTTCAGTTTTATGGCCTCTGGTCTAAAGATGTCACGTTTTAGGTTTAGTTTCATTATTTTATAAACTGTAGAGAATCAGGACATATCAAACTCACATTTGATATTTTGGCTGCATTTGATTCTTTCACTGATAGGTAAAATGGCTAATTTCATAAAAATCTTTCCTAATATGTGTCATCACATTTACTAACTAAAACGCAAATATTTCTCATTTTGTGCTTTATGTGGCATCAAAGAAGAAGTCATCCCAACTGTGTCCCTTAGCTGACGGTTCTCAGCCCAAGGGGCTATGAATGCTGAGAGGGCCTTTTCACAGAAGTTTCAATGGGAAGGAAAGCACGAGCGCGCATGACCAAAGACTCACTGAAGAAGTATTGTATGGTGTACTACAATAATTTGCAAAAATCTGTTTGGACCTCATATACACTATACGTACACTGTCTATATGCCATGTTCTTTCAGTGTAGAAAGCAAGCAATAATAAAAATCAAAACGTTCCATAAACACCGGAAAAACACTTTTTCTGTTGTTTTTAGTGGCGTGAAAATGTGTAACCACTGATAACAACTGTTTTTCAAGATATTGAAAACACTGGGAAAAAAAACCACAATTTACCAAAAATAGAAACTGAAAACAGGACAGCCTAGGTACACTGAAGGTGATCGTGGTGGCTTCGGATCTGAATGGGGGGAGACGGAGTCTCTGGGTTCTGCCAGTGAGGAAGGAGGTGATCCAGTTCAGGGTTTTGTCACAGATCCCTGCGTCGTGGAGGCGTGTGCGTAGGGTGTGGTGGCAGACTGTGTCGAAGGCGGCCGGGAGGTCTAGGAGGATGAAGCATTCCTTGAGTTAATAAGAGGGGAAAACACATAAACAGGAAAGAAGAATGAATAGAAGATGGAAAAACCACCAACAAGGCAGAAAGCAGGATCCAGCAGAAATGAAATGAAATGAAATGAAAAAGGGTTTTGTAAAGCGCATTACTACCCGAAGGCCTCGTAGCGCTATAATTGCTTACTTCTGGGGGTCTGCTGTTTATTCAGAAAAAAAAAGGTTTTGAGGGTTTTACAGAATTTTAAGAGATTGGACTCGTTCCGAATCAAGGGGGGTAAAGAGTTCCAAGTCACAGCCGCATTCAGGGAGAAGGAGCGTCCGCCCCACCTAGCTCGTCTGATTTTGCGTGTTGTTGCTAAAAAGGCCGTGCTTGAACGCAGTGATCTTTGCGGCTGGTAGGGTGTGGCTAAGGAACAGATCATTGCTGGGGCGTTTTTCCACATGGCCTTATGCATTATGCACATCGCCTTGAATTTTACTCTGGCTTGGATGGGCAGCCAGTGTAATTTCCTTAGGGCATCAGTACCTGAGTGGCTACGTGGCAGGCCTAGCAATAGTCGTGCTGCTGCGTTCTGGGTGACCTGCAGCTTCTTAAGAGTGCTGGTCGGTGCACCCAGATATAGGGCATTCCCGTAATCGAGGCGGGACAGGATGATGGCCTGGACCATTATCCTGCGAGCTTGAAAAGGGAGGAGTGGTAGAATTTTCCGCAGCATGCGCATCAGCCCAAAGCAGGTGGCGGAGAGTACTGTGGCTTGCTGGTTGAAGGTGAGAACATTGTCCAGCCACATGCCCAAACTTTTAATTTGCTTTTTTGGTTCTGGGGGAGGACCCATACACGGTGGCCATTGTAAAGGTGATCTGGGGTCAGCTGTATTCCCCAGGAACATCAGTTCAGTTTTGTCCCCATTAAGTTTTAAATGGGACGAGGCCATCCATTCTGAAACTGCTACTAGGCAACTGTTCAAGTTAGACGGGGTGTGACCTGGCTGATTCAAAGCCAGCACAAGCTGAGTGTCATCAGCGTAGGTCACAATTTCAAAACCGAAAGGGTGAACGACCTCCGCCAATGGTTGCATATAAGCATTAAAAAGCGTGGGGCTCAGGGAGGAGCCCTGAGGCACGCCTTGATTAAGAGGCCAAGTTTTGGAATGAGTATCACCTTCCACCACCTGGAAAGTACGGTTTTCCAGAAAAGACTGTAGCCATAGGATGGCGCTTCCTGTCACTCCAAGTTGTTTTAGTCGGGAGATAAGCGTGTTACTGTTTACGGTATCAAAGGCGGCACTTAAGTCCAACAGCATAATTGCTGTGGTGCCGCCTTGATCCATGTGCCTGCGGGCTAATTCTGTGACCGTCAGTAGTGCCACCTCCGTCCCCAATTTCGGGCGAAAGCCCGCCTGAGAATCATGGAGCAGATGGTTGGCTTCCAGGTAGGTCATCAGACTAATGTTAGAGTTAAAGAGGCAGGGAGCGTGTGTCAGTGGATTAAAGAGACAGGAGGTGGATTATGGACTACGCAGCCTTGGTATTCGGTGTGGGGACATTTAATAGCACTGGCCACTGTCTTTTGAGCTGTGTCTTAGGCAACGGCACTTATTGTGTTACAAATTAAGCACTGGCTGTAAGCTACAAGGCATGAGGTGAACGCTGTCCTAGAAGTATTCCTTCGCCAAACTCTAAACCAGGCCCTTAGTTTACTTCCAATTATCAACAAGCATTGGCAGAGCCGATAGATCTCGCATTTGGGGCCTTATAAGAGTTTAGTCATACTGAGCTAAGCCCTGGCTTACTCTTGAAATTCTGTAGAAAGTCTATAACACTATAAGAGTAAGACCCGTCAGCATGTTTGGTAATCCTGCCCTAAGTGTTTGAATTGAATATATGACTGCATACACAAGTGTTTGCATGCAGCTATTTGATGGCAGTTCTTAGCTAGATTACTATTGTAAATTATGAGCTGCACAGTAACAAAAGGATCTGTGTGACAAAAGCAGTAACCCACAGAGCTATGCACATAAAATATACTGCTGTGATCTGCGTGGTACACATTCTTTGCAGCAATTCTATTAACCTTTAAAAATGGTTACATAAAACAACTAGATTAAAACCTGGGAAAATTAAAAGTGCTAAACAAGCACTTTAAATTCATAAGGGGAAGATAACAACAAGGAAACCCAACTAGAATGTGTGGCACTGCAGAGAAGTTTCCAATTTAATAGTCCCATGTTTTAACCTCTCGAGCTACATTTGTTTGGGCTTGCAATGCCAAGGATATCTGCAATCTTGATTGAAAAGATCGGCGACTTCTTCATTGGCAAAGGAAGCTTTTTGCAGACTAAAGGGCAAATCCACAGTTTCTCGTCACACTGTGGAAAAACTGCTTATTATGAAAAAGTGAATCACTCGGGACACACAAGAATGCCCTTGGTCCTTCCTGGTGCACTAAATGTTACTCACATGCTTCTGTTCGTCCTCATAATTTACCTCAACAAAAAAGGGTACACAAAATTTGACACAGAAAATGTTTGACACCAAAGGTTCAAACGTTTGCATAGGGGAAACACAAGGCTTCTGTTCACGAGTGAAAATAAATCTTTATGCATGGTAAAAGAACAAGACGCGTGATATTGGTTATTCCAAGATACAAGTGAGGGAAATGGATAAAGCATGCTTTCAGTTAATAGTTACTAACACTTTCCTTTTAGTAGTAACAAAAAAAGAGTCTTTTCATAAATGTTATATGATCAATGAAAAGAAAATTACATTATTTTTCTCCCCCCTCCCCTGACAATCATCATTTGAGAAAGTTGTGCACATATTCATTGCCCACCTTGAAAGCCAGGCTAAACCACTGATGGACAAATAGGAAAACTCCAAACAGATTAAGAAGAGACAATATTCACCTGTGTAATCTAATGAAGGGAGAAGAGATCTATTAATGTCTAATCGAGATCTTCAGAGATCCACTCTACTGCAGATGTGGGGGCACAAAGCTAAAAATGTGATTGTGAGGGCACACCGAAGGAGAGACAATCTAAAGAGATTGCTGCAAAACCAAGAGACAGTAGTGAAGTTATTAGACTATAGGCACAAAGAAAAGCATAGTCTATACTACACATATGGAAAGATTTGCTTAGGGACAGTAGGGATCTGCTCTTCAGAATTTGTCAGCCATAATTCCAAAACATAGGATAGGCTTCGTCTAATAGTCCAGAAACTGAATGTCTGAAGCTGGGAACCCCGAGGGGTCCCCTCCATCTCAGTGAGCACAATAGAACATTAGTCAAACAGCTGTGAATGGGGAGAAAGAGTGTGGAGCCGTGGCGCGGGCTGAGGACACAAAGCTATGCTCTGATGTAATCCAAAATATTTTGTAACTCCATTCACTTGTATATCTCCTAAACATCTGGCCTCGCCCTTACTCAAGAGAAAACCGGTTGATACGTCAGTCAGTGTGCAGGTGTGCATTTATTATAAACTCAGTTTGAGTGTCTCATCACAGGAGCCTTGTTGTACACACTAGTTAACTGTGTAGCCTAAAATGGACAACAGCAGGCCCCACGTTCTATCTCAATATAAGAGAGTTTGTGCCTTTGTGTAGTGGTGTCCGACTTGCAGTGAATCGGACACCAGTCACCAGCCCCTCAGCCAGAAGAGGCGCATAAGAACAATGCGCAACCCAAACACATCCCACAGCATAGGTGTCCATAACAGCGGGTCGTCGTTATCAATAGCTCAGCAGGTTCAATAGCTACGGGACTCAAGTCTCCAAGCAGCCCTACGGACCAAAGTATGGCTGAGTTTTATTACAAAAGGGCATTCTCCTTACTTGCGTGTGGGACTAAAGCACCATTGCTAAGCCACTGACTGGCCCATTGATGAAATCGGTTGTATTATAGATCGGGTGTTTTCAGTGGCAAAGGTCTTTGCTGGCGCGAGCACAGTGGGTGAAAGCGCTCTACGCGTCATGGCTCCTGGAGGAGCCAAGAGTTTCTAGAAAGCGACAATTGGTTCATTCAAGCGTGCAAGGTGTCCTCAATGTTAGCACCCAGAAGCCATTGATAAGGTACATCATACTTACGTGCTCAACTGCAACAGAGGCCAAGTATTTAACCGGCAAGTACCTAGTCAGAGTGGGTTTCATCTCTGGGAGAAACCCTGGAAGGAAGACCAAGCTGAAACCCACAGTGGACCCGGGCCTCGTGTTAGTGCCTAGAAACTAACTTGTTCTCTTCACAGTTCTCGTACTTATGAGACAGAGCATGGATTTCTCATGAAGGAGGACAGTGAGTAAATACAGGTGAATGAGCTAACTTAACTCCCAGTAAAATCTGAGCCAAAGAATGCATCTAAATTGCTGCTTTACAGAGCTCTAAAGTTTCCCAGTTCCCTGTTAAGTTACATTGGGTGTTTTCATTGTTTTTCTCCAGTTTTATATGGCACGCATGTCTCTAAAGGGTATTGTTACCTTTACATGAGCTAAAGATTCTATCACAAATGGTCTGTGTTTCGCGAGGACTGGGGAGAAGTGTTTTCATTAGCCCAAATGAAAGCAAGGCGAACTGACGCTGGGAAGCGAGCCAGGTTCCCCAGTGGCCAGTACCAAAGTCAGCAGCTGTCGAAATTATACCACGCTAATTGCCACTAGCTTTAATATTACCGGAGTATACCTCCAGTCGAAGAGGTGTCTGTGTGTGGCATTGGTTTCTTCCCTTACGTGTTTATGAACCCCACCACCCCGCCCACTGGCTGCACACGTAGGTCCAATGGAACACACAGCAGACTGCTCTGAAAGTAACAGTGTGCATGGCGCACTAAATGTTGCAGAAAAACATGTCATGCCTATAGTAATGTATTAAACAAAACAGTGCTTACAGACTTAAAAAGACATCCATGTAACAACCAAAGTAAAAGGGCTAGTCGCCATGAGAGGTTACAAATGAAGACAAGGCAGTACTCAGGAGGGACTAACAAGCCTATTAACAAATCAGAAGCCAGCATTTACAAAGGACAATGACACAAGCTAATGACAAATATGGGCAGAGAGTGGGTGGAGTTTCTATTCCATAATCTACTACAAGTCTTGAAGAGCGGCGCATGTGCGCTGACTCTAGGCTCGACCTAAAAAGTAATAAAACTCACATACAGACTAAGCAAAACGCAAGGCATAAGAAAAAAATGCCAATATAATAATTTAAACATAGACACATTAAAATTATGCTACTGTCTTATCCCAAATTTAATAAGTATAAAAGCACAAGCATCATTAGCATTATTGCATATTGAACATTAGAAGTTTTAAGGCAATCGAACAGATCACTCTGGAGTGGCACTATTGAAGCTGATTGAGATGATTATACATTTTTTTTAATTCTCCCCTTCAATGAATGATAAACCACACCATCCTAATAGTGAACTGTTAATTAATTAAAAAAAACTGATGAGAACTATGGAGCATTACGTTAATTGAATAGTTCAAATTGTCTAATCAGCCACCTATGGCACATCACCGATTTCAATCAAAGTGGAAATTTCAAGTATCTCTACAATTTCCCTTTCAGATGAGACCTAGAGAAGAGAAAAACATGGGTATCTGATTTACATATTTGGAGGGCGGCTAGATGCTCCTGTTAAATATAAAACAGAGCACACTGGGAAGCCTGAAGTCCAACTAGCATTTAATACAAAACAGCAGGGATGCAAAGCAAAAGATCAAAGACAACTGTCACTTCAACTGACCAGAGCTCTCGCTAGAAATCAGTCAATTCCGGCTTAGAGATAAAATACATTAAAATATTAGACTGATATATATATATGTATTTTTTTTCTATTGAAGTCAATATAAATAAATAATGTGACAGAAATGTGTTACTCCCAGCAAAGACTCATCTGATTAGCAAGTGGTAGGATCTTCTCCTTGAGGAAGTACTGGACATCCTGGAGGAGAAGATATAATTCATATGCACAATACAGGCTTCATTATTCTCCTGAAATCCTGCTTCTATTTGCCAAGTCTGAGAGTGAAGATGCGCTGCTAGGAAATGTACAAAGGTTCAACCCTAAGCCGTATGGTTTCTGGGCCTACTAAAGACATGACAATTAGCAAATATATTCAATGTTGCAAGAAGATTTAATTGCTGATACATTCTGAGTTATGTACGCGATCACTAATATTCTACTACATAGGAATACTTGAACATGATACAGTTAAGATTTCACACCCCAAAAGGCCTTAATTTCACAGTCCCTGCAACAACCACCTCTTGTGCGGCAATACAAATAAAGGGGACTCAAACAGTAAAAACTATATTTTGAGTGACCAGGTGAAGATCTTGAGGACGAGATAAAGAAAACTAAAGTTAAAGTTCTAAAGCGGAATTTAATATATAGGCTCTTGGCGCCATATATACACATTTTAAGAATAGGGATTACCTAACTGCGATTTTCTGTGAATCACAATTAAAGAAATTAAGAAATCTTCTTTATGATTATTATTGAGGTATGTTGCAGTTTGTGATCTGTTAGGAATTGTAGCCATCACAGGAATGGTGACCTGCTGGGCTTTTTGAAAAAAGCAATTTTAAAAAAATGCAGCGCGCTTTCCTTAAAGGAAAACTGTAGGTGTTAAAAAAGAAAAAAATGAAACGTTTACGTTTCTTTCTTTTTTTAAGACTAGACAGTGGTTCATGGGACCTCTGCCTGCTTAAAAAATATATTTGTATTAACATTCACCAAAGGGAAGGGGTCCTATGGGGACCCCTTACCATTTGCGAATGGTTAAAACTACCCTTGAGGTGTCAACAAAAAAATTCATGTTTTGCGACCAGAATTTGGTCACGAAACATTCATACATACCACTACGAATCTATTTTAAGAAGGGACGCCCTAAACACGCCCCTTCCAAATACCGATTTGTAAACCCAAATTGCGTTTCGGTAACAGGTTCGGAAAATCAGTCCGTTTGTGACCTCAGAAAGGTTTTGGTCATATGGCCCCTGGTCACTGGGAGGTTCAATATGTTGAAAATAACGTAAACATTTCGGTACATATTTCAATACCAGGAAAGCTTCCTGTAGTATTCATAGAAGTTCATTTGTTTAAGGTCTATGAGTCATTCAATTCTCGGTGAGCCAACTTAATAAGCACAGCTGAATCACTGTTGATTGTCTCTCGCAGACCAAATATTGGTAAAGCCAAGAGCAGCAAGGGAATTGTGGACATATTTAAACCAACATAGCTTACCACCTCCTTTATGGGATAAAACATCCTTCAGTACTACTCTATATGAACTCTATTCTCTCTATATGAACTCCATTCTTCGCTACTACAAAGTTGGGCATAATCAAGAAGAGGTCTTAACAGTTTTACTGTTGCTATATGTCTCAAACCTAGGTAACTAGAATAGTAGGTGTGTTCTGCAATAGTCCCAAGAAATCTTTCATGAGACTGTCTTCTGACTTTACCAAAGAGGACACATTAGAAGAAAACAAGATCTCAGAACCATATTTTCGGCTCCTCAGCTTCAGATTTTGCCACAGAACAATAGATCACCAAAGAAAGACATAGTACTTTTCTGGGCACTTTTATTGTAAAGCACACTGTTGCAATGACACACTGGAATACCACTTCACTGATTTTAGTAATCTGTTTGTACCATTATGCATCAGAACCCACACTAATGCCCAGATAATAAATGTCATCACCCTTTGAAGAAGGCAATTGCCATGATGCAGCTTAGTATTGACTTGTTTTGCCCAGGTTTAATGCCCTCAACTTCTTTTTTTGTATTACCTACCAGACTGACAGCAAACTTTAGACAGACTATCATGTAAAGGGATATGAGAAGCTAATAAATTGTCATCCGCTAATAAGGTTGCAATTTTTCATCATCTATACATTGGGGTGCCATTAATACGGTTCTCAAATAATGCACAGTATGATTGATATACAGGGTAAATAATCTCTGAGCCAATTTACATCTGAGATGTGTACCCAGTTTTACAGGAAATGCTTTTCTGGTCTCACTATCCTGCCCCATCGGATCTTAACATTTAGCAGCATAATCAGAGATTGACTCCTATTAATAAAAAAGAAAATGTCTTGAGATGTTGCTAAATGTTGACTTCAGTTATTCACAAAAATTAGCAGCAGTGATGTATGGAGAACCCTGGACAAAGTCCCACCTTGTCCCTTGATCTTGTGCCCACTCCTTGAGTTCTGACTGATTTCAGAACTCCACCTTTATGTATAGAATTATCAAAAACTGGATGGCAACATATGTCTTAATTCCAATTCCCTTGTTCCTTGATTATTTTATAGCTGTAATAAATCTTAGCTCCATTCCTCTCTTTCACTTCTCCCCTTATTTTTTCTTTTAAGGATGAGTTCTCAAACGTGGAAATGAATGTACAAGTTCTTTATTCAATCCAAATATCTTTATTAGGCAGACCCAGCCAATGCATTTCATCCCTTATAGATGTTTGATGTTTGGGGGTTTTTATATAGCGCTCTGTCACTCCAGGGAGCATCCTGGCGCTTTTGACCTCATAGCTGATAATTTATCTGAGTACAAGTTGTTATATGACGTTAGCCCAGAGTTTTGCACTTTGATTCTGACAGACCGTAGATCCAGGTTTTTAGAGATTTTTTGAAGATCTGTTCTGATGTAGGGACTTCATCAGGGCAGTTATCTCACACTTCACTTTGTGCGTTTTAATTTTTTCAGCTGATCAATTTTCTATTTCTTCCATCTTGTGCGACGTGCTGTGGGTTTCCATACTGGCATCGGAATTTCTCGTGTCTGCCTAATAAAGAAATTTGGATTGCATAAAGAACTTCTAAATTAATTTCAACCTTTGAGAACTCATCCTTAAAAGAAAAAATAAGGGGCTGCCCTCCTGTTTTTAATAATTCTATACATAAATGTAGCCTTCAGGTTGACATAGATCACATAAAGGAATTATTTTCTTTTAAGGTAATATCATTTTCAGTGATCATGTAAAACATTAAAACCTAGTTCTGATCTTCATTCTAAAGCCTGCTTGATAAGGTGAAATAATGTCCTTGTTTTTCTGTGTACAGTGTATAAGACTGATAGGGTGGAACATTGGGGAGGTCATCAGGACAGCCCTTTTTGAATGTGAGTATGATGTTCACATCCAGCAAGGAAGGGGGCACTGAATGACCCTGCAAAATGGCAATGGGCAGAATCACAATATAGCGGCTCCAGATCAAAGGTTTGGATATATTAAGAGATCCACTTGTATTTTGCCAGGATATGCCACCTTACCACTTTTTGGAAATGAACGGCAAATATGACCTATTCAACAAAGACTGAATCAAGCTACAGATCATGATGTAACAACCTCTAAATAATAGGTGGACGGACTACTGCTGGCATACAAATGAGAAACACCATCTGTTATATGTACAGTGGCTGTAACAACAGATGTCTTGAATCCATTTAGCAAGAGCCAACTATGTGATGTTGTCAGGGTTCTAGGGTGCTAGACTGCTCCTCTGCTGGCCTTGGCATTATGTTCAACTGGAGTCCATGACCATAGCCCTCCCCATTAAGCAACACAAGGTGGCACAACACCCAGTGAAGGTTGGGAGACTCAGAAAGAGATTTCCAAGTGGAGAAGGGGTTGGTTCCTGGAGATGGGAAGAACAAGAAAGAATGGATAATTTTGGAGAATAGTTCTATGCAAAGTAGTTCAGGAGGCTTCATGAATGGATCCATGCTGTTGGAAGTTTGGACGTCACTTAGCTGGCGACATCAGAAGATGGATCTGCACCATTTTAACTTACAGTTGTCAAGGTGACCTTTTCATTGCTCATGATGTTTTTGGTTGGTGTCATAATGGTACTCCAGGGCAATACACCTACACCTCACACTCCAGCATTCTCCTTAGCAAGTAACTTCACACGGGCTGAGGCTGCACCAAGGTTGGCATGTACAGTTTGGAGAAATAAGTGGTGAGAGGTACGAGTTTTCTGCACTGAGTTGTGACCATGATGCCACTACCAACCATGACTGTATTGTAGAACTTGGAAGGACATCTGAATTATTCAAATGAGGTGTGACTATTGCAGAAGAATATCTAGATGCATGACGTTAAATAACACCCTCATTACGAAACAGGCACATACAAGCTCAGAAGTCATGTTGCTCTAAAGTGACAGTCAGGTGTCTTGGCACTGGGTATGAGGTATTTTTTAAAGCACCATTATACTATGGAGAAAGATGGCTGCTTTGATGCTGCCTGTGGCATGTGGCAGATGTGATTTACCCACCGGAACTGGTCAGAGCAACTTGGATGGGGTGTTGCAATCGCTTGTGCTAGCTGTAACACATTTTTAGGTCTGAGTTGAAAGCCCAGTAGTCAAAAAGACCTACAGCTTTAGTGCCCACCCCTTTCACCCACTGGCTTTATTTGACAAGCCTCTCAGGCCCACAAATGATTGATCTTCTGAGCGGCAGTTCACCTCCTCTAAAAGCGACATGAATCCATCTGGTGTACGTTTGCTATACAAATTCTTTTAACATAACAGCATAACAAGCCTCTTTCAGTCACTGACCTGAGACTTTGTCAACCACGGCTTTACTCTGCCTAGTAGAGTATTCATCTCTCACCTAATGCTCTTGGATGATTAGATGTAACCTTCCATTTTCATTTGAGTGCTTGCATTGAACTGCAAAAGGAGCTACATTAAATTCACAGCCCTCTTCATTATTTCAAATGGAAACATAAATGGGATTTTATCAAATGCAAGGAAGCCTTTATTACAATACGCCTTTAGTTTTGTATCCAACTTGACAGTGCTCCAACTGTATTACCATATTAAAACCAGACCTGTTTCAGTGTGTGCATAAGGTGTCCATCTTCCACATTGGCAGGTATGGGTGATTTTACAAACATGGAACCCCAGTTGGATTACAAACTGGGAGCAGTCATGACATAGGAAAGCTGCGCCCTTTTCAATGGACCACACAAAAGGTGATGGGAGGCTGCTTGCAATAAGTCTAACAACTGGCAATAGTTTGGGGTTGTACTCCAACCCATTGTGAATTTGCTCACAATGCTACTTCAGTTTGGTCCCAGTCATATGCAAATCAGTCTTGACTCATGGGAACAGTCCAGCCCTAAATGCAAAGCCAGGTCCTTCCCGCACCAGAACACAAGCAACCCATGACAGGTTTTGCTGCACCTGGCTGATGAGCCCATAACTAGGGCGAAACCGGTCCTGGGTTGCTTGTGTTCCAGTTCAGGGAGGACCTGGCTTGGCAGTTCTGGCTGGACTGTTCCGATTGGAGCAGGCTCAAGACTGATTTGCATATGGCTGGGCCCAAACTGAGGTGGCATGGTGTGCAAAATAACAATGGATTGGGATGCTGTCCTTTGTAATAACCAGTGGCAGAGATTAATTCAAGTATTCCATCTATCACTTTCTTTGTATACTTTACCTTTTTCATGGCCAGCAGTGCCAGTGTGCCACATTATACAAAAAATCTTGTTGACAACTGAGATGATGACATTCATCAATGTGGAGTAGCAGTTCTAAGAATGGGTCTCATAAGTAACCAGTGAGGGAGCAACAAGGTACCCCAAAATGTAGACACCTCAATACGTACCTCACTTGGTCCTCCCACAGTTAACTGGATCAGAGACAATGTTAAACCACAATGCGTCCCCGCATTAAGGCACCTCTCAAAGCATCAGAATCAATAAACCACAGTTCGTTTAGAAGTAATTACACTGAATGCGCCCAATTAATGACTGAGTTCTAGATCAATGAAAAGGTTTTATTGCAAAAATTCAAAATAAGCAGTACAGAGTAGATGTCATGAAGGTTCTTAGATGTAGAATCATACAGACTATGTAAAAGTCAGAAAATATTTTAAGTCCCAATGGGCAGCAATATCACTAGAAAATGGACAGCATCCCTAACAGAATAGGAAAGTCTTCTAATACTTCACAGAATCGAGGGTTTGATACACAATTCTTGCATAAAAAAAAGACCTTTTTCAAAGTCATCATGGTGTGATCAAATGTATGATTGCTTTAGCAAATCAGAAAACAACAAAAATAAACCTTAACACATAAGCACTATCACATTTTCTTGAATAATTATTCAACATCTTCTATGCTGAGGACACCGGGGATCTTCAACTAAATATTACACTTTTTTACAATAAGACGTTCTTTGAATTATTAGCTGCAGTAAGGAAACGGAAAACATAGTTACATGTAACAATATTGCATCAGCACCGCAGCAGGACAACAATAACAACGGAAAATAACTAAAATTGCTTCAGCTTGACTATGTTCTGCAGAGCCTTTGGAGGGAGGATGTGCACTGGAGAAAGCACATTATTTTCATCTTTTTCAAAATGGTGTTTAACACAGAAATGTGGCCTAAGACACATTAATAAACACACTTTTACTCGTCATAAAAAAACTCTTTTCAAATGCAATTATGTTAATTCAATCTACAGATATAAAATCATCAATGAAAATGTCTATTGCACTTTTTTAATGATACACAAAAATATAAATCCACAAAACTCTTCTACACCATCAACGCGGGTGTCTTGAGCTAGAATACATTTAAACACCCTCTAACATAGGTCTTCAAAGTGTGGGGCCTGCCCTCCAGGGGGGGCGGGTGCGGCATCACCTCATGGGGGCGCGCACTCCACCCCACCGCATCATTTCACCTTCCATTCTTGCGTGCCATGTCGGAGGTACATTGGCTGCCTTTTCTGCATACCCCTATCTCGAGTAAGGGCTCTCTGATTGGAGTAGTCATTCAGAACAGCCAATCAGCATGCACTTGCTTCAACACTGATGTCAGCACTGACGTTCCTCCAATAAAAGGGACAGCAGCACAGATGCCAGGAACTACACATTTTGCAAACATAAAACTGAAAAACACTTCAACTTGGCTGATAAAGCAGCACTTCTTCACTGCTGCTCATAGTTGCTGAATTTCACATCTGGTTGCTGCCCTTTGCCTGGCTGTTCAAGCCTTCCCGGCAATTGAAACCTTCCCCCTCGAGGTTATCCTGGCCTTCAATCAATACTAGTGGAAACGTTGAATGTTTCGAGTAGGAGAGGATGTGGCATTACTGCCAGTGCTGCTGACATAGAATCTGGGGACCCCACCATCGTTTCAACATCATGTGATCCTGGGCAAACACACTGAATTACCCATGACTTAACGAAAATGGATTTGACCTTGATTAAAGTTTCTGGTGCTAGTTTAAAGTGCTCCAATACCCTAGAGCTAAGTCCTCAAGCCTGATTTAACAAATCTTATGAAATACGCCATCTTTCCTCACTTTTTCGTGGGGCAAATATAAATGTTTTCTTGTGCAGCTATTTCTGAATCCTTGGGAGGCGATCGTTATAAGCCAATTCTGTTAACAATTGAATGACTCGATGCTGCTAGAGAAGAAAGGTATATATCCCCTTGAATCACTTACATCACATATGTGTCTGATGTTGAAGTGTCCTAGGCCATCGTGGAAAACTGTGGATGGCCTCCTTCTGACGACACCAGGCTATACACACCATAATCACAGATTTTTCAATTGTGTCAGAAAGCATGTTTTGGGGGACCCCTTTTCCCAATATCTTGCCTAAGGGCAAGGATGTGGCGTAAACGTTAGAGCTGCTAACTTTGAAGCTGGGTAACTGGTTCAATTGTCAGAATCTGCTCAACATCCTATGATGCTAGGCAAATCATTTAATCTCCCTGTGCTTACAAAAAACGAATGTGCCCTTGTGCAATGTAAAAGATGCTCCTGCAAAGCGCTCCAATACCTTTGGGTTATGTTTGCGCCATATACAACTGCAAAAATAATATTAGAAATGTTTGTGAGCGCTCCGGTTTCTTTACTTTTGTCTCAATGAAGCAGGCAAATTACAAAGTGATTTTTTTTAAAGCCTGCTGCGGGTTGTGCCCTTCTGTTCACCATCATCTGATGCTTATTTTGTTCAATAATCTTACTGATCCAGTTGCCTGAATAGAATATACAAATCTGCAACTATCCGTGACATGTCTGTCTGTCAGATATAGTTATACAGATATTATCAGACCACCAAATAAACCCTTGGCACCAGATGTAATACTCACACATCATTAAATGGCATATCTGTATGGTAATCAATTTGTTTTTGTATTTTCCACCAGTGCTATACGTAGCAAGCTTTCCTCAACCATAGACACAGGTTTTGTTGAGGTTTGATTGCTCAATTAAGTTTCATGTACTGACCTGAAGCCAGAAGTAAGTTCCTGCACATGCCTTGAGCAGTGCTGATTCCACTCTCCCACCTGCTGAATCCATACACGTTAAATTTCAGCACCGAGGGTGGTCTTTCTGCTCAGTCGTTATGTGCATCCTCTGGAGGTATCTGCTCCCCTCTTCAACTGGGGTATCAATCAATCCATCAATAAGGGGTTTGTAAAGCATGACTTCTCACCATGAGAGTACCTAGGTGCTGGAGGGAGGGGGCTGCTGGTCCCTCTGGGTTCGGAGGATTATCCGAAGAGCCAGGTCTTGAGGTCCTTCTTGAATTGGGTCAGTGACGCTGTTTGCCTGAGGTGGAGGGTCAGGGTGTTCCAGGTCTTCGCGGCGAGGTAGGAGAATGAACTTCCTCCGGGTCTGGTCTTGTAAATCCTGTGGACGGAGGCTAGGGTGCGTTGGCCTGGACAGAGTTGTCTGCAGGTACGTGGAATGTGAGGCAGTGGTTCAGGTATGCTGTTCCCATGTTGTGGAGAGCTTTGTAGACATGTGTGAGGAGCTTGAAGGTGATTCTCTCGTTAACCGGGAGCCAGTGGAGTTGTCAGAGGTGTTGCGTGATGTGGCTCAGAGGGGGATGTCGAGGACCAGTCTGGCAGCGGCGTTTTAAACGTTCTGTAGTTTCCTGAGCTGTTTCTGGGTGACCCGGCGTAGAGTGCATTGCTGTAGTCGAGTCTGCTGGTGAGGAGTGCATGGGTGACCATCATTCTCGATTCTGTGGGATCCATCTGAATGCCTTTCAAAGCAGGCGGAGTGTGGAAGCAGGCAGAGGAAACTGTGTTGATTTGGCGGTTCCTTGTGAGCGATGAGTCCAGTATGATGCCATGGTTGGGTGCATGGTCCATAGGAGGGGGAGGGGGTCCCAGAGCAGCTGGTCACAAGGAGTCATCCCAGACTGAAGGGGTGGGACCCAGGATGAGTACTTCGGTCTTGCTCGAGTTGAGCTCCAGTCAGCTGTCTTTCATCCAGGTGGGAACAGCCTTCATTCCGCTTTGGAAGTTGGTTCTGGCGATTGTGGGTTCATTGGTGAGGGAGAGGATCAGCTGGGTGTTGTCGGCACAGGAGATGATGTTGAGTCCATGGCTTCTGACGATGGCTGCAAGCGGGGCCATGTAGACGTTGAAGGGGTAGGGCTCAGGTGAGGAACTCCGTGGCTGATCTCTAAAGGTTCTAAGAAGAGCTACAGGGGTAGTCTAACTCACTGTGCCCGGCCGGTGAGGAAGGAGTGGATCAAGTCCAGTGCCTTGTCGCGGATTCCGGAGTCGTGGAGTCTCATGATTAGGGTGCAATGTGAGACGGTGTCGAAGCTGGGCGAAAGGTCCAGTAGGATGAGGGCTGCGGTTTTGCCGCAGTCGAGGAGGGAGCGGATGTTGTCGGTGGCAGTGAGGAGTGCAGTGTCTGTGCTGTGGTAGCTTCCGAAGCTGGATTGGAAAGTGTCCAGGACAAAGTTCACTTTGATGAACTCAGAGAGTTGGGTGTTGATGGCCTTCTCAATGACCTTGGCTGGGAAGGGGAGGAGGGAGATGGGTCTGAAGTTCTTGTAGTCTGTCGGGTTGGAGGACAGCTTCTTGAGCAGGGGGTTGATCTCCGCGTGTTTCCACGCTGGCATAAGCCTGGTCAGTATTCCTCTGTATGTTGTTCCATTCTTGAAGAATGCTCCAGTAGCTTATGAATTGGCATTCCATTATGGTCTGATAACTGGCACTGCCATGGGATTATCCTTGATGATGTACTCTAGGTTACAGGCACATGAATTAATCTCCATACAACTGTGGGCATGGCATTTCGGCTATGATGTTGCTCTCCATTCCGGGGTGGTGTTATGCAATTCTTCCCTAGTCCAATGCTGTGGACTGCTTGGCACAGTCAGTTAGAAATTTCTAGGGGGATGTCATTCTATATTTATACTGGGATGGCAGGCTAAAATATAAATCCCAAATTCCCTGCCTATTGTGGGATATGCCTGGCTACAAGGAAGTGTGTTTCACTTCACACTAACTACTAAGCAAATTATCTTTGTTCTGTTGATTTTGCTGAAAGGACAGTGGCCCAGAGTGTTCGCGACAGGGGCTTGTGAGAAGAAAGGCACAAAAGATGCTAGGCTTATCTCACCTTGATATTAAACAGAAGCTGCACACACCTCTAGGAAACAATGGAGCAGGAAGGGAACAGACTACTCCAGGTGAGGCCCAAAAGCTAAACCGTCCATTTTTAACCTCTCATTTCATAATGTAAACAGAATCACTTTCTACCAAGACCAGGGCCCTGGTTATGTGGTCTAGTGGCTCAGTTGCTTAATTTGCAAATCAGAGTCATGTGGACGAATGATGAATTGGGGTAGTGAAGTCTAAGTACCACTCGAGGCTGGAAGCGGAGCACAACCTCAGGATGGCAGTAGCAAGAATCCATCCACAGACTGACCGACTATCTCTGTGGAGAAAAACAGGCACACCCGTCACATTAGTTTAGAAAGTGTTTTTATTATTCTATGGAAAATGTTGTGTTTTGTGTGGTAAATAAAGCACAATTAATTTTTTGAGGAGACTTTTTGTTTCAACTTTGTAATAAGCACATGTCACCTAACCACAGGCACAACAAAAACTTCAGTTTACTAAAATTACTATATTTAATATTATTTGCCATATAGGACCTGGACTCTTTGAGTGTGAATGGCTATCGATGATGCAGAGTACCAGCTTCCAGAATTTTTTGCCAGGTGCTGTGGTGGTGGGGGTGGGGGTGGGGGAGGCGGGGGAGGTACTCGCCATCTAAAAAAGTTTAGATAGGGGGGGGCAGCCTAAAAACGTTTGAAGACCTCTGCTCTAGTCCCATCCAGGTGTTGTCTGCACCATGTGACACTGGAAACTGAACTGTTACTTTTCATTTCTTCAGCAATAAAGCAACCAGAGAAATAAAAGACAGTATTTCTTATCTGTGGGCAGGTGTGTAAAGTTGACTTATTAACTGACTTCAACCTAGGCCTAGTGGCTTTTCAGAGATCCTGTGATCTGAAGGAGGATCCTCTCAACCCCAGAGACCAGAAACAACGATTCCAGCTCCAGGCAATAGAGCAACACGGGTAATAATCTTTTATGCTTTCCTTGATGTCACAAATTTTACTCTTCACAACACAGTAAATAAATAAAATGAGCAACAATTACTCAACTGCACTGCTTTTACTAACATTAAAAGGACTAATGGCTGAAACAGCTCTAATGGGCTACACGGTGTGATCTGTTAATAGAATTGCTTCGTTTTGTAGTTATGATTACTTCAGCATGCATAAACATCCTACCGTTTCTTGATACCCTTGTAGATGTACATGTTGTGGCTAGCTTGGTTACGACTTTAAACCCTTATTTGTGCAGAGTTGATAAACCAGATATCTGTTTGCATGCTACCAAGCCATGAAAACCATTGCGTCCCATTTCATGCATTCCCTGGAAGTCTGTCGTAGCCTGGGGGCGAATTAGTCAGAGATTGACTGGAATGTATGTGCTAGTAAAATGACTTTGGGCACATTTCCTTTTAATGTATTGCAGTTCGTTTGAAACAGGTTGCTCATTTACAACAATGCAATGATTTATGAGCAACCTAAAATGCCTGAGACATACCTGAAACTTAGTAACTATTCCGTAGTGAGTCAACTAAATAAAGTTACCGATCTGTGTAATGTGATTTCGAGTTAAAACATATATAAAGCTTATAGCAACAGAGTCGTGTTTAAGGGGCTAAGATGGGAGGAACTGTATTACATAGTCTTGTTTTAAGGGAAGGCACTGGGGGCCTTTGGGGAGAATAAGTGAGCTATTGCCCTGAGTCACATGATGCTGAGCTGCTGCTGGCGATCAAACCGTGAGCCCCGCTGTTAGACCTGGCATCCATGGCATGGTTTTCCCCTGTCCTTTTAACTCTGCCTCCTGTATTTTTTCTATGTGCTGGATTTCGTTTTTGCTGGTCTACATGCTTTGGGCTCTTTGCCACTGCTAATCAGTGCCAAAGTGCAAGTGCTCCCTCTGTAAATTGTGAATATGGATTGGTGTTTCCATGATTGGTTTATTTGACTTACTACTAAGTCCCTAGTACAGTGCACTGTGTGCGCCCAGGGCATGTAAGATAAATGCTGCTAGTAGGCCTGCAGCACTGATTGTGCCACCAATACAAGTAGCCTTTCAAAGGGGTCTCAGACCTGCCACTGCAGTGTCTGTGTGCAGTCTCTACTGCCATGTCGACCTGGCAAGTGCGCCTACTTGTCCTAACGTTACCTTTTATTACATGTGAGTCACCCTTAAGGTAGGCTCAAGGTTCCCCTGTGGGCAGGGTGAAGTGTATGTGAAAGGTAGGACATGTACTGATGTGTGTGTGACATGTCCTGGTAGTGAAATAGAGTGTATTTCATTTGTCACAATTGAAAGGCTATCCATCCTATGGGATAGAATAGGAGTTTACTTATATTATCTTATAAATATAACTTCCCATTGGGACAAGATAGATAGAGAAATAGAGTTTAGTATGCCTGAACTCAGAATATAAAAAGACATCTTTTTGTAATGTTGATTTTTATATTGTGTGTTTGAAAATACCACTTTTAGAAAGTGGGTATTTTCTTGCTTAGCCATCCTGTGTGGTAAACAGCCATTTCATCTATTTTTTTTACTTCGCGATACCCTTACAACGCATGCATTACCATGCATGCGTTCTACATCGTGATGTCATTACTACGCATTTTTTTTAGAACGCATGGTCATTTACCACGCATGCCTTTACAACGAATTTCATTGTAAAGGTATGTATAGTAAACTAGCAGCCCGTCCCGACGTTGTCCGGGTATGAAATAGAATGTGTGTAATGTGTGTATTTGGCAAGGGCAATTTATTTTAAAATCTCGCGGTAGACAACATTTTTTGTTTCATTAGAATAGGGACGGAGAAGGCCCAGCTGCAGCCCTGGTTGATGTTAGAAGGCGCGTGTAATTGGTGTAGTGATCCGCCGCCTGAGCCCGGCTACAGCCCTGGTTGATGTTAGCAGGCGCATGTAATGTCGTTGAATGAGAGAGTTATCAGCTGCGGGTCAATCCGTTTAATGAGAGAGTTGAGTGACAGCGAGTAGGAGAGGCTGCAGTAATTGTCCCCGCAGACACGCTCATTTGCGTGTTCCCCCGCTGGAGACCCAGATGCAGGCCTGTTTAATGTTAGCAGGCGCGTGTTCCCCCGCTTGAGGCCCAGCTGCAGCCCTGGTTGATGTTATCAGGCGCATGTAATTAGTGTACTGATCCGCTGCCTGAGCCCGGCTAGAGCCCTGGTTGATGGTAGTAGGCGCGTGTAATTTCTTTGAATGAGAGAGTTCAGTAACAGCGCGCAGGAGAGGCTGAAGTATCGTTACTTACCAGGCCTCCAGGTGAACGAGTTTGTCACCACCCCAGCACACGGCCAAAGCAGACGATCTTCTGATTAATGTATGACCCACATGGCATGAAGGGCGGAACGTAGCACACGCCCCAGCGTGCCCCTGGATGCGGCGCAATTGCGTTCACATGGCATGAATGCCGGACACACGCCCCCAGCGTTTCTCACGCCCCCAGCGTGTCACACCCCCAGCGTGTCACGCCCCCAGCGTGCCCCTTGATGCTGCGCAGCAACGTAATTGGTGCTTGTATGTATGACTCACATGGCATGAAGGGCGGACACACGCCCCCAGCGATTGTCATGCCCCCAGCGTTTGTCACGCCCCCAACACACGCCCACAGCCTACAATGTGATGGCCGTACCACACGCCCCCAGCCCACGCCCACAGCACAACGCAGACACGCCCACAAGGGACTACTTTGCTGGCACGGTTCTTTTACCTTTTAAATGTATAGAGGAGTTGGCCTAACGGCAAGGCGCTCGACCTCGGACCTGGGGATCTGGGTTCGAGTCTTGGTAACGACGCCAAACATCCTGTGATTCTGGGCAATTCACTTAATCTCCCCTTGCCTAACAAAAATGAATGTGTGTCCTCATGTAACATAACTGGTGCTCTGTAAAGCGCTCTGATACCTGATTCAGTTCGGGTCAAGTGCGCACTATATAAAACTCTGCAAAAAAAAATATATATATATGGTGGCCCTCTGCATAGCCTATGTCCTTCTGCTGCAACTGCCCTTTCCAACGCTGTATTGGGTGTTGTGATTGGTGCTGTGGTTATTGAGATTATCCGCCTCAAAGGTTTGGGCTCTCTCTTTATAATATTAGTATGGATGGATAGTATGGATTTGCTGCAATTTTTTAATACATTTTTTTATCCGTCTGCGTAGCCTAGCTCCTTCTGCTGCATCTGCCCTTTCCAACGCTGTATTGGGTGTTGTGATTGGTACTGTGGTTACTGAGATTACCCGCCTCAAAGGTTTGGGCTCTCTCTTTATAATATTAGTATGGATAGTATATAGTATAGTATGGATTTTTTGCAATTTTTTGTATACATTTTTTTATCCGTCTGCATAGCCTATGTCCTTCTGCTGCAACTGCCCTTTCCAACGCTGTATAGCCTATGTCCTTCTGCTGCAACTGCCCTTTCCAACGCTGTATTGGGTGTTGTGATTGGTGCTGTGGTTCCTGAGATTACCCGCCTCAAAGGTTTGGGCTCTCTCTTTATAATATTAGTATGGATAGTATATAGTATAGTATGGATTTTTTGCAATTTTTTTAATAAATTTTTTTATCCGTCTGCATAGCCTATGTCCTCCTGCTGCAACTGCCCTTTCCAACGCTGTATTGGGTGTTGTGATTGGTGCTGTGGTTACTGAGATTACCCGCCTCAAAGGTTTGGGTTCTCTCTTTATAATATTAGTATGGATGACCATGCGTGCTAAAAAAATGTAGACGATCCACGTCATTGTAAGGAAACAGAGGCTGTTCGTGGTTGTGTAGTGTAGTGTAGTGGGTCGTGCTGGGGGTAGTGTTTTAGGGTTTAGTGTAGTGTAGTGGTGTTTGTGTAGTGTAGGGGGTCATGCTGGGGTAGTGTTTTAGAGTTTATGGTAGTGTTGTAGTGTTTGTGTAGTGTAGGGGGTTGTGCTGGGATAGTGTTTTAGGGTTTAGGGTAGTGTTGTGGTGTATGTGTAGTGTAGGGTAGTGTCTTAGGATTTATGGTAGTGTAAATGTACTGAGGACTCACTTACCTTAGAAACTTTTACCACGACTTTACCACGCATGTTTTTGCGTAGTAATTGCATGTGTGGTAAAGGCATAGTCGGGGTAAAAGTTTGTGTTGTAATGGTATCTCGTAATTGACAACGCGTACTAATACCCGCGTTATAATGGTACGCATTGTATTGGTACTCGTTGTAGCGAATGCTATTCCACTGTTGGTTGCCTCAGTGTCTCCTCCACAGTGAATGCATTAGGGGAGGGAGGGTTATTTTTTTTAATTATTTTTATAACCTATATTTGGAAATCTCCCCATTGCTGGCTAAGGCCTGCCCTCTTATACATGATACAGCACTGGCCAGAGCCGGACTGGCTGTAGCAGTCATCAGGCGTTCCCCTTGGAGGCTGGAAGGGTGCGGGCTGAATTTGCAGAGGAGGGGGTCACTTTTGTTACTGGAGGCCAGTTTTTGCTTTTGGCAGCCCCCAGTAATATAAGCAGCAGGGTGGCTGGTCCGTCAAAATTGCCAGGGCTGCTCTGGGTTCCCAATCCAGCCCTGGAATTGGCTGTAGCCCCTGATGTTTTTTAGGTTAAGCATAACAGACACTCTAGCTGTCTGGTTGGAAAATATAAACTAAAAACACACTTACCTTTTCCGCCGCCTCTCCTCCGTCACTGCTTCGCTTATCTTATCTTCTAGATTCCAGTCTGGAAGAAGCTGCAGGAAGCACCCGGGCACACAGGCTCCCCTGAGCCAATCGTGCCATGGATCGGCACTCAGATGGGAACAGGGAGCCTGTGCATCTTCTATACCAGGCTGTGCATTACAGCCTGATGTGGAATATGCAAAGTGGGCATGAATGTTTGGCCGTGCCCAGACAGCTGGCCAAGCAGTCATGCGCACTGAAGTGTGCCCAAAACACTCCTCCTTCCTGAGCCACCAGCCCCGCCCCGCCCTATCCCAGCCCCGCAGTGGCGAAAAATAAAATGATAATAACGTTATTATTATCATCTTATTTTTCCCCTTCTCACTGCTCTAAGAACAGTGGGGCGACGCTCCTCCACCTTAGCTGAGGAGCCACCACTGATTCCGACACTTTCAGCACCATCAAAAGTAATTGGTAAAGCCATAGATCCCAAAGGTGAGACCTATTTGCTATGACAATGCTTTTCCCTTTTCTTCTTCCAGTGTTCATGTACATATGGATTGAGGTGATAAATGTTTATTGTACAAGCAGATAGTGGCCATGATGTATATATTTTTGCTGCTTTGTTGTTCACACTGGAATGCATTTTTGTATATGAATATCCCGAATAGTTAATAAATATACAGCTTCTGGCACATGCGCATTTTACTCTCACCTTATGCCCCCTATTTCCGTAACGGATGGAGGTAAATTCACCAAACAAAAAAAGGCACTGAATAGTGAAAAGGTTGTCAATACATTGTTATTTAAATGTTTTAATGTACTTTCGATCAGCAGTTTCGTACTGTGTGGTAGAACATTGCTATAGGAAAACCCATGTTAAATTTCTAGGTGCAAGTTTTGAGGCATCCGTTATAACTTTTGAACCATCTGACAAATTTGCACGAAATTTGGCATGCTCCATCTTAAGTGATGAGTGCTGTTTCCACAAAGTTTGGAGCAAATGTGTCAAAGGTGAACAAAGTTATTGAGGATGCAGCAACTGCCTATAACATATTGTAGATTTTCTGCGAGTGCTTTATTGTTAGCGAATCAAGAGATCACAATCCGCTGTAACAACACTGCACGCCCTACCATCAAGGCCTGGTTACGAACCATGACACACTGTGACCTAACAAGCGAGGTCTACGCCACGTCACAATCCCTCTCTGCCAGACCAAAGGACAATGGCAGCCTCTTCATTCATATTTGCTTACCCGAGGCTCAGGCTCCGCGGTATCTACACCAGGCTCTAGCACCTGTGCCTACCCTATCCGCAGGTTACACCAGCCAAGATACGACCGCATGACTATCTACCTACTTTTGCCCCTTTTCTCCCCTCTGAGGGCAGGGCGGCCGGCACGGCTCGTGGGTGGCAGGGTGGGCATGCTGGGGGAACGCAGGCTGCAATGTAGATACAAAATAACACCTTGCCGCCGGGTCCCGCATCTTGGCTCCTGCTATCCTGCATCTGACTCCAGGTACAGGAAGAAGACAGCCAGGCTCCCTCCCCTAAGCCAATCACAACGCTGCAATGCACCGTTGTGATTTGGTCTGAATGCCACAACACGGTGCTCAGCCAGGGGCTGGAGGGGTGGGCATGTTATCCATGCAGGCTATAATGCAGCCTGCATGGAGAACAGGGAAGTGCGCAAGACTGTTTTGGGTGGCCTGAGCGGGCCGACCAAACAGTCATTGCGCACTTAGGAGTGGGCAAACCACTCCTCCCCTGCTCTGCAGCTCAGCCCCCTTATGCAAAGCTGCTGGAGCAGGAGCACAAAATAAAATGATAATAACATTACGTTTTTAGCATTTTTTTTCCTTTCTTAACTGCTGAAGAGTAGTGGGGCGACGCTCCTCCGCCTTAGCGGAGGACCCGCCACTGTCTGAGGTCTTCTCTACTGTTCCCCGATTCAAACTCCGATATTGTTTTTTCTTTTTTTGTGGTGTAGCGCAGCTTTATGTTATAACCATGCTGAGATATGATCATACACAAAAGCCATGACGTCTTGGACCTTCTCTTGTAATGTAACTCTGAAAATGTTTTAAATAAAGATTTCTAAAAAAAGGATGCAAGAACTGGATTGCCTTTGTAATGAGCTGTCAGCCTTGAAAACGGATCTGCAACTCCCCATTTGCAACGTGTACAAGGTCAAGTGGAAGGTTAAGAGCATGTTCAGACACGTCATCAGAGTCATTAAGAAGGTTAAAGGTGGCAGTGTCGCTGACGTAGACGTCTTTTGAGTTCCTTTTTGAAAGTTTCCTAGGAATTATTGGTTCTGAATGTTTTTTACTGGTAATAACTGCAAACAAACAGTGTTTTGAAAATAATGTATGTAAAAAAGCGCTTACATCACCGACTAGAAGGTATCTACTCTACCGTTCAAATCTCCTGGATCTGACTGGGTCTTTCATCTTTCCAAGGTCGATCAAATGATTGATATTAAATTTGAATAAAACCTTTGGTCATAAAACATGTCTTGCTCCAGTACAAAAATAATTTAATTCAAGTTTGTGCTGTTTTGAATCTTCTGAGAAAGGGATAGTGAAGACAAATTTCGCTCCAGTATATATGACAGAAACGTGTTTGCATCTGGACAAAAAAAAGGACGAAATGGACTGCGTAAAACAATATTCAGTGTATACAACACATTTACTACTTACAAATAATGTTATGCAAGTGACTGAGATATTAACAAAGAAATCCTAGTCCGTGGATACATTTATGGAGCAATCTGATTTACACTGCATTTTCTACTTATGTGATAAAATAGAAGAAATATATTCTGCCCCAACGTATTCCTATTTTGCATATTCTTCATGTTTACAGTATAAACGCAGCAAAAACATGATGTGAAACAATTTTTCTCCACGGTTTTCACTGGTGCAAATCATTGGTTTGGACCAAACTCTGTTTTCTTCATCCTGTATCACCGAGACAACAAAAATCGTCTAAATGAATCACATGGTTTAAAAAAATAATAATAATATATATGTATATATATATGTGTATATATGTGTATATATATATAAATATAAATATAAATATATATATATATATATATATATATATATATATATATATATATATATATATATATATATATCTTTATTCACTGAAAAAACCATAGGTTATAGACCATATATAGTTAGGAATTAGCATTTAAAAAACCTTATTTTACTCACACAAAACCATTGAAATTCCATATATAGTTAGTTGCACTAACTATATATTGCGCACCCGCAATCCACTGCTGATCATGTCACATATTACATCATTCATGACATGGTCAGTGACATCACTGATGACATCACTGATGACATCTCAAATGACATCACTGATGACATCACTGATGACATCATCCAGTGACTGTGTGTTTCTGTAAAGTTTAAATATGTTTTAGATATTGAAGAATGAGTAGATGTATAACTGTCTGGACGAAGGATTTAGTAGGTGCATGACTGAATGTATGAGTGAGTGATTAAATGTGTCTCACTGAGTGCATGGGTTAGTGACTAAACTGTCTTAATTTGTGCATCATTATGTCTGTTGTTCTGTAAACTACTGCATGTGTTGATCAGTAGCTATATGATTAACTATATGGGTTATTGATTGATTGTCCAAGTATTTGTATGGGAGACTGAGTGTGTGTGTGGCTGGCTGGGAGGTGTGTGACTCTGTGCAGATCAATGTGTACTTGTATCAATGATTGTATAAGAAAGTAAGTATGTGTTACTATATGTTTGAAAATGTAAGGTGCTCTATGTTTAACTGTATAGACAAGAAAATGGAAGTGTGATTGATTCTTTACAGGACTGACTAGGTGTGTGAGTAACTCCATGGATGAGTGGCAGAGTGTGAGTGTCTGTATAGGTGTATGAGTGCATATGATAGTGTTGTAAAGATGAGTGATTGTATGTATGAATGATTGTATGGGTGAATGAGTGAATGTGTGTGTAGACGTAGGAATCAGTGAGTACGTATGTAGTAACTAGTATTGGTGTGTCAATGGTTTCAAAAATTATACTCTGTATTTAACACTGGGTGAAACAGAGGTTATATTAAAATGTGAGGAGATGCATTGTATTGTCACATGAATGATATCATCAGTGATGTGGTCATTGATGTCAAATGAGATGTCATCAGTGATGTCATCAGTGATGTCATTTGAGATGTCATCAGTGATGTCATCAGTGATGTCACTGACCATGTCATGAATGATGTAATATGTGACATGATCAGCAGTGGATTGCGGGTGCGCAATATATAGTTAGTGCAACTAACTATATATGGAATTTCAATGGTTTTGTGTGAGTAAAATAAGGTTTTTTAAATGCTAATTCCTAACTATATATGGTCTATAACCTATGGTTTTTTCAGTGAATTTTCAAGGTTTTGTAAATGCTAATTCCTAACTATATATGGTCTATAACCTATGGTTTTTTAAGTGAATTTCAATGGTTTTTTAATAGCAAATATCATAAGCTGTCGAATGTCAAGTACGTGGTAAGTGAAAACATTTTCGTGTTTATGCACACTGATCTGCTTTGAATGGTGCCCCCCCCCCCCTCATTTCTATTAGGAGTACTCTCTCTTTGCAGATAGTGAAAGGTAGTTAACGCAGGCCTTTGCCCCCGTTGTAATCCGTCGTGCCTGCTTCTCTCTCCATTTGATTGATTGTTATCCAAGTATTTACTGTTTTAGAATTAGTTCTCTTTGGTTCATTCTCTATTTACAAACAAACACAGAGTCGCAATACTCTGTTTAGTCTTTGCAGATAACGAAAAATCGTGTAAAAAAAAAGAAAAGGAATCGAGCAAAATCAGTAGGCCACTAATGGGATCTCTTTTTGACCTCGCTAAAATAGAAACATTAGGAACAACCCCTCATGACAAATACAAAACTAGTGAGATGAACTGAACTCCACACAATCATGGCTGCAAAACAGCTCGGCTCCGCCACCCACCCCGCCCAAAATAACGATAAAGAGCGGCTGCCATGATTGGTTGCGGAATGGCCACAACGGAGCTACGAAATGGTGCTGCTCTCATGCTAACCCCAGCTTCGGTCTGAAACATCCAGAAACACTGTAGACTACCAATTCGATCAGTTCCGGTAGCGCCCCAATGTAACCCGGTAGAGAAGAACTAGCCCTCCCCTCTTTGACTGATGGTTCTTGTTGCCTGTCCCTTCTGTTGTCATTTAACAGAACTATTTAGCCTGCTGAAAGGGGTTGTGTTTCGACCGCTGGTTGGTGGAGACATTTTGACTATATTCTGGACCTGCGTTGTCGCGTAATGCGTCATATGACGCGCCGCGTTAGCGCATCCGGAAGTCATCCGGGGCGCGCAGCGCGTAACGTAAGCATAACAAGTCATGTGACTTGTTAATAAAACTTTTCATTGGTTCATTTTACTTTTCTTATTCTAATGATGAAAGCCTTGGTCATATCACCTAAAAATTACGCTTTTAATTACTTCCGAACATTATTTTCTCTTAAATATATGTTATAATGTTCCAGGCTAATGTACTTTCCCGGAAATTTTACAACTGTCCTGCAAGTAAAATATATTCTTTTTTCGAGAAAAAGAGCGTTTCTTCGTCCCATGACGGAGCCGTTGAGCAAAAGAGGGTCGACCTGCTGTCTTAGTCGCCGATACGCCTGAATATGAGATTCTTATCGATCACTTTATGTTGCAGGAATAGAAAACACAACAGCCCTTGACCATTTATCTTTACTGCGTTCCTTCGTATTATACCTTTTACCCTTCATGTAATTGGTCTGCTTTATTTCACTTGCCTTTTACTGATTCTAAAACAGTGACTATTATTAAAAACTTTACCAATGTATACACTACTACCATGTTTTCTTTTAAAAACCTTTATTGTGAAAATTTCATTATACAAATACGAGCCTATAACCACGTGGGCCTGCCACGGAGCAAACTGTAATCGTATATGATGAATAGACATTTACACTGTAGAGGAACGTAACGGGCGGGCCATTAGGTTGCAAAAACTAAGGTGTCTAACAGCTACGGAATCGGTGGACGTACATTTTATAATTAAAATACGACAGGGCCAGTTACAATAAAATTATCTAGATATACATTTGCGGGCAAGTACCATGGGTGACGTTAATTCGAATTTTCAACAGTACAGTAATCAATAACACATCAGAACTTAATATCAATAGGGATGTCGAAATATTCAATCAATTCTCGTCCCCGCCCGCCATGTGCTTCAAAACTGCATACGTATCTCGTGATATCAAGGTTGTGCAACCAGTACACAACAAGGAGTTACGAGTCCCATTTATTCCGGCGCCATTTTGGGCGAGGACGGGCAGGTCCAGGATATAGTCAAAATGTCTCTACCAACCATCGACTATGATGATGTTCATATGCTGTATTTATTAGAGTAACACTCATCTGCCCACATGAAATTAATTTACCACAATCTAAACATGTCATTTTAATCTTTCCAAAGTTCTTCTAAATATTTGGGACCGTTTCCCTTGCCTCTGAAGCTCTCAGTGCCACTTCTTTAATGAATGTACTAGCAGGTCAGGGGTTCTCCTCCAAATCTCTCTTTTATGCAGCACTATAATTAATTGGTGCCACCTCTCCATATGACGATGCATGGTATAGTTACCACAACTATATATTTTTTCGGTTCCTCTGGAGAGTTCATCGTGGCAGATGAAGCGTGTAACATACCGGGCATTTACCTTTTTTTGCATGTACAGGAAAGGAAAAAAAAATCGAGCGTTCGAGTTCTTAGGTGTCCCAGGGCCATTTTAGTGGACCAGGCCCAAATCCAAAGAACAGCTATCTCACAGGCTAATGGGGCGACCCACGCCGAGTTTCAGCATTGTAGGATGACCACACAAGTACAGCAACTTGCTAGACATCACCTCGGTGCCATCCGGATCTCGGCGCCCCACTGCAGATGAAGTGCCTCTCAACTATGAAACCACCACGGTGACATCCGGATCTTGGCGCGTTGTGCTGCCTTCGGCCTATTCGCACATCGGTCCGCTACTGACGCCATCTCACAGGCTAATGGGGTGACCCACGCCGAGTTTCAGCATTGTAGGATGACCACACCAACTTGCTAGACATCACCTCGGTGCCATCCGAATCTTGGCATCTCAACGCCTAGTGGTATCTTCCATACAGAAAATATTGTTACGCTGCCTTTGGCCCCATTCGCACATCAGTCCGCAACTTAGACATCACCTCGATGCCATCCGGATCTTGGCATCTCAGCGCCTTGTGGTGTCAGTCAGAAAATATTGTTGCGCTGCCTTTGGCCCCATTCGCACATCAGTCCGCTACTGACACCATCTCACAGGCCAATAGGGCGCCCCACGCCGACTTTTACCATTGTACGATGGCCACACCAGTGGCACATCTTGCTAGACATCACCTCGGTGCCATCCGAATCTTGGCATCTCAACGCCTAGTGGTATCTTCCATACAGAAAATCTTGTTACGCTACCTTTGGCCCCATTCGCACATCGGTCCGCAACTTAGACATCACCTCGGTGCCATCCGGATCTTGGCATCTCAGCGCCTTGTGGTGTATTCTCTTCAGAAAATTTTGTTTTGCTGCCTTTGGCCCCATTCGCACATCGGTCCGCAACTTACACATCACCTCGGTGCCATCCGGATCTTGGCATCTCAGCGCCTTGTGGTGTCTTCTACTCCGAAAATATAGTAGAAAATATTGTTGCGCTGCCTTTGGCCCCATTCACACATCAGTCCGCTACTGACACCATCTCACAGGCCAACAGGGCGACCCACGCCGACTTTTACCATTGTACGATGGCCACACCAGTGCCACAACTTGCTAGACACCACCTCGGTGCCATCCGGATCTTGGCATCTCAGCGCCTTGTGGTGTCTTCTACTCCGGAAATATAGTAGAAAATATTGTTGCGCTGCCTTCGGCCCCATTCACACATCGGTCCGCTACTGACGCCATCTCACAGGCCAACGGGGCGCCCCACGCCGACTTTCAGCATTGTAGGATGGCCACACCAGTGCGGCAACTTACTAGACACCACCTCGGTGCCATCCGGATCTTGGCGCGTTGTGCTGCCTTCGGCCTATTCGCACATCGGTCCGCTACTGACGCAAACTCACAGGCCAACGGGGCGCCCCACGCCGACTTTCAGCATTGTTGGATGGCCACACCAGTGCGGCAACTTACTAGACACCACCTCGGTGCCATCCGGATCTTGGCGCGTTGTGCTGCCTTCGGCCTATTCGCACATCGGTCCGCTACTGACGCAAACTCACAGGCCAACGGGGCGCCCCACGCCGACTTTCAGCATTGTAGGATGGCCACACCAGTGCTGCAACTTGCTGGACACCACCTCGGTGCCATCCGGATCTTGGCGCGTTGTGTTGCCTTCGGCCTATTCGCACATCGGTCCGCTACTGACGCCGCCTCACGTGCCAACGTATTTTCTCCGCATTTTATACCCTATGCCGCATAACAGGTCATGTGACTTGTTTATAAAACTTTTCATTGGTTCATTTTACTTTTGGTTTCCTAATGATGGAAGGC
The DNA here is from genome assembly GCF_964261635.1 of Lissotriton helveticus. Taxonomy (NCBI): domain Eukaryota; kingdom Metazoa; phylum Chordata; class Amphibia; order Caudata; family Salamandridae; genus Lissotriton; species Lissotriton helveticus. Next base: position 694,644,032 of record NC_136068.1, read on the forward strand.
ATGATCATGTGACCTAAAAACAACACTTTTCATAGGATGAAAACTTTTTTTTTTTCCCAAACGATGAAAGCCCCACCTTGTTTCTGGATGTTTCAGACTGAAACTGGCGTCAGCATGAGAGCACCACCATCTCGTAGCTCCGTCGTGGTCATTCCGCGAGCAATCATGGCAGCCGCTCCCCACCAGAAGCCTGCAGGAGTCGGAGCCCCCAAAACTTTTGATGAATTCTCAAGGCGGAGGGGACGCTTTCGAGAATGGGGTCCAAGACCTAGCAGACAAGCGTCCGATTTCCAAGGTGTCCCAGGGCCATTTCAGTGGACCAGGCCCAAAAAGGAAACAGCCTGCCGCCATTTTGAGAGTCCTGTGACAGCCGCCTATCGCTGCACCGCAAGAGTGGGCGCAACTCAGCTGAATTGCGGCTTTTGACACAGTGGACCAAAAACGGACGGAATGGCAACTGAAACGGTAAAGGGGCGCCCCACTACAACAGATGACACTCCACCTGGAGAGGCCCGTTCACGCCGCCTCCCCCGGGGCGCTCCACGCCGTTATTCGGAGCAGCATTGTAGGATACCAAAACCAGTGCGGCAACTTACTGGACATCACCTTGGTGCCATCGTTCTGCTGCCTTGGAACTATTCGCGCAACAGTTTGCTACTGATGACCCACCCCCCGCGACGCCCCATGCCGTTATTTGCTGGGTGGCAACTTACTAGACATCACTTTCGTGTCATCTAGATTTCGGCGCGTTCTGCTGCCTTGGAACTATTCGCACAACAGTTTGCTACTGATGACCCACCCCCCGCGACGCCCCACGCCGGAAATCTGGACGTTGTGCTGCGTTGGGACTATTCGCACAGCCGACCGCTACTTCGTTGTTTTTCCCTAAAAATGTTTATATGTTATTACTATTTTTGTTTTCTTGTATATATTTATAAATTATTAAAGTTTTATAATCTTACTACTTTGTCGGAGTGCTATATATTTTTAATGTGACACATAATTGTAAAAACTTTGATGTACAAACAGTCATCCCTGGAATCTTCCGCTTCAGGCTCGGTCCCCTCCCCAATCACAATACAGGATGGTTTTCAGATAATAGCAACGCTTCTGCTGTGACGGATCTCATCGAGTGTGGGCCTTGATCTACTATAACTCCTTTGAAGAGGGGTGATTCTTTACAGCTGTGGCCATAAACTACATCTGCAGGGCTAGCTGATAGCCTAGGACCGGCCTGGACAATCGGACACAGAGGAAAAGGAGTGTCAGAGGGTGCGGTAGTGAATAGGGCGAAAGGGAGGTGTCGGGCGGGCACAGGGTGTGATTCTCAGGGAACAGCAGCGCAGATGGGGGAGGTTTATTACCCATGCATAAGACAGAGAGCGGGGGTGACCACTGCCTGGGGGAGATGCTTGCGAGGGTGGGGAGCCATGCTAAGGATCGACAGCGTGCACAGAGTGGGTCTGGTCAAGGCATCTAAAATGGCTGCCGTGCACGACAAAAGTGTGGCATTTGAAAAAAGACAAGATGGCGCAGACAATGTTTTTCAACACTTCCTGATTTCCTTCGAATCGAACGTTAACAGACGTTGGGGCATATTACCAAAGTTAAGCGATATTTATCCCTAACGATGCTTAGCAACGATTTTTTTACCGTCAGAAATTATCGCAGATAAACCTTGCTATTATCAAGGTTTATCGGAAATACGATAAAAAACGACCGCAATGCATTAATATCGCTGAAAACTCAGCGATATTCATGCATTACCGAGCTAATGCTCTTAGCCATGTTATCCACCTCCCATTGGATAACATGGCTAAGAACTGCTCAGGGCAGGTGGTAGCTTTTGGAGATATTCGCCCTTATCTCGAATATTTCCAAAAGTTGATAATAGGAGATAGCGATGTTAGCGACTGTTTCCAGTCGCTAACATCTTGGCATGCCCACTTTGCATGTCATTAGTGATAAATATCACTCACATGCAAAGTGGGGCCCAAGATGGTCGCTATCTTCTACTAGCCGTCGCTAACTGGTGTTAGCAACAGCTAGGTAATACACATATAATTTTATCTCCGCGAAGCAGAGCGCTGTTACAGATATATATCTTGTTTCTGAACGTTAATTTCTCAAAATGCACTGAAGCACATATATTGAGACCTAGCAAAGGCACATCGGGCTACCAGTCCCTACAATTTTGCCAAGTTTCGTGCAAATCCATTCAGCTGTTCGATCCTACCGAGAGACAAGATGGCGGCCGCTACGGACTGTTTGGAATGTTTACAGACACCGGAGAGCCAATCAGCTTCGCTTCGCAAAGCTCCGTAACGCGAAAAGTACGCGAAGCGGTGCGCTGTTACAGATATATACCTTTTTTTGAACGTTAATTTCTCAAAATCCACTGGAGCACATATATTGAGATCTAGCAAAGGCACATCGGGCTACCAGTCCCTACAATTTTGCCAAGTTTCGTGCAAATCCATTCAGCTGTTCGATTATTATTATGTTTATTTTTTTTTGCCCCGCGGGGCCCTTTTAAAACCTCCACATCAAACCTAGGGGGTGAGCGACAATGTACTATGCCCCCTTATGGTCATTTGCCCCTTCGCTTTGGCCTCCTCTTGTCTCTCGATCCTACCGAGAGACAAGATGGCGGCCGCTACGGACTGTTTGGAATGTTGACAGACGCCGGAGAACCAATCAGCTTCGCTTCACAAAGCTCCGTTGCGCGAAAAGTACGCGTAGCGGAGCGCTGCCCAGTCCGCTGCTACAGATATATATCTTTTTTTGAACATTAATTTCTCAAAATCCACTGAAGCACATATATTGAGACCTACAAAAGGCACATCGGGCTACCAGTCCCTACAATTTTGCCAAGTTTCGTGCAAATCCATTCAGCCGTTCGGGCTAAAAGTGAGGCCAACCGCCCTATGGAAATTAACATGGGAAAAACGCGTTTTGGGACCCCCCTTTTTTCTCGGCCCCCCCTTGACGAACCCCCCCAAAATTTTCAGGGGCTGCTCAGAAACAAAATGTGCCATTTTCCTGAAAATTTCAGCCAATTCCGTCCACAAACGCCAAAGTTATTAGACATAGAATTTTCAAAAAACCCATAGAGAAAAAATCCTAACTATATATACCTACTGGCGACCGCCAGTAGGTAATAAAAGTGCTACATTTTGGTAGAGGCGTCTCTGATATTTGCATGACTAGTTATGAAACAAGACATTTGCCAGCACCAATCACTAAAAACAGATCCGTGTCGTTTTCCCTTAGGCACGAGAGAATCACCTTATTTGGCGAGCACTAGAGAGTGGATTTTGGCGACGAGGCTGGCGATGGATGAAGATTTTGACAATGAGGCCCAGACCGCTTGTAATGGTGTCCTGCTGCTGGCGGGGGAGGGGAGCCGGTCGATACCTGATAGGCCAGGCATCTTTGGTTGCCCCGTCTCCAGACTCCTGGCATTGTCCTCTGCGGAAGAGCCGTTGCATTATTGATAGGGCCCTGCCCCTGCATTGATCAGCGGCATCGCTGAAAGCCGATCAGGCTGCTGTGGGGTGTGCGCGAGGCCTTACTCAGCACATCCTGTTCGAGGCCTGCTAGCAGGTTATTCCAGATGACTTCCTGTGAATGCCGTGTCCGTTCTGCGCCGGAAGGCCTAGTGAAGACAAGGGTGGCGGCAAACCAAGCGGAGGAATGATGACGCCACACACGGAAGACTGAAATTCATCTCAGATCTCACTGTATCCGGTTACCTGTGACATCAGAAGTGGCCTGTACCAACGTTTACAGGGGAGTTCTGACGTCCCATTGCTTGCGCTAGGGCGATAATACATGATTATAGACTCGATAGAGAATGCTAAAAGCACCTCTCTAGGAATTATAGCAAATGCCTTTACACTCTTGGACGAAGGGAAGGCCTCATTTTTTAATTTCCTTAATGTAACCCATTTGACCGGTCAAGTCCCTAACCGATAATACAAATCTTTTGACCAGCTCTGTTTTTCTTGTTTACTGCCGAGGTTCAAAATAAGAGGACATATGTGAAGATTTCATTGTGAAAATAAACGAATATGTGAACCGTAAATGACAGCAACTACAATTTTCTAAGTAGTACTATTCTGAGGAACAAACGGCATTGATGTGACCTTGTGAAAAAAACTCTGCCCATTATTTAACACAAGCATAGAAGTCTTTGGTGGCGTTCAGTATCCTTACAAGGTGCAGAAAGATGTGCTATGCTCCATGTAAGATGGGTTATTTGTATTTGTAGTGTACTAACAACTCACTGTGGAACCAAATCCCTATCAGTTGTGATGTGACTATTACCTAACTCAACTATCCTCATCCTAGTGGCTTCATAAAGATGGAACGGTGTACCACCTACATCAGGATGATTTGCAGGTTTGACCAGCAGATTAGGTCTACTTTTATGTAGCATTTCCTTGACCTGACTGACCATAACCTTTGCTTGTCTTGTGTGTCCTTCAAGGGGATCTTTCATGCAGAGAAATGTTTAGCGCAATCGAAAAGGACGAAAAAAGGATTTGTACGATTCATTTAATCCCTGAGAATACATACATACATAGACAAATTTGTTTCTCACATTAATTGCTGCACAGCTTAGACTGATTTTTTGATCTGCTACAAATATTGCCATGTCGACTCAAGAAAGGTTTTCACAAGCGTGTGCCCACTACAGCTAAGCTGTATGCACTTAGAAACATTAACTATGCATATATTAAAATCCTGATGGATGAGGCGCCGCACAGTTAAGTAATATTCATTTATTGTTACCAAAAACAGAATCATTAAGTAATAGTCCTCAGTGCCATATTATTTAAAAAACAATTCATGTATAAATGTTTGCAATTGCTCTAAATACACCGAAGCCCCAAGTCTTAAGTTTTAACCCCTTCAGCTACACCCTCTTGGGCCTACCCTTCTGCTCTCTGCCTCTACTGTTTCATACACTATTTTATTCCCTATCCTGGCTCGACCCAGATCACTGTAATCTGTCCCACATTTCATCTACCTTTTCACTGATAATCCCTAATGTAGCTTATCCTTCCCTACCCTATTCATTACTTTTGAACCTTGATTCTGTGTCTTGGAACATTAAATAACGCTCAGTTTATTGGTCTGCGAGCAATCCCCAGCCACCGCTCTCTCATAGTGGAGTAAAACACCAATTGAGACGGTATGTACTCTGCAAAAAGATACAGAATATACTGTTCCTGTTTACACTCGTGGGCGGCTCACCCAGAGGTCCTGCATGTCAGATTCCTCTATCTTGGATACACTTTGATGAAAAGGAGGGCAGCACATGTCAAAGTATTAACTATTTCATTGTCCATTATTTATTGAGTCTAACCAAATAACATGTCAAATGTGCATCTTTGAATGTAGAGTTACATTGCTACATTGAAACCTCCTGAGGCGGAAGCCGGGAGCGCGACCAGATGGTCTTTTTAAAAAATCACTGAAACTGTTTGTTTTTGCACTTGTACTCTGTACTTTTAAAACTCACTTACCAGCTGATCCCGGTTCCCCGCGCAGTCGATTTAACGCTGCTGCGGGAGGAGACCGATCAAACTTCACCCCCTGACGCCACTTGGCGAGCGCCGAGGCCACGCCCCCTTACCGAGGCCACGCCCCCTTTCATCGCGCATATATAGGCGCTGATTATGAGCGCCGGTCCTGCTACATTGAAACCTCCTGAGGCGGAAGCCGGGAGCGCGACCAGATGGTCTTTTTAAAAAATCACTGAAACTGTTTGTTTTTGCACTTGTACTCTGTACTTTTAAAACTCACTTACCAGCTGATCCCGGTTCCCCGCGGAGTCGATTTAACGCTGCTGCGGGAGGCGACCGATCAAACTTCACCCCCTGACGCCACTTGGCGAGCGCTGAGGCCACGCCCCCTTACCGAGGTCACGCCCCCTTTCATCGCGCATATATAGGCGCTTATTACAAGCGCCGGTCCTGCTACATTGAAACCTCCTGAGGCGGAAGCCGGGAGCGCGACCAGATGGTCTTTTTAAAAAATCACTGAAACTGTTTGTTTTTGCACTTGTACTCTGTACTTTTAAAACTCACTTACCAGCTGATCCCGGTTCCCCGCGCAGTCGATTTAACGCTGCTGCGGGAGGAGACCGATCAAACTTCACCCCCTGACGCCACTTGGCGAGCGCAGAGGCCACGCCCCATTACCGAGGCCATGCCCCCTTTCATCGCGCATATATAGGCGCTGATTACAAGCGCCGGTCCTGCTACATTGAAACCTCCTGAGGCGGAAGCCGGGAGCGCGACCAGATGGTCTTTTTTAAAAAAATCACTGAAACTGTTTGTTTTTGCACTTGTACTCTGTACTTTTAAAACTCACTTACCAGCTGATCCCGGTTCCCCGCGCAGTCGATTTAACGCTGCTGCGGGAGGAGACCGATCAAACTTCACCCCCTGACGCCACTTGGCGAGCGCCGAGGCCACGCCCCCTTACCGAGGCCACGCCCCCTTTCATCGCGCATATATAGGCGCTGATTATGAGCGCCGGTCCTGCTACATTGAAACCTCCTGAGGCGGAAGCCGGGAGCGCGACCAGATGGTCTTTTTAAAAAATCACTGAAACTGTTTGTTTTTGCACTTGTACTCTGTACTTTTAAAACTCACTTACCAGCTGATCCCGGTTCCCCGCGCAGTCGATTTAACGCTGCTGCGGGAGGCGACCGATCAAACTTCACCCCCTGACGCCACTTGGCGAGCGCTGAGGCCACGCCCCCTTACCGAGGTCACGCCCCCTTTCATCGCGCATATATAGGCGCTTATTACAAGCGCCGGTCCTGCTACATTGAAACCTCCTGAGGCGGAAGCCGGGAGCGCGACCAGATGGTCTTTTTAAAAAATCACTGAAACTGTTTGTTTTTGCACTTGTACTCTGTACTTTTAAAACTCACTTACCAGCTGATCCCGGTTCCCCGCGCAGTCGATTTAACGCTGCTGCGGGAGGAGACCGATCAAACTTCACCCCCTGACGCCACTTGGCGAGCGCAGAGGCCACGCCCCATTACCGAGGCCATGCCCCCTTTCATCGCGCATATATAGGCGCTGATTACAAGCGCCGGTCCTGCTACATTGAAACCTCCTGAGGCGGAAGCCGGGAGCGCGACCAGATGGTCTTTTTTAAAAAAATCACTGAAACTGTTTGTTTTTGCACTTGTACTCTGTACTTTTAAAACTCACTTACCAGCTGATCCCGGTTCCCCGCGCAGTCGATTTAACGCTGCTGCGGGAGGAGACCGATCAAACTTCACCCCCTGATGCCACTTGGCGAGCGCGGAGGCCACGCCCCTTACCGAGGCCACGCCCCCTTTCATCGCGCATATATAGGCGCTGATTACAAGCGCCGGTCCTGCTACATTGAAACCTCCTGAGGCGGAAGCCGGGAGCGCGACCAGATGGTCTTTTTAAAAAATCACTGAAACTGTTTGTTTTTGCACTTGTACTCTGTACTTTTAAAACTCACTTACCAGCTGATCCCAGTTCCCCGCGCAGTCGATTTAACGCTGCTGCGGGAGGAGACCGATCAAACTTCACCCCCTGACGCCACTTGGCGAGCGCCGAGGCCACGCCCCCTTACCGAGGTCACGCCCCCTTTCATCGCGCATATATAGGCGCTGATTACAAGCGCCCGTCCTGCTACATTGAAACCTCCTGAGGCGGAAGCCGGGAGCGCGACCAGATGGTCTTTTTAAAAAATCACTGAAACTGTTTGTTTTTGCACTTGTACTCTGTACTTTTAAAACTCACTTACCAGCTGATCCCGGTTCCTCGCGCAGTCGATTTAACGCTGCTGCGGGAGGAGACCGATCAAACTTCACCCCCTGACGCCACTTGGCGAGCGCCGAGGCCACGTCCCCTTACCGAGGCCACGCCCCCTCTTCTTCTACACTACAAATCATGTGTCTCCACCGAACGCGCAGCGGACGAGCGCAGCGGGCGCAACGAATGCGCGCCGAAGGCGTGCCTAAGGCAAGCCCGTCTGCGCCCGTCAGCGCCTGGCCGGGCCCAGGGGCCATGTCCCCTGGTCGTTCTGGGGGAATGAGGCGTGTATACAGTTCTAGCCGTTTACATCAGCTGCGCCCACCGGTCTCATCCAAATGTGGCCTGCCTAGACATCCCCTGGAGATCCCTCGCTGCTGCACGCACTGCAAATCAGAGCTAATCACCACTAATACTGTCAGATCTGAGGTAAAGGATTACTCCATGCTTCTGCTTAATTGCAGGTCTCTAGTGAAACATTGCTTAGAAATGTCCTTGCTCTTAGATGAATATACACCGGATGTGATCTTTCTGACCGAGACTTGGTTAAATCAAGATTCCCAGCCGGATTTGGCACAGGCCATTATTCCGGGATACCAGATAGCACGGGCTGATCGACCGCTGGGCAGAGGCGGCGGTCTTGCGATCATTTATAAGGAGAGTTATGTCTGTCGCAGCCTGACGGAGGAGATTGAAGACTGCGAAAGTTTTTCTTTTGCGATCGAGTTTACCCCCAATACCAGCTTTACTGGTATTCTTATCTATCGTCCTCCTGGAGCTATCGGACAATTTAACACCTCCCTTTTGTCGGTGGCATCCCAATTGATTGTCTCTCCCTCTAATTTCACTGTACTGGGAGATTTTAATATCTATTTTGACAATCTGTTGGACCCCACGGCACTAGAGATGATGTCAAGTCTAGCTGCCATTCAACTTGAGCAATTAGTTCCCTCCTCCACGCATGAAAAAGGTCATCTTTTAGATCCGATCTTTAGTAACAGTGACCAACTTAAAGTGGACACTATTAGTAGCCTTCCATGGTCGGATCATTTCTTGATAACCTTCACCTGGTCCACCAGTAAACCCCCTCCTTCCTTCCTTACACCTCGGAAAACTCGAAACTGGTCCAAAATTTCCATAGACAATTGGACGAAGGCTCTTAGCACCACTAGACCGATACTTTCCCATGACCCGACGGCAAACAATAATAAATAAATTGAGTGGATCACTGCCTCTCTTGACCTGGTTCTCCCTTTACACCTATCTGGGTCAAAGAGGCAGAGTAAATCAGCACCGTGGTACACGGAAGATCTTAGGGACCAAAAGCGCTCCTGCAAGAGACAAGAGAGGAAATGGCGTATGACTTACAATCCTTCTGATAAAGCCACCTACAGGGAAGCCATTAGGAACTATAAATTGGCAATAAAAACCTCACAAGCAGCCTACTATAATGATAAAATAACAACGGCCAAGTCAAAGCCGAAAGAAATATATCGTATAGTAAGCTCCCTGATAAAACCCCCCCTGCCCGCCGCAGATAATGGTAGTTCCCCTTCTAAATGCGACGAGTTGGCTGATTTCTTTTTTCAGAAGGTTAATAAAATCTATCTCTCCTTCCCTGATCCAGCCATTGATTCACCCCCACAATGCTCGGACTCAGCACTGGACACGGTAACTCCCTCTCACAATAAGCTGGAGTCCTTTCCATTGCTGAACTTGGAAACATTGGAGTCTCTGGCACAAAAAATAAAATCCGGCTCACCGTGCGACCCTGCTCCCCCGGGCTTGCTGGGGTTGGCTAGTAAAACCATTTTCCCTACTCTTCTGGAATTATTGAACTCTTCCATTTCGAGTGGGATGGTACCTGCGACATGGAAGCATGCAATGGTACGGGCCCTGTTAAAAAAAAACTTCCCTCGACCCAGCTAATCCTAGCAACTACCGCCCGATCTCTCTGCTCCCATGGGCATCAAAGATCCTGGAGAAGTACGTCAATACCATTCTGACGAAGTTCCTCGAGGAAAACCACCTCCTCGATGCTTCACAGACGGGCTTTCGCCCAAACCATGGGACAGAGACCGCTCTATTGGCTGTGACTGAGGAGGCGAGACGGATCTTGGATCGGGGGGGATCAGTGGCAGTGATCCTCCTCGATCTGAGCGCCGCGTTTGACACGGTACATCATAAAATTCTGATGAACCGTCTCACCGACCTAGGAGTGTCCGAAGAAGCCCTGGTCTGGTTCGAGTCTTTTCTATCGGACAGAACCTTCCAGGTCTTTGACGGCACATCCGTGTCATCTAGCAGGCCTCTGGGGTGTGGAGTTCCGCAGGGGTCATCCTTGAGCCCCACGCTCTTCAACGCATACATGAGGCCGCTGGCTGGGATTGTTCGTCCGCATGGGATTAACATCATCTCCTATGCGGATGACACCCAGCTGGTGGTCTCCCTTGCGCAGAAGAGTGGCCTCCAATCACCGCCCAATCTAGCGGCGTGCCTGGAGGAAGTAAGGAGTTGGATGATGAGCTCATGCCTGAAGCTCAACGACGATAAGACCGAGCTCATGCTCCTGTGGCCAGCAGCCCCCTCTACTATGGAGCTGTTATGGCCCGCGAGCATGGGGGCGGCTCCTGCCCCCAGAGATAACATCAAAAGTCTGGGGGTATGGTTAGATAAGTCGTTGAGCCTCAATACACAGGCCACCAAGGTGTCGGCCACATGCTTTGGTCTCCCTAGGGTTATTAAAAAAATTCTCCCCCTTCTTCCATTCGAGGCCAGACAAATAATCATACAGGGCCTTGTCCAATCCCGTCTGGACTTTAACAATGCCCTCTCTCTCGGGGCACCAGACTATACCTTGAAAAAACTCCAGCGCACTCAAAACTGTGCTGCCCGTGCGCTACTGAGAGTCCCACGAAGAACTTCAATAAAAAATGGCCTAAGAACTCTGCACTGGTTGCCTGTCAGGGACAGAGTGAAGTTCAAAGCTTTGTGCATTGCTCATCAGACCCTCTGGAAAACGGGTCCAGGAATCAACCGCTCCCTGATTTCCTCTTACTTGCCCAACAAGGTACTTCGATCTGCGACTGCATCATTGGCCAAGATTCCTAGAATCTTTAGAGCCAGAGCAGGCGGACGTTCGTTCTCGTATAATGTGTCAAAATCGTGGAACACCCTCCCTTTGCAGTTGAGATGCAGCTCCAACTTAACTAGCTTCCGGAAACAGCTTAAAACTTTTTTATTTTAGCTACTACAAACCTCCTGTTCCTCTGAAGGTACCTCTGTGTAGTCACAGCGCCTGGGCGCCTCAGGGCAACTGTAGCGCTTTATACATTTTATTTTCATTTCATTTCATTTCAGTTAGCATCGCCTCTCCACATGCATCTCCCCCACATGACAGTGTGTTATCCTGCATGTCTTCATGTGCAAATCACTTACACTACATCAACAGGACTCCTTAAACATGAACGCTGGCTCCTCTATATGTATGATATGGCTACACGGCGTATTGTTGGCTGGGTGTTTGACACCTCAGCAGCATAGTCATATCAAGTTGCACTTACAAATTAAACTACAGCAAAAGTGCGCATGAGACGGAACTCCTGGCAACATCTAGTGCTCATTGTGGCTCCAAGCCATCTCGTTGGCCAAGCATTACCCTGATACATCAAGATCCTCTCATAAATCCACATATTAGTTATTCTTAAGTTAACCTAAGCCAACCACACCCACATGCACATTGAAAAGTTCAGCACGTACTTGAAGTTGAACAATGTACACCAGCAGAACAAAACAAACAGAAATGTCCTTCAGTACACACATTCATGAACACAATCTTCTACACAGATTGTATTGGGATCCTGCCGACCAATGTCCAATGTAATTCATGAATACAAAATGCTTTAGTGTGCTCCAACCTCGCAAGCCACTAACCAAGAAGACTCGTCTTTAAACAAAACACAGCCAAACACAATATTGACAGACCTCTTTGACCCTCACCAAAGAGAATCTCAAACCTATGAAGAATGACAGGTACCACACCGCCGACTCCCACTACCCGGTCTGGTGAAGGGCCGAAGACAAGGGTCTGTGTATCACCGACTCCCAAGCTCATTCTGTTAGGAAGAGCAGGACAAAGTGCACAGACCAGCAGACTAACATAGACACGACCTAAGCACAGGGGGAATGGAACTTTAGATAGGAATGTACAACTGTTACATTCCCACCCAGTGAGGGAGGATGAACACAGCGAGTAGCACACAAATCACCAGGGCCATACTGGGATAGCAAACCAGCCCTGGCAATTACGTCTGACCGGCCCTGGAAGTGTGTGTGTGTGTGGGGGGGGGGTGTTGGCAGAACCACTGCTGCTTGCTGTGCTTTTGTTAAGGTCCCCAGTAACAAAACCGTCCACCAAAGGGCAAAAACCGGCCCTAATCCTTCCGGCCCACTGGGGAAAGAGCTGGTGCCCGCTATGGCCAGTCCGGCCCTGCAAATCACACCACAGACCTATGCTTTGAAAGGGAGGAGTACAGGCAGCACAGCTTGATAACCTGACACAATCTCTACCCTTGATGGCAGGCAGCAACACAGCATAGTCTGTCACCACCCCCTCCTGTGAGTGGGGCAAGGGAGAATACAGTACCGGGAGCAAAACACCCAAACTGCCACGGACTCCCTCCTGCAAGTTGAGCATGTAGAGGAATCAGTATCAGTTCAGAAAGAAGAGGCCAGAGCAAATGTCATAAAAGTAGAGCAGGAGCACAGCCCTGGTCTCATCGCAGAAGTAGTGTTTGAAGCGTCTGACCCGACACTCCTTGTACTGTACAGCATCTTTGAATCCAGCAGAGCGTCTGGCTGCAAGGATTTGCAACTCACTATGTCAATACTGCAATGTCTTGAGAATCCCAAGGACCAGTGACAGCAAAAAGGCTGCCCCACAATCTTGAAAATTACAAGGCAATGTATCAGTGCTTTAGAACTGTTCAGTGGAAACCACTGAAATATAGCAGGCTTAACAAAGCAACAGTGAGACTCTGCTCACATACTATTTTCAGGGTGTATGCAGAGATTTTTAGGTATCTTAGTTTCACAAATGTTTACAAAAGTCATGAGAGGGGGAGGTAGGAAGGTGGTGAAGGAAGAGGTGGGTTTTAGCTGATTAATGAGAAATATTGGGCAAGAGAAGAGATCCACAGCCATGTGTCTCGTAGTGAGAAGTCCTGCCTGTTCATTCTTTTATAGTCTTTTGAATTCAAGCCTGGTCTGGAGTTGCTGCAGATATTGGGAAATACAGAGAGCCCTTACTGGGTAATCCAGTTTGTCGGTCTGAAGGATCTTGTAGATCACTAACAGGATCCCAGCCGAAAGGGGAAGCTAGTGCAGCTTCCCGTGGTAGCATGTTTATATTTCTCATGGTTTATGATCAGGCAGCCTGTGAAGTGCAACCCAGCTGTCAGTAGGCACAGGGTGGAGTCAGCACAGGATTACAGTGGTTTGAGAGTTGCTGGTGGGAAGGTTGAGTCTGCACAACAGGCTGATCAGGAACCAGGTCTGCTGAGCTTTCAACCTGAGTAAACACAGTTATGGATATGTACCAATCAATTCAAAGTTCATGCAACACGCATCTTGAATGAGCAGGCAGGTGCTCTTCCTGACGGAAGCTCATCTCGTTCCATGGTATAGGACATTTCTGCTTCTCTCTCAGAAATCTCACAAGTTCCCAAAAGCTTTATCTTTTTTAAAGTAGTTACTTTTGTTGCAAACTTATTTGCGCATGCCCCTCTTGAGGTCAGAAGAACCTGGATCTCAGATCCGCTGGCTTTGGTGGTGGAAGATTGATTTCTCCCACCACAGAGGGAGGATTTACCTTCTGGAATACTAGGCCCGACCCTCCATTGTTCCCTTAGGCGATAATCTTTAAGTGCTTGCTTGGGCCCTAAGATGCAAACGTGTTGACTTGAGAAAACAGCCATAGTAAAAGAAGTTAAAATGAGTTCACTCGACAAGAGGTATGTGCAAACAGGTGACCTTCTAACAGTGAGTGTTTGGCAAGGAGACGTGTGCCTAGAAGCATACACTAGGATGTACAGTGCATTTCCAACTACTTAAATACAGCAGATTGTCATCCACCACATCCACATTATTTTTGTAACCTCCCGAAGATGAAAGGCGGAGCTAGGCCCCCTAGAAATCACACCTATACACTTCGGGTTGCACAAAGATCTCTGCAGCAAACACCCAACCTACAGAGGAAGCATTTTGGCTTGCTCAGATCGTGAGTTTTGCTGACATATGATAATCCACATTTGTAGCAAGGGTAGGCCTCTGTTTTAATTTGCTGGTGCTGAAAAAACACGACTTAACCCCGAGGCCTTGAACGGCCTCAGACACATTATGTGAACATAGTCTCTGTTTCATTAATGAGCGTCTGGGGGAGGGGCCGAGACAGGGAGATCATCTGACACAGACACAAGAGCTGAGGCATGCTTCTCTCCATGTGAAGGGAATTAATGCATCCTCTAAATAAGTAGTGGGGGTGGGGACATTCCGTCTTTCCTTACTCCGCAGAAGGGAGAAGTGCACAATTTTTATTTTGCCTTCGCATATATTCATGCAAATGGGCAGATCTTTAATAAACCCGCAATCTATACCATACCCAGCACATCAAGCAAATATATTGGTATTTACTATTTCTATTTCTCGCGCCAAAAGAGTGAATTGATTACGGGTGCTATTAATTATAGCTAACCATATTACCTATGATAATAATGTTATCGACCTCCAAACGATGAAAGGCAGCGTCAACCCAGCTGAACCTGCTGCGTACACACAGATCTTTGGTCATAGGAGCTAAGCCTGCTCAGCTACCTCACCAGAAAGGTGGAAGAGGCACTTTTGATCTACAGTGTGTCTCTTTGGCCTTCCTGCTATCGATTATCACCAGATTGGTGGCTGACAGGTGGAGCAAATGGTGTAAAGCGCCACCGCGATAGACACAAGCAGCCTCTCAAGAGAAAGATTATACTCCTTGGCTCTAAAGCCGGGCATTTTAACATTTTCCGCTCAGGAGACACTCTGAGACGGATTTCCGTGGCAGTCTGAGGGCTCGTGTTTAACACATCACTCGTCAGAATCGCGTTTTTATGGACACTCCCTGAGCGACTCTTAAGTTTCCAGCCAGCCGCTGACAGCCCCTGTTCACTCTCCAATCCGCTAGTTATCCTGGAAAGCAGACTTTTACGACCCACTATCGGTATCATTCTTTTCAAGTGCTTGTACCGCCCCGGGCCACTGAAACCCGTCCTGCGCCGCCGACGTGTACATATGCCCTTTGACTGCACCGCCGCGTGAACTCCAGGAGAGGCCCCGACTGATGCTGAACGGTCACGAGGCCCATCCTGTTTGTTGCGCGTGACCTCCGCCGCATGTGACCGTTTTTTCTAATTTCACAAGAATTCCCAGCCCGCTATGATCTCTATTTTTATTTATTTATTTATGCGATTTTATATAGCGCGAACTTTACCCGAAGGTGTCAGAGCGCTTTACATAGGACCCGGTTTCAAACATAAGGACTGACGGTACAAAAAGAATTTGCAGATTTTTGACTTACATAAGAACCAGTTGAAAACATGTATGGCATCCATTGAAAAATAGTGACACTGTTACACTAGACGTTATTCTTGGCATTTGGGGTATCAGTGGCAAAATGCTGGCACTTGCATAGTGGAGATAATGTTTGGCATACAATGTAAAAACATACTCTTCTATGGACTACTGACAGAAAAAGGGGAAAAAAAGCAGGTCCTTGATTGTAAGTAATGGAAGGATAAAACTCAGGTAAAGACATGCAATACAGCTATGCTCCAGTGCAGAGACAAACACAAGAGGAGGAAGGAACGCCATCAAATAAAAAGCAAGGAACAGATACTGATAAAGTCAACCAATGATAAGCAACTGGATGACCCAAAGCCCTCTTTAAGCATTGTTCTTATACACAATAGGCCATTAGACAACAGACAGCTGTAGGAGAGACCTGTAAAGCAGATAGAACCAAAACACCCTACATGCAGAGTAAAATGCATGATGAGACCTTTCTTCACAGAGTCGTACTTTGCCACTAACCAGGCCTTAGCCCAAACTCCACTGCATTCTAGTACTGGTGGTGCCGCCTAAGGAGACAGGGCCCAGGGGAGATTTACCTGGTAAAAAGGTGTGGGGGAGCTATCCCGCTTAAAAAAAGAGATTCCAGACAGTCTTGTATGGTGCCATTTTTAGGCCAGGGACAGAGATGTGCTTAGGTATCTCACCACCCTTATGCATAAAAAAAACCAATCATAATAAAAATACATATGTGTGGCGTCCATTGCCATCAGTGTCAACTAGGCCGCAGTGGCTCCGCCGCTACGGGAAATGAGAAGACACGCGGGTATATTGGTATCTAGCGCTGAGGGGCCTCCAGCGTTCACTCTGCGCTCTATTTATCCGCTTGCGCTGCGCCCAGCCCTCGAGGCATGGGTATGCCATACATTGTATCGGAGAGGCCGGGTGGCACTCTACATCCCTTCCAACTTTTATTATAACAGATAATTTCAGAACTACTTCCTTGGTACCAAACAGACATTGTCTCTCAGCCTCTGGCTTGGTACCGAGTTAAGCCATAGTTCCTACTTCTGGCTCCGGCTGCCTGAGTCACTGCCCCTAGGAGTACTTTTGTGGGAGCTGGTGGCACGAGTGCCAGTGTCCCCGCTCAAAGGATCAGCGGTACTCCAGGGAACTACTGCTCTTGGTGTTGACTCAGCATGCTCCTGCTCCCCTTGCTTCAAGCTTTACTGAGGGCCGGACATCACTGTGTCTCCCTCCGGCAACTTATCCATTCCCCCTGGGATGTCTTCTTGGTTCACTGACGGGGGTCCAACGCGCTTGAACTAGGAGACATTCCTGGCAAATGTGGATTGGCTCCGCAGATAGTGACCATTGTGAATTGGATGCTGACAATCTCCCACACCTCCTTTTTGAACTGAGTGCAGAACTTCCACCCTGGGCACCGGTCCAGCATGAACACCCCGTCTCCGACCACCAGATCAGGGACACTGCTTTGTGGAGCTGGCCTACTCTGTTGATAGAGCGCGCAGGTCACCCGACTAGTCTTTTACTAATACTCACCTGGGCCCATAATCAATAAACTCAAAAATTAAGCAGATAACCTTCGCTCTACTATCAGTGTATTTTATTAATTTAGGACTTTTGACCTTTTTATACCTTGACTTACCAATCCACGTCACTGGTACCTAAAGTCCTAAGGGATCAAGGGTGTTAGAATAATAGGAAAATAACATTTGCACTCATATAATAACCTCAAACTCGGGAAAGGTTTAAACTCTTTATCTAAAATCTTCTAAATGTCATGATCCAAAGATTAAACACCAAGAGACATTCAATTCTGAATATTAAAATCAACATGTAACTATGCAAAAGATGTATTAGACTGTTTACGAGCATTTAACTGTAGGGAAGGGTAAAGAGAAGGAACATGATATGAACACACTATTTTCAAACATGTAGCGATAGGGAGGGTAAAAGAAGGAAAACACATCAATGATGAACCCACATGGATTTTATATTTACCTAGAATGGTGTGAAGAACTAACCCTGGCCACAGGTCAGTTTAAAGGACAGAACCCCAAAAGTTGCAGTCGCCAGTAGGCCAGCAGGTGCGGATCAGAATCTGGACAGGTAAAGCCAAATTGGATCAGGACA
This sequence comes from Lissotriton helveticus, assembly GCF_964261635.1. Taxonomy (NCBI): domain Eukaryota; kingdom Metazoa; phylum Chordata; class Amphibia; order Caudata; family Salamandridae; genus Lissotriton; species Lissotriton helveticus. The sequence goes on from NC_136068.1 coordinate 694,661,608, forward strand.
GGACCACCAAAGGTTAAGACTGGCACCCGCAGTTAAGTTGCAACGCCTGCGCTACTCCCTCTCTGCAGCAAACAGCCAGAACTTCGATTGGGTTCTCGATTTCCCCGACAAAGTGCTTCGCCAGCACTTCAGCTCCCAGAACCCCGATTGGGTTATCAAATCTTGTGACAGAGTGCTCCGCAGCCCTCTGCTCTTGGTCACCTATTGAGTGCTTTGGGTCAGTGACAGGTCAGCTATCCGGACAAGTTGGACAAATTAACTAACTAAGCCTACCCTAGGTATACTATTTTCCAGGTCAGTGTACCACCCCCCAATGTTGCAAGTGTAAGGATCCCCAATTTTGATTGGACAAGGAATGAGGAGAGGTCATCACACCATACTAAAATGAAACTTTTCTTTTGAATATTCTATTAACGTTCCCGCCCATCAATTTTTATTTTCCCATGTATATTTTATTCCACCCGGCAGTGAATGTATCAATAATGATTACAATGTAGTCCATATTTTAGTTTAGCTTCCTTCACAGGGGTCAGAAGTTGACTTTCCCAGGAACATCTTCTAGCAAATCATGACTTGGTCGGGTTTCAATGCCAGTGCTTCAGGGTTTTGTGTTTCTTCTACGCAGACGCAGTTTCTTTCAATATGGAGTTCTGCGATAGATGTCAGGCCCAAATTGTTTTACATGTAAGAATAGAAAAGAAACAGTTTGAGAACACAGAATAAATGAATGCACTGTATACCACTTACCTCTACTCTATTCCCATTATTTTATTTTTAACTATTGCGTTAAGGTTAAGCAGAACGAACAGCTTAGCAAAAGCAGCAGTGCAAGCTTCATGCATGCTGTAACACAGAGCAGCCATTTTAGTTCTCGTGCCCAGAAGCAAAAGATTCCCTCCAAAGCAAAGAGTACGTCATGTCACGTAAGTGTGACAGACGCATGCGCAGTAAAAAATCCCGCGTAGCAGCGGCCATATTAATGTAAGCGGATTATCGTAGTAAAAGCACATAAGCAAGCCTCACTTAGATGTTATGTAATGCAATATTAATAGGACAAACATGTTGATTAGTATATTAACGTTATGTCGAGAGAACTGATTACAAGCAAGTCGCATTACGTGCGAATCCTTGCTCCATCACTATCATTCATGGCCTTTCTTTTCTCTTGGGTGACCTGTATGTCAAGGGTGGCTGGGCTCCAGCTGGGTCCTGCGGAAATAGCATCCCAGCTGGGTCTTCGCATCAACAGATCACTTGGAGTGCACATCGTGGTAGTGTGCAGTGTTTGCCAGTAAGCTCTTAGAAATCTGAGTAGGAAGCACTCTGCGTCTTCCCCCTGCTCAACTCCAATCCGTAGAGCCCTTTCTGCATGCTTATAAAGCGCTCCACTTCCCATTTGCCTGTAGAAACTGTGGGGTCACTTTCCGATGGCTGAAGTTGAGACTTTGTAGATAGGACTGGAAGTCTTGCCTTTGGAACGGGGGTCCATTATCAGTTTTGATTTCTTCCAGATTCCCAGGAGAGCGAAGATCTTTTCCAGTGCAGGCTTCACGTTCAAAAGACAGTGGAGGATACCAGCTCTACAACTGGATATTTGGTGTGGCTGTCTATCATCACAGCCATGAGACAGCCATCAGTAAAAACTGCCAAAATGCATGCTGACACAGGACCATGATAGCAGACATGTTTCTTCTGTAATTATTGAAGGAGATGGGGGTTCTCCATTCATTATCATGCTGGAGTGATAGTCTCTGACTTTGTCATCCACCCATGTGTCGATGCCAGGGAATCATACTTTAGCCCTTAGCCCTGCTTTTGTCTTTACTATGCCTTGGTGGCCTTGGTGAGCCAGATCAACAACATGTGCCCAAAGCTTTGGGTACTATGATCTGCCTTCTTCAATCAATCAATCAGGGGGTTTATAAAGTGTGCTACTCACCCGTGAGGGTCTCAAGTCGCTTGATCCTTCCCACTGGTACTTAGTTCATCTCTGATCCTCCAGATGTGGCTCATTGTTGCCTGTTTAACGCTAGTCAGCACCTTGGCGCTATCCTGGAAGTTGCGCCACTGTTTTTCATGAGTGCCTCTTTCACATTTGATAGCAGGGGTGGCTCCTCTGTAATGGCAGAGGAGCATCACCCCACCGTCCGCACCAGCAGACAGTAAATAGAATGATAATGCCACAATGTTATTATCATGTTATTTATGCTGTGTGAGCCTCGCAATGCACTAAGTATAGGGTGGGGTGGGGCATAGCAGGGAGGAGGAGTAGTGTGCACTTATAAGCACCTCTGTGTGTTTGGCCAGCTGTTCTAGGCTGGCCTAAAGCACATGTGCGCTTATGTTTCTCCAACCTGGCTGTGTTACACAGCGGGTTGTAGCAAAGCCACAGGCTCCAATGCACTAAGTGGCAAGCAAGGCCGCTCAGACCATCCCTGGTGCTGCTCTCATGCTATGAGACAGGCTTCTGGATTGGGTGTAGAGCCTGTGCCCTGAGGGCCCACTCCTTTCCGGGCCAACGAGAGGAGCAGCGAGGCACGTGTCAGTGGGAGCGGAGCAAAGCGACAGGTAAGTCTTTTTTATTTTTTTACTCTATTTTATTCCTCTCCCCTCCCCAACCCCCCACCCTCTCAACCCGTGGCCGCCCTACGACTTTAGATAGGCGGCAGCTGCTCACGTCCTGCACTGTGGCCTCCCGCATCCCATTGATTGATAGTGTCCAGGGTATGGCGTCATGTACTACAATCCTCACAAAATCTTCAGCTCCTTCAACTTCTTCTGTTTCCCCAGAGCCAGTCTGTGCCTGCGGGTGTCCCAACAGGGAGTCCACTGGGTTATTCACACCAGGGCGATACGCAAGATCAAATATGTATGGTTGAAGCTGCAAAACCCACTGTTCGATGCAAGGGGGGCTGTGAGGAGGAGCAGGAGCAGGACGGGACCCGTGGTGTAGACCGGAGGTGTACTTCCGCCTTGCCGCCACAGGAAGACCCGGAACATGCCAGCGCTCTAGTCTCTGGACGACTGGAGGGGGCGGAGACACGCATGACTGCAGAAGTGAGGGGGATAAGAGGACTGAAGGAGGAATGGACGGGGTGCAGCGTTGGAGGCAGGAGAGCCGAGCACCTGGAGGGTGGAGAGGAGAACCGACGGTGAGAAGAAGGACGCGTGACGCGTGGAGGAGGAGTAGCGGATGGCGAGGGACCAGCGGAGGAGAGAGCGGGGAGCCGAGCAGGACCAGTTGAGAGTCAAGCAGGAGCGGAGGAAGAGAGAGCGGGGAGCCGAGCAGGACTGGAGGTGGAGAGAGAGAGGAGCCAATCAGCGGGCGAGGTGAGAGAACATCGGAGCCAGGAGAACGTTCTGTACACCACTCACAAACCCAGTGGGCCGACAGGAGGAGGAGACGCCCCGGGTCCATACGCCGTGGTCCAAGGAACGGACTGTGGCTACAGGCAAGTGCCTTTGAAAGGGGTTTTTTGGTGGGGTGTGTGGGGAGGCGGGAGGTAGGGCACTCGAGCAGCGTGTTATGTGTTTTTAATATTCCTCACATAACCCCCCTCACATTGACTGGTGAAGGTGGCACTTACTGAAGCCATAAGACTTTTGCTGAGACCGACCCTTGTACCCTCTTGTTTTCCCTTCTGAGGCCCAGAGACCCGGCAACCCAAAACCTAAGACCAAGCAAGACCACAGACCGCTTGACCCATACTGCACAATGAGGAGGAATAGAGACCAGCCTACCAATCCTCAAAGACCGTGTTGTTTCTTTTCTTTTTCTTTCTTTCGGCTTGCTGTTAAAGCCTCAATAAAATACCTAAACACGAATAGATCCCGTGGTTTTGTATTCTGTGACCCTGGACCCGTACAGGGGCATTCTGAGCTGTACCAGCAAATAGTGGGATGAGCGGGCTGGTGGGCTTTCATGACCCGAAACTGCTGTACACATAAGTATAAGTGAAAGTGGCGGCAGGCCCACTGGATCTCCAGCACCTCACGCTCAATCTGTGCCTACCTTTATTCTGTGTCTGCAACGCTCTACTTGTGTATGCAACGGAGACCCATGACAGCTCTGTTTTACGATATTCCAAAATTCAGTCACTTGTATCTGTGGAGTCCAATGTGCATTGAGAAGGTGGTTATATAGCAGCTAGACGGGTCAAGGTCTAGTTGGTGGTAGCCCGCATTGAGGTCTAATTTTGAAAAACACAGAGCTCTATTTAGGTCCACCACTATGTCCTCAACTGTAGGGGTTATGTGTCGCTCCCTGCGGATGGGTTTGTTTGGGAGCTGAATATCTACACACAGTCTGATGGCTCCGGGTTGTTTGGGCTTGCGGGCTATCACCATGGTTGAGACCCAGGAAGTGGGCTCTCTGACCTTCTCGATCAGCCCTTGTTGCTCTAATTCGTCCAGTTCTTTCTTTACCAGCTGCCGCAGGTGGAATGGCACCCTCCTTTGTCTGATTAACATGGGTCTCACAGTATTGTCAATGTGAAACTTTACCTTGAGCCATTTTAATTTCCCTAGCCCTTCGAACAGCTGGGGGAACTCTTGCAGGATATCCGCATTCATGTACTTGACATGCTAAGAAAATGAGTCCTAGGTCTTCAGCAGTGTGCCATCCAAGTAGAGTGCCAGTGTTACCTCTGGTTACATAAAACCAGGTTTTTGTCTATTTCCCTTCACTCTTCACCACAACTTCTTTTACTCTTCTCAAAGACAGTGGCTCAGTGCCCCATAGGTCTAGATTCTTGCTTTAGTCAGTGCTAGTTAGGGCCATGGCACAATCCTGACGAATTGAGCTGAGTCCATGACATTGACGGAGGCACCTATGTCGATTAGCACCGTGATCTGGGTGCCTCCGATGTCAACAGTGCACATCATGAGGGCTGCTTACCTTCCCTGTCAACAAATGAGATGGCAAATACTTATCATTGTCATCATCATTGGGGCGATCAACTCAGTCAGCTTGATTCGCGGTGCTTCCAGCCTCTGCCTCTTCTAGTGACATCTGTTGTGGGGTTGTTCTCCCTTTTCCTCTGTCCCCTGCATCTACATTCTATCCACTGCTCCGACACACCATGGCAAAGTGATTCATGAGTCCACATCTTAAATATGCTTTTCACTGCACCGGGCATATGTTGTGTGTCCGATGCATAAGGCCGCAGTTGCTGCACCACTTTTCAGGCAGCTTGGGTGCGTTTGCAGTCCAGTATCAAGCACAGCATCTCTAGATGGTATCTACCTGCTCCTCTTTCACCTTAACCACCCTGGCTGGGCCTGCCGGGGTCACCCCTCTTGCCAATACTGCCTCTATGTCCTTGGCCCTGCTATTCGCCAGCTAACGTGACCATGCCAGTATCAATATATTGAGCAGCGAGATACCTGGCTGACGCAGTATGAGCTTCCGCAGGACGGTCGACCAACAATCTTGAATCAGCTGGGCCCTGATTTCGTCAGGCTGGTTGATGTCGGTGCAGGTGCTCACCAATTTTCAGAGTTGTGCATAGAAGACATCCACTGCTTGCCGGTCCTGCCTCAATTTAAATCTTTCTTAGACAGGGTTGAACTGGGGGTCAATATGGCAGTTTAGTTCCACCACTGCAGCATGAAAGTCATCATCTGCTCCTATGTTGGGGAGGTGTTCAAACAGGTCATATACTTCTGCACCCCAGAAATGGAGTATCATTGACCTCTTCACCACCTTATTGATTTTGCGTGTGGCGCAAAAATAATGCTTCAGATGCCCGATCCATTGGCGCCAGCGCAGGGCAGTCAAGGAAGAGTTTACCAGCTGGCTAAATGGCGGAATCGCCATGACTGAGGAGAGGGCACAATGTGCAGGGGCTGTCGGTACAAGGTTCTGCTGCTGCTGGGACATTGTGTACGACCCTCAACTCTCCTTTATGCGGCGCGTTGGGCATAAGTGCCAGTGTCAACGTGGTCCCTTTCTGTGCTGTCCACTGGTGGGATGCCCTGGGTTCCTGTCTATGCAGGCTATAAGGGTTACCCACAGAAATGTTCACTGGTCGCACACACTCCTCAAGTGCCTCTGCCACTCAACAACTCTCTTCATGCAACTTGAAGGTGTTCCACTCTCACCTTTCGTTTTTCACCATTTAACTTTTCTTCTTTTTTTCTCTTTCTACCTGTGCCCCTTACTGGGACTTTTCTGCCAGCCTCTCCCCCTCCATTAGGGCAGATGAGCGCCGCCCCACCTATCACCACCGCAAATAAAATAATAAAACGGGTTTTAAACCAGTTTTATTATCATTTTATTTTAATCCACCCACAAACATGTGACACTCCACCTAAAAAGTTGTCTATGTCAGTACCAGGGTAGGTAGTTGAATCTCTGCTTCCATTTACTATATTTTTTAAACTTTACTTTTGTGATGCGTCATGTCATTTATATTTTTTTGCAAACATATGCACACCACCCTTAATGGGCGGCATTTTTTATTTTTATTACCCTTACACTTTGAATGCACTAGGATCGAAATTCCATGTAGTACAGTCATTATCTCACTACCCTAATTTTTCCATTGGCAAATATTGAGAGGTCAAACTTGATGAGATTTACTAGAGGAAAATAAGTGATACATTTCTAGCCTGGACGAAATAGGTGCAGAAAGCACACGGTCTGCATGCAATCCCTCATTTTACAGAGGAAAGTACAGAATATCAGATACCCAGTAAGAACTCCACCTCAGAGTGCATATATGCCTACCAACCCCTATGTAAGAGATCTCCAACTGTTTCTGTAGTGAGAACTATTTCTGATCATTGAAAATCATTGTGAGCTATGAAACACCAGGCATCTCACACATTGTTACAGGATAAACTCCAGACCCAGCATGATCAAATCTTAGAACTTCAAGTGGTAACATATATAAAAATACACTCAGAAGAGTGCCAGCAATTAGTGAAAGGAATCCTTGTCATGTGATGGTAAACTGGCTTTTTGTCTTGCAAACAAGACAGCTATGTAGGACTGCCACCTGACTATACCCATACCAGCACCAGCCAGACCAGCATTTTCATGCCAATACGATAACTGTCAAGTCACCCACCTATGCAAGTAGCACCTCTTTTAACTCCTATTCACCCACCAGACAAACAAAATGCTTCCATAGACATAGATTGATATTGAGTGTGCTGATTGTATGTAAACTGTGTTAATTTACTCTGCAAATTTTTTAAATAATCGCCGAATTTTAAAACTTGTTTGCACTTGTGTGTAATTGGCTCCTACCTGCCCTCATAACCACCGCACCTTTAGCGGTTGTATTGCGTCCCTAAAACCGGAACTTTGGCGGTCATTTCAGGGCTGATTCAGCTGCCAGTCCCTGCCTGACCTCACCTCCAGCAGCCGATCGGACGCTGCCTGGAGGGTCGCCATCTTAGGTGAGGAGCTGGGACAGGGACACCAGGCTAGCGCTAGGACCCTCCCACCCTCCCGCCCTCGGCCACTACAAAAAGCCCTTGCTCCCTCACCTCAATGATTGATATTGAGTGGGCTGATTGTATGTAAAATCGTCCTGAGGCGGAAAGCCGGGACTGTGTTAATTTACTCTGCAAATTTTTTAAATAATCGCCGAATTTTAAAACTTGTTTGCACTTGTGTGTAATTGGCTCCTACCTGCCCTCATAACCACCGCACCTTTAGCGGTTGTATTGCGTCCCTAAAACCGGAACTTTGGCGGTCATTTCAGGGCTGATTCAGCTGCCAGTCCCTGCCTGACCTCACCTCCAGCAGCCGATCGGACGCTGCCTGGAGGGTCGCCATCTTAGGTGAGGAGCTGGGACAGGGACACCAGGCTAGCGCTAGGACCCTCCCACCCTCCCGCCCTCGGCCACTACAAAAAGCCCTTGCTCCCTCACCTCAATGATTGATATTGAGTGTGCTGATTGTATGTAAAATCGTCCTGAGGCGGAAAGCCGGGACTGTGTTAATTTACTCTGCAAATTTTTTAAATAATCGCCGAATTTTAAAACTTGTTTGCACTTGTGTGTAATTGGCTCCTACCTGCCCTCATAACCACCGCACCTTTAGCGGTTGTATTGCGTCCCTAAAACCGGAACTTTGGTGGTCATTTCAGGGCTGATTCAGCTGCCAGTCCCTGCCTGACCTCACCTCCAGCAGCCGATCGGACGCTGCCTGGAGGGTCGCCATCTTAGGTGAGGAGCTGGGACAGGGACACCAGGCTAGCGCTAGGACCCTCCCACCCTCCCGCCCTCGGCCACTACAAAAAGCCCTTGCTCCCTCACCTCAATGATTGATATTGAGTGTGCTGATTGTATGTAAAATCGTCCTGAGGCGGAAAGCCGGGACTGTGTTAATTTACTCTGCAAATTTTTTAAATAATCGGCGAATTTTAAAACTTGTTTGCACTTGTGTGTAATTGGCTCCTACCTGCCCTCATAACCACCGCACCTTTAGCGGTTGTATTGCGTCCCTAAAACCGGAACTTTGGCGGTCATTTCAGGGCTGATTCAGCTGCCAGTCCCTGCCTGACCTCACCTCCAGCAGCCGATCGGACGCTGCCTGGAGGGTCGCCATCTTAGGTGAGGAGCTGGGACAGGGACACCAGGCTAGCGCTAGGACCCTCCCACCCTCCCGCCCTCGGCCACTACAAAAAGCCCTTGCTCCCTCACCTCAATGATTGATATTGAGTGTGCTGATTGTATGTAAAATCGTCCTGAGGCGGAAAGCCGGGACTGTGTTAATTTACTCTGCAAATTTTTTAAATAATCGCCGAATTTTAAAACTTGTTTGCACTTGTGTGTAATTGGCTCCTACCTGCCCTCATAACCACCGCACCTTTAGCGGTTGTATTGCGTCCCTAAAACCGGAACTTTGGCGGTCATTTCAGGGCTGATTCAGCTGCCAGTCCCTGCCTGACTTCACCTCCAGCAGCCGATCGGACGCTGCCTGGAGGGTCGCCATCTTAGGTGAGGAGCTGGGACAGGGACACCAGGCTAGCGCTAGGACCCTCCCACCCTCCCGCCCTCGGCCACTACAAAATGGAGCACCCATCCCGGAGGCGCAGCGGACGGGCGCAGCGGGCGCGCCGGCGGCGCGCCGAAGGCAAGCCCGTCTGCGCCCGTCCGCGCCAGGATCGCACCGGGCGCAGGGCATGCTGGACATTCTCCGCCCATCACTGGGTACGATAGCGGTGAATTGTTGGCACTACGTCCTAAGACAGGTGATGCATGTAAGGGCTGTCTCCCCACCGACCAACTGTGGGGCCCCTTCTCATGTTCACTTTGTAAATGGACATCCCTCTCTACATCCTTAGAGATGCCCAAAAGCACCGCTCCCCCTAAGCAGAGTAGCAATAACTTCAAGGGAGGTCTCATCAATGCCCGCTCACTGTGCTGTCACAGTTACGATATACACGACTTAATTATGTGCCATGACCTTGATGCCCTTTTCATAACTGAAACATGGCTCAACGACGCCTCTAAGCCCGATTTGGCTTCTGCCCTTCCCCCTGATTTTACCATCTTCAGACAGGACAGACCAATCGGGCGAGGAGGTGGGGTCGCATTCATCATAAAAAAGTCTTTCTCGTGCCACACATTCGATCTAGGCCATCTTAAAGGAAGCGAGAGTATCGGTTTCTCTATTGGGATAAATCCCTCCACCTCTTTTACGGGAGGCTTAATTTATCGCCCTCCAGGCAATGCCACCTCCTTTTTGGATTCCCTAGGTGAAATACCGGGGTCACTTATGCTACGCTACCCTCATTTCACTATAATGGGAGACATGAATTTGCAACTGGAGTCATGTGATGACCCACACGCCACCTGCTTTCAACATACCCTCAACATCTTTGGACTGGCCCAATTAGTGACCGCACCCACCCATCTAGCTGGTCACACGTTGGACGGTATCTGTTCCAACCTAGACACTATGTCCATATCCCCTCCCATTCCGCAAATATGGACTGACCATAGCCTCATCCCCTTCGTAATTGAACAAAGAGTTCAAGCCCCATCAACTATAAAGCGTTCCCAACCCTCCTTCCCGATAAATTGGAAAAAGGTGACCGACCGAATTAAGCAGAACTCCCAACCACTGGCACAGGCACCTAAGTTGGTGGGCGATGTGTCGGTCGACTCATGTAACTTTCATCTCTGGATAAATCAAATTATCTCAGACAATTCCAATCCTAAAGGTGACCGTGTGAAGTGTTCCAGAAGGAAGCTGAACGCCCCTTGGTATACCCAGGCCTTAACTGAGAGCCACCTACTTTGCAGGATAAAAGAAAGGAAGTGGAGGAAAACATATGATGAGGCATCCAGAGCCCTCTATGTTCAACAGAGGAAACTATACCTCTCTAGCATAAAATTCGCTAAAAAAGAGTATTATACTAAAGCCATCAACGATGCCCACCAGAAACAAAAAACGGTTTTCTCAATCGTAAAATCCTTCACCCACCCCAAAGCCCTACAGCCTGAAATCCCTCCCTCTGAAATCTTGTGCAACAATATTGCTAATTTCTTCGGGGAAAAAATAGCCAACATTCAAAAGGATTTCCCGCCCCCCCTGACCATTCCCATTCTACAACCCCAGAAGCAGGTAGCCGATAACCATCCTTCTCTCTGCAGGTTCCAACCCGTCTCCCTCCAGCAGACCCGTAAAGCGATCATGGCCTGCAAATCAGGAGCACCCACTGACTCCTGTCCCCCTCGTATACTTCATCACTTAATTGATGCAGTCAATCCAAATATCAACGCCATCATAAATGCTTCTTTAGACTCAGGGGTAGTGCCCAACGAATGGAAGAAGGCTATCGTGAAACCCTTGATGAAAAAACAAAATAAATCCCCCACAGACCTAACCAACATGCGCCCTATCTCACTCCTGCCTGCCCTAGGAAAGATCACGGAGCAGATAGTGTACTGGGAGCTGAAAGCCTTTGTGGAGGACCATAACATTCTGCATCCACAGCAATCTGGCTTTCGCCCCAGCCACTCCACTGAAACAGCCCTTATAGAACTCTCCGACTCCATCAAGTTCCTGCAGGATGAGGGGAGGAAAGCCGTCCTCATCCTGCTTGATCTCACAGCAGCGTTCGATACAATTTCTCATGCTATCCTGATTGACAGGATGCGTGAGATTGGCGTGACAGACACAGCTTTGGCATGGGTAACATCTTTCCTGACCAATAGGTCCCAATCTGTGTCACTGGGCCCCCATCTATCCAGCGTAAAAACCATTACATCGGGAGTACCGCAGGGGTCCACATTAAGTCCATTATTGTTTAACATCTACATGGCACCCCTCCTAGCTGTGATAGAGTCCCATGGGATCCTAGTCACGTCTTACGCTGACGACACACAACTTGTCGTCTCTATCGACAAAAACTGCACGGACACAGAGCTGCGTTTCCAGAATTGTCTCACGGATGTATTTCAGTGGTTGAACAAAAACCACTTGAAGTGCAACAGTGGGAAAACTGAAATCATACCATTAGGTAAAGATCTGCCCTTCTGTCCTAAGGATTGGTGGCCCAAAGACTCAGAGGCCCCGCCTAGTGCAGTGACCTCTGCACGTAATCTTGGCGTGCAATTTGATACAGCTCTATCCTTTGATGATCACGTCAGGATCACGGCAGGCTGCTGTTTCGGACTTATCAAATCTTTAAAAAAATTCTTTGACTTCCTCCCCATTGCATCCAGGAAATCGGTCGTGGTCGCATTAATACTCTCCCGACTCGACTACTGCAATGGGTTGATGGCTGGAGTGAAAAAGTCCACACTGAAGAAGTTGCAAAGTGTACAGCACGCAGCTGCAAGATTAGTGTTAAAACTTCCCAGGATATCCTCAGCCTCAGCAGCATTAAATCGTCTTCATTGGTTGCCCCTGCACAAGAGGATCCTCTTCAAACTTCTACTAACAGTTTTCAAAGCACTAAAAAACATCGGTCCGAAATACCTTATCAACCGCTTTGTTCACTATGACCCTGTACGAAGTTTGAGATCCTCCGGTGGTAACCTTACCAGGATTCCGAGGTATAAATATAAAACCAGGGGCGGAAAAACTTTCACAGTCCTCGCAGCTAGGGCCTGGAACAACTTGCCTTTAAATCTCAGACTGGTCGAGACTGAGAGTCTTTTCAGGAAACAACTGAAGACCTGGGTCTATCAGCAATCTGATGTTTATGTTATGGCCGCTATCTAGAGCTTCCTTCATCCAATTTCATCCACACACAATTTCTCAGCGCCAAGATGCTCCTTCCGGAGCGATAGGCCGCGCTTAATAAATACTCACAAATACAAATACAAATACAAATAATCGGTTTACCCACATTTCAAACCTTCATCATCCTCCAAAAAGGTGTTCACTATTCATTCACCTTAATGTGATCACCCCCTTAAAATCCTGACTTCACCTGCATTTTTGAGTTAAGAAGTTAACATGTATGCAAGACATGTAAATCCTTCTTAAAAACATTAAAATAAATATAAACTATGTTCTGCTTTAAAAATATACTATGAATACTGCACTAAAGGGGTCTGTGCCCCATCTCCGCAATCTCTATTTTATACATGGGATCATCACTTCAGTACTATTGGAGAGGTGTCTAGAGCAGACCATTACCAATAAAAAGAGGGGGTACTTTCTAAAAATACTTTATGTGTACATAAGTAAATGTTACAAACATGTCAATTGAAAACATGGCAGCTATGTACTCCCATAGGATGGGGTGTGGCCTTTGCTACACTATAACACTCCATAATGCAGTACTATAGTATGGCATTGGCCTTGCCAAATCTCATCCTGTGAAGCACTGTAGCTGCTTCATAGGATGCAAGAGATATGCATTTAGTTCCTGAACTGTACAACATAAAACTAGAACACCTGGGATCAATCCAGACTTCCCATCTTGAACAAATTGTGGAGCTCTGCAATTAATTTGATTGTGTCTCCCTTTTCTTCATTTTCACACGACAGCACCCTGAAATGCATGCGTTTAGGTGAACACTGAAAAAACACTTATGTTCATTTGGATAGACTATGACAGCTTTGGACTCTAAAGTTTCTCCACTTATTAACAGCAACACAGTCCACAAATAGGTGGCATATGACAACTCAATTGTCTCTTGGTTCTTTAATGACATACGGCCTGATTATGAGTTTTGCAGCCTTGCAGCGGGCCGCCATGCTAGCACCCCGCTGCGAGACCGCCAAACCTGTAGTTAGACTGCTTGCCCGCCGGATATCAATTTTAATCCAGGCAGGTGGTCCTGCTGCGGCAGTCCCATGGCGATGCCTTTCTAAGACTCAAGGAGAGCCATAGAAAGGCAGCAAGGCGGGAGCGCCGCAGCACGTTCCTGCACATGGAGAAAGGCACCATGTCGTGCATTTCTTCCCGTGCAGGAACTGGGGGTGCAAACATGCAGGAGAGCACATCTGCCCCCCTGTGTGCGCCCCCTTGAACTGAGGTAACAGGGGGCCCTGTAAAGGCCCCCTGATTTCCCTCACCAAAACCCTTTCCATGGTGAGCCCATCGCCCTGGATAGTGTCGCAGTGAGACAACTCGTAAAGTGTTCGGCGTTGCCACATCGACACTGCCAGCATATTGCAGCATCTGACCGCTGCAGCACCGCTGAGGATCACAGATCACAGATCCCCCGTGGTTGCAGAGGTCCTGTGGCGGTCCGACCACCAAACTTGGAATACGGCGATCGGACCACTGGTGTGGTGGTGGTCGCACTGCCACCAAGGGTTCGGTGGTCCATCGGATCACCACACTTGTGTTTAGGCTCATAGTCATCAGACGCTCGATGGAGGGCATTATTTTTAATGAATGCTTCTCAATGGAGTGATATCATATGATGTACCTAGAGGAAACGATTCTGAATGTTAAAGAAATACACTTTTTGAATTTTAAAGAGATTTTCCCATAATCGTATTTTACCTGGGATTTGTTGCAGTTTTTCAAATGCCAAACATTTTCATGACTGGGATCATGCAGGGAGGAGTAGAGCCAAGGCCGACCCTTGCCTCAACTGAAGCTGTTTCACATTTGCACTGACAAACATATGATGCCACATATTCACCAGTGAATAATATACCAACTAGATTGTAGATTTAGATTATTTCTTTTTTTCTTTTCTTTTTTTCTTTTTATTGCGTATATATACTGTTATACCAAGTGTTACAGCACACTATATCCAAAACACATTTCCAAACGTAATACAGTACGACATAATACAGGTTGCACAATGTTCTAGTCACATTTTAAATTTTCCTTTGATCTTTCAGATAATAATAATTCCCTTGACATTAAGCAAATTTTGTAGAGCTAACTCTTCGTGTCATAGTTTGCAATATATCCACCCTTATTGATTAATCAGGGCGTACTGGTCAATCCTCTTTTCCAATGCACTATGGGACTCCATATTTAATTCTACAGTGCTCTAGCCCTCTGTCCCTTCCTATCGTAAATCCCCTTCTCCAGGTTGTATGTAGCCAGTAGCCTGGCAATCCAAGTTTGAAAAGTTGGGGGAGACTTATCTAACCATGCCTTTGCAACACATATACGGTATACTGCTATAGCCATAAAACGGAACTCTGTAGCCTGACCTCCTGTTTCCCCCGACACCCCGAAAATTATCAATTCTGGCGACAGGGTAGTCTTAACCCCTAACGAGGCATCCATGAATTTCTCAATTGCACTGATAAAGGTGTACAGTTGTGGGCAGACAGCAAAGATGTGGATTATGTCTGCGTCCGATGAGCCGCAGCGTGGACAGGTTATTCCTGTGGTGCCCCCCCATTTGCAATTCTTGCGGGCGTATAGTACAGGGAGTACAGAGTTTTATAGTGCTGTGCCTGCAGGGTTGTGGAACATAGAATAGAACATCCCATGTCCAGGGAGTCCTGAAATCCCTTAGGAGAGGAACCTAATTTCTCTCCCCATTTAGCGGCATATTTGTCCCTATTGTCTGTTTTAAGTGCATTCAGTTCAGCATAAAGCTGTCTAATTGAACAATTCCCACTACTCTCTATGCTGTCTAATATTCGATTATGCTCAAACCCCAGTGATCCTCCCCGTTTACTGGCAAAGAAACTTCTCACCTGTAGGTACTTAAAAAAGCTCCTACTATTTATATTAAACTTAGTTTTTAGCTCCTGGAACTGGAGCATACCGCCCGGGCCAATTAAGTCCCCAATTTTTAGTATGCCACTGTTCATCCAATCTATCATTGCTGAGTCCCTAAATATTTTTCCCGGTAGAGAGGCATTAGTTGTCATACGGGTATATCTGTTATATCTACCTAAGCCAACTTTTTTAGCGAACGCGCTCCAGATTTTGTACGGTGCTTGTAGGGTCTTAAACCTAGTGTGCTTAAAGTAACTAAAATCAATAGTATTTAAAAAACAATTCTCTGCACCCTACCCAACATTGCAATATATACATTTTTACATGTAGGCCTGTTCTCAGTTTGGTTATTTGCAGCTCTTTCTCCCCCTATTAATCCTTGAAAATATTGCAGTGCCGCCGCCCAATAATAAAGTCTAAAGTCTGGAGCCCCCCACCCACCTCTCTCTCTTGATAGGGTAATGTGGCGATACGCCCTCCTTGTTTTACCTTGTGCCCAGATGAATCTGTTCAGTATGTATTCTAGTTTGTTAAACCAGGCATGCTAAAAAAAACAGTGGAATTGCTCTAAATATATACAACAGTTTTGGCAATACAAGCATTTTGATGACATTAATGCGCCCCACAAGAGTGAAATGCAAATTATGTATTCTTTCGAGATCGTTCTTTACTTTACTTATTTCTGGCTCCATATTTAGTTTTACCAGACTGTCCAAGTCTGATGTTACCCTAATCCCTAAATATACTGCCACTGGGACCACTCTCTCTTCCTGATACAGTGTAAAATTGTTTTTAACTAGTTGTGTCTTTCCTTTGTTTATCGCATATCCTGAGATTGCCCCATATTTCCTTGTCTCTAATTCAATTTCCTCTATGGCCTTACTTGGATCTGGGGTTATTATGGCCACGTCATCTGCATAAGCAAATGCTTTGTAGTCGCTGCCCTGCATTTTAACTGGGGGAATATTAATGTTGCATTCTAGCTTCCGAAATAGTGGATCCAAGTACAGGGCAAAAAGCAACGGTGAGGAGGGGCAGCCCTGCCTGGTCCTTGCTTTATCTGTAGCGTATCTGTAAATCCATTGTTGATTTTTACCCTAGCCGAGGGATCTATATATAGGGCCTGGATTGCCCTTATGAATCCTATTCCAATGCCGCACCATTCCATAGCTTTCCAGAGATAGTCCCAGGAGACCCTGTCGAAGGCCTTCTCTGCGTCCAAAAGAATCGCAGCGGCAGGGTCCCCTGAAACCTCCGCTGCATCCAATAAAGTGATCATCTGCCTTGTGTGCTGTGTGGTACCTTTCCCGGGAATAAACCTGTGCTGCGTTTTGCTAACCAGGCTCTCAATTACCCTCCCTAATCTCGTTGCCAGTATTTTTTTAAAAATCTTGGCATCGGCATTCATCAGAGTGATAGGCCTGTAGGAACCTGGTTCCAGAGTAGGTTTGTCTTTCTTTAGTATTACTATTATATCCGCCCCCCCCCCCCCCCATGAGCAGGGGACCGAGGACCCTTGCTGTGCTTGTAGTAGGGTCGCATGAAAATCTCTACCAAGTGGCCCCCGAAATAGTTTTTAGAATTCGGCTGGTATTCGGTCCGGACCTGCAGCTTTCCCCGAGGGGAGGTTGTCCAACGCTTCTCCCACCTCCTGTAGTGTTATTGGGAGGTCTAGCTCCTCTTTCCCCTCCTCCGATAATACCGAGTGTGGGATGTCCCCGAGGTACTTCGTGACCCCAGAAGCCAGAGTTGGTT
The DNA here is from genome assembly GCF_964261635.1 of Lissotriton helveticus. NCBI lineage: Eukaryota > Metazoa > Chordata > Amphibia > Caudata > Salamandridae > Lissotriton > Lissotriton helveticus. The sequence continues at coordinate 694,678,485 of NC_136068.1, forward strand.
GTTGTTGATCGTATAGAGCTGCATAATACCCTCTAAAAACCTCCCTAATAGCATCGGGGCTATTTGCAACTCCCCCCACCCCATCAGAGATTTCCCCTGCTGCCAATTTCTGCCTCGTTCTGATTGCCAGTATATGCCCAATCCGCTCGCTAAGCTCATAACATTTTTCTCTCTAGATTAAAGAATTGCTGGCGGCTTTGCTCAAGATAGTTTCACTTGCCTCTGCCTTATTAAGGTCAATCCTTAGGAGAATATCATCTAGAACTTCAAGTGGTAACATATATAAAAATACACTCAGAAGAGTGCCAGCAATTAGTGAAAGGAATCGTTTTCATGTGATGGTAAACTGGCTTTTTGTCTTGAAAACAAGACAGCTATGTAGGACTGCCACCTGACTATACCCCTACTAGCGCGAGCCAGACCAGCATTTTCCTTCCAATACGATAACTGTAAAGTCACCCACATATGCAAGTAGCACCTCTTTTAACTCCTATTCACCCACCTTACAAACAAAATGCTTCCATAGACTTTAATGGGTTTACCCACATTTCAAACCTTCATCATCCTCCAAAAAGGTGTTCACTATTCATTCACCTTAATGTGATCACCCCCTTAAAATCCTGACTTCACCTGCATTTTTGAGTTAAGAAGTTAACATGTATGCAAGACATGTAAATCCTTCTTAAAAACATTAAAATAAATATAAACTATGTTCTGCTTTAAAAATATACTATGAATACTGCACTAAAGGGGTCTGTGCCCCATCTCCGCAATCTCTATTTTATACATGGGATCATCACTTCAGTACTATTGGAGAGGTGTCTAGAGCAGACCATTACCAATAAAAAGAGGGGGTACTTTCTAAAAATACTTTATGTGTACATAAGTAAATGTTACAAACATGTCAATTGAAAACATGGCAGCTATGTACTCCCATAGGATGGGGTGTGGCCTTTGCTACACTATAACACTCCATAACGCAGTACTATAGTATGGCATTGGCCTTGCCAAATCTCATCCTGTGAAGCACTGTAGCTGCTTCATAGGATGCAAGAGATATGCATTTAGTTCCTGAACTGTACAACATAAAACTAGAACACCTGGGATCAATCCAGACTTCCCATCTTGAACAAATTGTGGAGCTCTGCAATTAATTTGATTGTGTCTCCCTTTTCTTCATTTTCACACGACAGCACCCTGAAATGCATGCGTTTAGGTGAACACTGAAAAAACACTTATGTTCATTTGGATAGACTATGACAGCTTTGGACTCTAAAGTTTCTCCACTTATTAACAGCAACACAGTCCACAAATAGGTGGCATATGACAACTCAATTGTCTCTTGGTTCTTTAATGACATACGGCCTGATTATGAGTTTTGCAGCCTTGCAGCGGGCCGCCATGCTAGCACCCCGCTGCGAGACCGCCAAACCTGTAGTTAGACTGCTTGCCCGCCGGATATCAATTTTAATCCAGGCAGGTGGTCCTGCTGCGGCAGTCCCATGGCGATGCCTTTCTAAGACTCAAGGAGAGCCATAGAAAGGCAGCAAGGCGGGAGCGCCGCAGCACGTTCCTGCACATGGAGAAAGGCACCATGTCGTGCATTTCTTCCCGTGCAGGAACTGGGGGTGCAAACATGCAGGAGAGCACATCTGCCCCCCTGTGTGCGCCCCCTTGAACTGAGGTAACAGGGGGCCCTGTAAAGGCCCCCTGATTTCCCTCACCAAAACCCTTTCCATGGTGAGCCCATCGCCCTGGATAGTGTCGCAGTGAGACAACTCGTAAAGTGTTCGGCGTTGCCACATCGACACTGCCAGCATATTGCAGCATCTGACCGCTGCAGCACCGCTGAGGATCACAGATCACAGATCCCCCGTGGTTGCAGAGGTCCTGTGGCGGTCCGACCACCAAACTTGGAATACGGCGATCGGACCACTGGTGTGGTGGTGGTCGCACTGCCACCAAGGGTTCGGTGGTCCATCGGATCACCACACTTGTGTTTAGGCTCATAGTCATCAGACGCTCGATGGAGGGCATTATTTTTAATGAATGCTTCTCAATGGAGTGATATCATATGATGTACCTAGAGGAAACGATTCTGAATGTTAAAGAAATACACTTTTTGAATTTTAAAGAGATTTTCCCATAATCGTATTTTACCTGGGATTTGTTGCATTTTTCAAATGCCAAACATTTTCATGACTGGGATCATGCAGGGAGGAGTAGAGCCAAGGCCGACCCTTGCCTCAACTGAAGCTGTTTCACATTTGCACTGACAAACATATGATGCCACATATTCACCAGTGAATAATATACCAACTAGATTGTAGATTTAGATTATTTCTTTTTTTCTTTTCTTTTTTTCTTTTTATTGCGTATATATACTGTTATACCAAGTGTTACAGCACACTATATCCAAAACACATTTCCAAACGTAATACAGTACGACATAATACAGGTTGCACAATGTTCTAGTCACATTTTAAATTTTCCTTTGATCTTTCAGATAATAATAATTCCCTTGACATTAAGCAAATTTTGTAGAGCTAACTCTTCGTGTCATAGTTTGCAATATATCCACCCTTATTGATTAATCAGGGCGTACTGGTCAATCCTCTTTTCCAATGCACTATGGGACTCCATATTTAATTCTACAGTGCTCTAGCCCTCTGTCCCTTCCTATCGTAAATCCCCTTCTCCAGGTTGTATGTAGCCAGTAGCCTGGCAATCCAAGTTTGAAAAGTTGGGGGAGACTTATCTAACCATGCCTTTGCAACACATATACGGTATACTGCTATAGCCATAAAACGGAACTCTGTAGCCTGACCTCCTGTTTCCCCCGACACCCCGAAAATTATCAATTCTGGCGACAGGGTAGTCTTAACCCCTAACGAGGCATCCATGAATTTCTCAATTGCACTGATAAAGGTGTACAGTTGTGGGCAGACAGCAAAGATGTGGATTATGTCTGCGTCCGATGAGCCGCAGCGTGGACAGGTTATTCCTGTGGTGCCCCCCCATTTGCAATTCTTGCGGGCGTATAGTACAGGGAGTACAGAGTTTTATAGTGCTGTGCCTGCAGGGTTGTGGAACATAGAATAGAACATCCCATGTCCAGGGAGTCCTGAAATCCCTTAGGAGAGGAACCTAATTTCTCTCCCCATTTAGCGGCATATTTGTCCCTATTGTCTGTTTTAAGTGCATTCAGTTCAGCATAAAGCTGTCTAATTGAACAATTCCCACTACTCTCTATGCTGTCTAATATTCGATTATGCTCAAACCCCAGTGATCCTCCCCGTTTACTGGCAAAGAAACTTCTCACCTGTAGGTACTTAAAAAAGCTCCTACTATTTATATTAAACTTAGTTTTTAGCTCCTGGAACTGGAGCATACCGCCCGGGCCAATTAAGTCCCCAATTTTTAGTATGCCACTGTTCATCCAATCTATCATTGCTGAGTCCCTAAATATTTTTCCCGGTAGAGAGGCATTAGTTGTCCTACGGGTATATCTGTTATATCTACCTAAGCCAACTTTTTTAGCGAACGCGCTCCAGATTTTGTACGGTGCTTGTAGGGTCTTAAACCTAGTGTGCTTAACCGCATGCGTGCGGGCGGAATTCCGCCCGTACGCTGGGTTTTGCGGAATCGCACTTTACGTGACGAGCTGGGCTCGTCATGAGCGTGCGAGGAGGCTACGCCATGACGAGCCCAGCTCGTCATGAGCGTCGAAGGGGTTAAAGTAACTAAAATCAATAGTATTTAAAAAACAATTCTCTGCACCCTACCCAACATTGCAATATATACATTTTTACATGTAGGCCTGTTCTCAGTTTGGTTATTTGCAGCTCTTTCTCCCCCTATTAATCCTTGAAAATATTGCAGTGCCGCCGCCCAATAATAAAGTCTAAAGTCTGGAGCCCCCCACCCACCTCTCTCTCTTGATAGGGTAATGTGGCGATACGCCCTCCTTGTTTTACCTTGTGCCCAGATGAATCTGTTCAGTATGTATTCTAGTTTGTTAAACCAGGCATGCTAAAAAAAACAGTGGAATTGCTCTAAATATATACAACAGTTTTGGCAATACAAGCATTTTGATGACATTAATGCGCCCCACAAGAGTGAAATGCAAATTATGTATTCTTTCGAGATCGTTCTTTACTTTACTTATTTCTGGCTCCATATTTAGTTTTACCAGACTGTCCAAGTCTGATGTTACCCTAATCCCTAAATATACTGCCACTGGGACCACTCTCTCTTCCTGATACAGTGTAAAATTGTTTTTAACTAGTTGTGTCTTTCCTTTGTTTATCGCATATCCTGAGATTGCCCCATATTTCCTTGTCTCTAATTCAATTTCCTCTATGGCCTTACTTGGATCTGGGGTTATTATGGCCACGTCATCTGCATAAGCAAATGCTTTGTAGTCGCTGCCCTGCATTTTAACTGGGGGAATATTAATGTTGCATTCTAGCCTCCGAAATAGTGGATCCAAGTACAGGGCAAAAAGCAACGGTGAGGAGGGGCAGCCCTGCCTGGTCCCTTGCTTTATCTGTAGCGTATCTGTAAATCCATTGTTGATTTTTACCCTAGCCGAGGGATCTATATATAGGGCCTGGATTGCCCTTATGAATCCTATTCCAATGCCGCACCATTCCATAGCTTTCCAGAGATAGTCCCAGGAGACCCTGTCGAAGGCCTTCTCTGCGTCCAAAAGAATCGCAGCGGCAGGGTCCCCTGAAACCTCCGCTGCATCCAATAAAGTGATCATCTGCCTTGTGTGCTGTGTGGTACCTTTCCCGGGAATAAACCTGTGCTGCGTTTTGCTAACCAGGCTCTCAATTACCCTCCCTAATCTCGTTGCCAGTATTTTTTAAAAAATCTTGGCATCGGCATTCATCAGAGTGATAGGCCTGTAGGAACCTGGTTCCAGAGTAGGTTTGTCTTTCTTTAGTATTACTATTATATCCGCCCCCCCCCCCCCATGAGCAGGGGACCGAGGACCCTTGCTGTGCCTGTAGTAGGGTCGCATGAAAATCTCTACCAAGTGGCCCCCGAAATAGTTTTTAGAATTCGGCTGGTATTCGGTCCGGACCTGCAGCTTTCCCCGAGGGGAGGTTGTCCAACGCTTCTCCCACCTCCTGTAGTGTTATTGGGAGGTCTAGCTCCTCTTTCCCCTCCTCCGATAATACCGAGTGTGGGATGTCCCCGAGGTACTTCGTGACCCCAGAAGCCAGAGTTGGTTGTTGTTGATCGTATAGAGCTGCATAATACCCTCTAAAAACCTCCCTAATAGCATCGGGGCTATTTGCAACTCCCCCCTTACCATCAGAGATTTCCCCTGCTGCCAATTTCTGCCTCGTTCTGATTGCCAGTATATGCCCAATCCGCTCGCTAAGCTCATAACATTTTTCTCTCTAGATTAAAGAATTGCTGGCGGCTTTGCTCAAGATAGTTTCACTTGCCTCTGCATTATTAAGGTCAATCCTTAGGAGAATATCATCTAGAACTTCAAGTGGTAACATATATAAAAATACACTCAGAAGAGTGCCAGCAATTAGTGAAAGGAATCGTTTTCATGTGATGGTAAACTGGCTTTTTGTCTTGAAAACAAGACAGCTATGTAGGACTGCCACCTGACTATACCCCTACTAGCGCGAGCCAGACCAGCATTTTCCTTCCAATACGATAACTGTCAAGTCACCCACATATGCAAGTAGCACCTCTTTTAACTCCTATTCACCCACCTTACAAACAAAATGCTTCCATAGACTTTAATGGGTTTACCCACATTTCAAACCTTCATCATCCTCCAAAAAGGTGTTCACTATTCATTCACCTTAATGTGATCACCCCCTTAAAATCCTGACTTCACCTGCATTTTTGAGTTAAGAAGTTAACATGTATGCAAGACATGTAAATCCTTCTTAAAAACATTAAAATAAATATAAACTATGTTCTGCTTTAAAAATATACTATGAATACTGCACTAAAGGGGTCTGTGCCCCATCTCCGCAATCTCTATTTTATACATGGGATCATCACTTCAGTACTATTGGAGAGGTGTCTAGAGCAGACCATTACCAATAAAAAGAGGGGGTACTTTCTAAAAATACTTTATGTGTACATAAGTAAATGTTACAAACATGTCAATTGAAAACATGGCAGCTATGTACTCCCATAGGATGGGGAGTGGCCCTCGCTACACTATAACCCTCCATAATGCAGTACTATAGTATGGCATTGGCCTTGCCAAATCTCATCCTGTGAAGCACTGTAGCTGCTTCATAGGATGCAAGAGATATGCATTTAGTTCCTGAACTGTACAACATGAAACTAGAACACCTGGGATCAATCCAGACTTCCCATCTTGAACAAATTGTGGAGCTCTGCAATTAATTTGATTGTGTCTCCCTTTTCTTCATTTTCACACGACAGCACCCAGAAATGCATGTGTTTAGGTGAACACTGAAAAAACACTTATGTTCATTTGGATAGACTATGACAGCTTTGGACTCTAAAGTTTCTCCACTTATTAACAGCAACACAGTCCACAAATAGGTGGCATATGACAACTCAATTGTCTCTTGGTTCTTTAATGACATACGGCCTGATTATGAGTTTTGCAGCCTTGCAGCGGGCCGCCATGCTAGCACCCCGCTGCGAGACCGCCAAACCTGTAGTTAGACTGCTTGCCCGCCGGATATCAATTTTAATCCAGGCAGGTGGTCCTGCTGCGGCAGTCCCATGGCGATGCCTTTCTAAGACTCAAGGAGAGCCATAGAAAGGCAGCACGGCGGGAGCGCCGCAGCACGTTCCTGCACATGGAGAAAGGCACCATGTCGTGCATTTCTTCCCGTGCAGGAACTGGGGGTGCAAACATGCAGGAGAGCACATCTGCCCCCCTGTGTGCGCCCCCTTGAACTGAGGTAACAGGGGGCCCTGTAAAGACCCCCTGATTTCCCTCACCAAAACCCTTTCCATGGTGAGCCCATCGCCCTGGATAGTGTCGCAGTGAGGCAACTCGTAAAGTGTTCGGCGTTGCCACATCGACACTGCCAGCATATTGCAGCATCTGACCGCTGCAGCACCGCTGAGGATCACAGATCACAGATCCCCCGTGGTTGCAGAGGTCCTGTGGCGGTCCGACCACCAAACTTGGAATACGGCGATCGGACCACTGGTGTGGTGGTGGTCGCACTGCCACCAAGGGTTCGGTGGTCCATCGGATCACCACACTTGTGTTTAGGCTCATAGTCATCAGACGCTCGATGGAGGGCATTATTTTTAATGAATGCTTCTCAATGGAGTGATATCATATGATGTACCTAGAGGAAACGATTCTGAATGTTAAAGAAATACACTTTTTGAATTTTAAAGAGATTTTCCCATAATCGTATTTTACCTGGGATTTGTTGCATTTTTCAAATGCCAAACATTTTCATGACTGGGATCATGCAGGGAGGAGTAGAGCCAAGGCCGACCCTTGCCTCAACTGAAGCTGTTTCACATTTGCACTGACAAACATATGATGCCACATATTCACCAGTGAATAATATACCAACTAGATTGTAGATTTAGATTATTTCTTTTTTTCTTTTCTTTTTTTCTTTTTATTGCGTATATATACTGTTATACCAAGTGTTACAGCACACTATATCCAAAACACATTTCCAAACGTAATACAGTATGACATAATACAGGTTGCACATTTTTCTAGTCACATTTTAAATTTTCCTTTGATCTTTCAGATAATAATAATTCCCTTGACATTAAGCAAATTTTGTAGAGCTAACTATTCGTGTCATAGTTTGCAATATATCCACCCTTATTGATTAATCAGGGCGTACTGGTCAATCCCCTTTTCCAATGCACTATGGGACTCCAGATTTTACTCCCCAGTGCTCTAGCCCTCCGTCCCTTCCTATCGTAAATCACCTTCTCCAGGTTGTATGTAGCCAGTAGCCTGGCAATCCAAGTTTGAAAAGTTATGGGAGACTTATCTAACCATGCCTTTGCAACACATATACGGTATACTGCTATAGCCATAAAACTGTACTTTGTAGCCTGACCTCCTGTTTCCCCCGACACCCCGAAAATTATCAATTCTGGCGACAGGGTAGTCTTAACCCCTAACGAGGTATCCATGAATTTCTCAATTGCACTGATAAGGGTGTGCAGTTGTGGGCAGAGAGCAAAGATGTGGATTATGTCTGCGTCCGATGAGCCGCAGCGTGGACAGGTTATTCCTGTGGTGCCCCCCCATTGTGCAATTCTTGCGGGCGTATAGTACAGGGAGTACAGAGTTTTCTAGTGCTGTGCCTGCAGGGTTGCGGAACATAGAATAAAACATCCCATGTCCAGGGAGTCCTGAAATCCCTTAGGAGAGGAACCTAATTTCTCTACCCATTTAGCGGCATTTTTGTCCCTATTGTCTGTTTTAAGTGCATTCAGTTCAGCATAAAGCTGTCTAATTGAACAATTCCCACTACTCTCTATGCTGTCTAATATTCGATTATGCTCAAACCCCAGTGATCCTCCCCTTTTACTGGCAAAGAAACGTCTCACCTGTAGGTACTTAAAAAAGCTCCTACTATTTATATTAAACTTAGTTTTTAGCTCCTGGAACTGGAGCATACCCCCCGGGCCAATTAAGTCCCCAATTTTCAGTATGCCACTATTCATCCAATCTATCAATGCTGAGTCCCTAAATATTTTCCCCGGTAGAGAGGCATTAGTTGTCATACGGGTATATCTGTTATATCTACCTAAGCCAACTTTTTTAGCGAACGCGCTCCAGATTTTGTACGCTGCTTGTAGGGTCTTAAACCTAGTGTGCTTAAAGTAACTAAAATCAATAGTATTTAAAAAACAATTCTCTGCACCCTACCCAACAATGCAATATATACATTTTTACATGTAGGCCTGTTCTCAGTTTGGTTATTTGCAGCTCTTTCTCCCCCTATTAATCCTTGAAAATATTGCAGTGCCGCCGCCCAATAATAAAGTCTAAAGTCTGGAGCACCCACCCACCTCTCTCTCTTGATAGGGTAATGTGGCGATACCCCCTCCTTGTTTTACCTTGTGCCCAGATGAATCTGTTCAGTATGTATTCTAGTTTGTTAAACCAGGCATGCTAAAAAAACAGTGGAATTGCTCTAAATATATACAACAGTTTTGGTAATACAAGCATTTTGATGACATTAATGCGCCCCACAAGAGTGAAATGCAAATTATGTATTCTTTCGAGATCGTTCTTTACTTTACTTATTTCTGGCTCCATATTTAGTTTTACCAGACTGTCCAAGTCTGATGTTACCCTAATCCCTAAATATACTGCCACTGGGACCACTCTCTCTTCCTGATACAGTGTAAAATTGTTTTTAACTAGTTGTGTCTTTCCTTTGTTTATCGTATATCCTGAGATTGCCCCAAATTACCTGGCCTCTAATTCAATTTCCTCTATGGCCTTACTTGGATCTGGGGTTATTATGGCCACGTCATCTGCATAAGCAAATGCTTTGTGGTCGCTGCCCTGCATTTTAACTGGGGGAATATTAATGTTGCATTCTAGCCTCCGAAATAGTGGATCCAAGTACAGGGCAAAAAGCAACGGTGAGGAGGGGCAGCCCTGCCTGGTCCCTTGCTTTATCTGTAGCGTATCTGTAAATCCATTGTTGATTTTTACCCTAGCCGAGGGATCTTTATATAGGGCCTGGATTGCCCTTATGAATCCTATTCCAATGCCGCACCATTCCATAGCTTTCCAGAGATAGTCCCAGGAGACCCTGTCGAAGGCCTTCTCTGCGTCCAAAGTAATCGCAGCGGCAGGGTCCCCTGAAACCTCCGCTGCATCCAATAAAGTGATCATCTGCCTTGTGTGCTGTGTGGTACCTTTCCCGGAATAAACCCGTGCTGCGTTTTACTAACCAGGCTCTCAATTACCCTCCCTAATCTCGTTGCCAATATTTTGAAAAAATCTTGGCATCGGCATTCATCAAAGTGATAGGCCTGTAGGAACCTGGTTCCAGAGGAGGTTTGTCTTTCTTTAGTATTACTATTATATCCACCCCCCCCCATGAGCAGGGGACCGAGGACCCTTGGTGTGCTTGTAGTAGGGTCGCATGAAAATCTCTACCAAGTGGCCCCCGAATTTTTTTTTAGAATTCGGCTGGTATTTGGTCCGGACCTGCAGCTTTTCCCGAGGGGAGGTTGTCCAACGCTTCTCCCACCTCCGGTAGTGTTATTGGGAGGTCTAGCTCCTCTTTCCCCTCCTCCGATAATACCGAGTGTGGGATGTCCCCAAGGTACTTCGTGACCCCAGAAGCCAGAGTTGGTTGTTGTTGATCGTTTAAAGCTGCATAATACCCTCTAAAAACCTCCCTAATAGCATCGGGGCTATTTGCAACTCCCCCCTTACCATCTGAGATTTCTTTAATTTCCCCTGCTGCCAATTTCTGCCTCGTTCTGATTGCCAGTATATGCCCAATCCGCTCGCTAAGCTCATAACATTTTTCTCTCTTGATTAAATAATTGCTGGCTGCTTTGCTCGAGATAGTTTCACTTGCCTCTGCCTTATTAAGGTCAATCCTTAGGAGAATATCATCTAGGGGCCCCTTTCTTTCTATAGCCCTAGTCAGTTGATCTTCTAGTGCTGCTAATTCCTTTAAAATGTTATCTATCCTATCCCTCTCTTGCCTATTCCTGTGGAGCGTGTTGCTCAATGTTTCCTCCCTGATGCCAGCATTAAATGCATCCCAGGCGACCCCTGGGGGGGTGCTCCCTCTGTTAATTTCTCAAAATGACCCCATCCACTCCTTTGTTTAATGTATTCCTCATCCTTTAGGAGTGCTCTCTCAAATGTCCAATTTGATTCTATTTTCGGGAAGTTTCCTAATGTCAGTGTTAATACAAGGGGGTTATGATCTGACATGATTCTTGGAAGCCTTTCTATCTGACTGCAACCTACCAGGGAACTGGAGATAAAAAAGTAATCCAGTCTGACAGTGATTCTATGGGGGGGGCCGAGTAGAACGTGCTGCCGGTACCAGCAGGATTGCCCTGAGCTCACAGGTCGACCAGTGCGTTGTGGCGTGCTAGGTTAAGTACCTCTTGGCATGTCCTTTTTTTACGACCGGCATAGATCTGTCCGACCTCTGTGCCTAGCCCATCTAGCCCATTAATGTTAAAGTCCCCGCAGCAGACCACCGGCTCTGGCCATAGAGGTAATTCGGAGTCCAGGAATTCGAATATATCTGGATCCTCCTCAGTAGAGCCATAGACAGAGATTATTGTGAAAGTTCCGCCTCTGGTTTTACCTTCCAACAATACCCACCTGCCCCATTGATCTTCTTTTTTCCTCCTGACTGTAACCTCCCCTTTTGGCTAGTATAGCCACCCCTCTTGTTTTAGTCCCCTGCCTTTTAAATGCCAGTACCTCAAAACCAAGCTGTTCCAACAAGTATTTTTTGGCTCCCTCGAGGTGGCGGACAGAGTAACACATGTGGAGGAAGGGACTGGGAGACTCGAGGATGATATGGCAGGCTGGCAGTCTTTTAAATCAAATCAGGAGAAGATGGCGGAGGATCTACAATGGAAGATGGAGGACTTCGAAAACCGCCAACGGTGGAACAATGTCAGACTACTTGGCCTTGCCAAGGGGGTGGAGGGGCAGGACGCTAGGGGGTTCGTGATTAACCTACTAAAGGGAGCCTTCCCAGAGGCACAGTGGCAATGGGAAACCAAGGTCCAAAGGGCACATAGGTTCCCTCTTACACTGAAGAAAAGAGGGGTCGCTGGTCAAGAAAGTTTGCCCAGGGCTATGTTGGTATATGTAGGAAACTATCTGCTGAGGTAGGAGATTATCGACAAGGCTAGACCAGATTCCAAAAAATCATACAATGGTAACACCTTTTTTGCAAGACCTGATTTCTGCCACGTAACGGTGGAAAGGAGATGGAAACCAAGGCAGTTAATCACGCCATTTCAAGGCTTAGGCTCGGAGGCATAGCTCCTTTTCACAGCCAGGCTAAAAATCATTACAAGAGGTCATGTGAGGATGTTCTTTTCAGAGATCAAAGCGAAACAATTTTTGGATGAATTAAAAGGGCAGAAGGGTGGATAGGTGCACTGAATAGAGGATCAGTAGTGGGAGGAGAGGGCCTTAAATTCGGGAGGGGGTACCACAGCAGGTTTGGGAAGGTTTGGAAGGGAGAGGGATGCGACAACCATGACCCAAAAGAAGCCACACATAGGTCACGTGTGACCTATTTGCCCGTAAAAAGGGGGGGTGGGCTGCCTGATGGAGGGGGGGAGAGGGCAGGGGCGGGGAGTTCAGGGTGGGGGGTGGGAGGGAGGAGATTAGATGGTAACGGAATGATTGACACAGCACACTTTAATATAGCACAGTACTACACAATATATATCTGTACACTTAGGCAATGGGTGAGCAAGAAAGGTACAAGTACGGCATAAGAGGCGGAAATTCCCAGGAAGCATAAATGAGCTTTAAAATAGCTTCTCTTAATATTTGTGGTTTAAACGATGGAAATAAAAGGCAGCGTGTGGCGGCCCTGTTGAGAACACTGCGTTTGGATATAATTTGTCTCCAGGAGATTTCGAATATTTCTGTTAAAATGCAGATTTCTTAGCTGTGTGCTGATTTCCTAGTCCCTGGCAAGTTTTGGACATGTTGCAATCGTCTGCCGTATTTTCAACATACTTGTGAATTTTCTATCTCAGAATTTCCAAGCAGGGGGAATGGGTGTAGAAACAATTTGAAAGGAAAGGGGAATGACTGGGACCAACTAGGTGGTGATGCTCTAACTCATTAATTCTAATAGCAGCTCAGCTGAGTTAAAGGCTGCACTGAGCAATGCGACCCTACCAGCCGCGGCCCGTGGAGGGTGTTTCGGTGGGGCAGAGAGGCGGAGTGGGGGAGGGGCAGGGTATGGATAATTGAAGGTAAGTAAACAATTTAATTAATAAAACGAATTTTGTAGCGTGCCCTGCATCGCAAAATGTGATGCAGGGTGCGCTATGAAATTCGTTTTATTTATTATATTGTTTACTTACCTTCGATTATCCATACTCCGGTTTTTAGCACCCCTCACCCTCGCCCTCCCCCGCCCCGCCTCTCCGCCCCACCGAAACTCCCTCCACGGGCCATGGCTGGACCCTACATATTAGATTTTTCAAGCTAAGCCTTTAAGTCCCGTCTTGCAAGCATCCAGTTCAGGCTCTCTCCTTTGTCCTATCCCTAAATGCACAAAAGCACAATTAGGCGAAGAAACGTGTTAAGAGTAGCCTGTGTGTGAGGTTGCAGTTGCCCAGGCTTTTCTTAGACCATGCCAAAAGAAATATGAAAGGTACATCAAACACTCTCATGATATTTACATTCAACATTCCCAAATGTTTTGAAAACACACAACATAAAATATGTAGGGTCCCAGTTCTCTCTTCGGGTACAATTTGTGAGTCTTAATGTCACACACTCCTTCTCCCTCACACATCTCCTGCCTCATACGTATCGCTCAGTAGCCCTCCTGTCCTGTCGGTGGCTTTGACTCGTACTACAGCTAGTGGCGTAACAAAACTTGAGGTGGCCGCCCTATAAAATACTTAGAGTGGTCGCCCCTCCGGATTCACTCAGGAGCTCTCAGGCCATGTGAGTGCGGTGTGGAATGTTGGGATGGATGATGCTGTGGAATGTTGGTTGAGTGAGGTTGGCAGTTGGAGGATGGGCTGAGCAGCAGGAAGGCTGCTCCTGGTGGGGCTCTCTGTACATGTAACCTGGAACCATCTACCATAATAAACACCATCTTAAGTTACTAAGGAACTGGACCCTGTCCTCATTACAACAGGCCCCAACACTGTGGGGGCTGCGGGCGCATTTGTTTCGCCACTGACTACAACCATGGTGCAGCCTTCATCTTAGATATTCAATCCACTGATTCCAGGTCGTGCTTCCCCCAATATGTAGTAGGTCCAGTTGTTATTCTTCTCACAGCTAACAAAGTACAGGGGAGGGACCACTACTTTACCCAACATGTGTCAACATTTCTGAGCCACACATCTGCTTCCACATGCTCAGAGTAGGCAGTAAAATGGCACATGAATTATGGGATGCAGAGGATGCCTGAATATATCTAGTGAAATAGCGGCCGCCGCTGAGCAGCAAACACAAGAATCGCCAGCACCCTCACGGCCGCTGCGGGCGGCAAACGCAGGGGTCGCCACGGGCAGCAAAAGGTCTACCTACACCAATGTTTGAATATGGACAAATTTGGCACCAAAAAGCTTCCACTAAAAACTGACCATGACTGGCTGTCATTTAGGGCATCTTTCATAAAGACAGTGTTTACCTACTTAGCATCAGCATCTTGACATATATTAATCTGTGCAGGATGACATGGTGGCTACTGGGAGGTGCTTCCTTTTCCTTGGGCGATAAAGGAGGAGACCCAATAGACCACCTCAGCATCCAATCCTTGATACCACCTGATGATGGTAACCAAGAGGAGATTGATTCCCAATTTAAAATGGGAGCAGCTGAAACTTGTGTACGGCGGACTGGATCAAATGAGGAATTACCGCAGGAATCATACCTGGAACTACCAATTCCTCAATTAATTCCTCCTTTCTTAGGGGACACTTTATGTCCAACTTGTAATCGACCGCGCTTCACTTACCACTGGGGTTACCGGTACCCCAGCTATGAGAACATCTGATGTTTTAGCTTTGTCTGTGCTATCCAAAGTTAAACCAAGGTGAACGTTGTATATATGATAATGTATGTTCCAAGACCAGCTGATAATAAAACTATACGTGAATTATCCAAAATTGGTGCTTACTATACCAAACGTATGAAGAACCTTTTCAGAGAAAATTACGCTACTGAGAAGTTTAACGAAGACGAGGATAACATATAAGTGGAAAGGGGAAGAAGAATGTATAGCTAAAAGGATCAAGGAACTTTTCATGGTATCAGCATTTTTTTTCTTTTTCGGAGTTTTATATAGTGCTAACTTTAAGCACAGGTGTCAGAGCGCTTTACATGAGCACCAGTTGCGTTACACAAGGACCTATTCATTTTTGTTATGTTTTGTTGTGAGATTAAGTGATTTGGATAGAATCACAGGATGTCGAGCATCGTTGCCGAGACTCGAACCCGTTGGCATCCTTTGAGATCGACAGCCCTAGCCTGTTAGGCCACATCCCATCCCCTGCATTGAAACTGTTCCTATAAATGGTATGAATGGATTGTATGTAGAGGTGACTATACCTCTCAAAAACCAAATCGGACTCAGGTCATTGATAGAAAACAAAGAGCCGCGGGGAAACTCATCCGCAGACTACCAAATACGCTGCATCTCTGTAACAATGGCAAATACAAATGACAACAATAATCAGGAACAAAAGGGGAAAGTCATACTTTAATAGCGTGGAGGATTGAAAAAAACGACATATGAAAAGTACATAGTTGCAATGGAGAAAGAATGGCTATGGAAATAAAGGAACTCATAGAGTTGACCTCGGTCGTGATGAAAGGGTGGCAAATGTCACCAGCAGCTGGTAGAGGAAATATACCGAGAAAGTAACAATTCAACCAAACCACGGCTGAGGGTTGTAGTCGATATCATTGTTCCAGTGCAGCATGTTTCCATGGAGATGAGATTTGCTGTATGTTTAAACGATTATCTGAGCCAAAGGCTTGTGATGCAGTTCATGGGCGCGTGGAAAATGCCGTCTATGGAAACATACTCGAGAGAATTTCTGTCACTTACCTTTGGGATGCTAATTGGTTTGATAGGGTCACAAGCAGAAGAAGATGGGGGAAATTTAGTATTTCAATGTTTCCTTTCTGAACGTCCCTGACGACAAACGGAGTCCATGCTTCAGGCTGCCCAGAACGTAGCTTATGCATGCGGTGGCAGTGGAGTGGTCGAGGGTGTAATGTCACACTGTGCTTCCTCCTACATTGGGGCAGTATGATGTTGCTGATCCTGATTAAATGTCACCCAATGACGCCAGTCTCACACTCCCTCACTGTATCACTCATTCACTCACTCGCATTCCTAGCTGCTAGAAATATTCTGTCTCTTTCCCAGATGCTCTGGTTCACCATACACATAATACAATCATTTCCTCGGAAGGAAAGATGTCAGAATACTGTGACCAGAGTTGGACTGGCAGTAGCGGGCACTGGGCATTTCCTCGGTGGGCCAGAGGGGATGGGGACGGTTTTGTCACTGGGGGCCAGTTTTGAAGCTGTCAGGGCCGGTCGAGCAGGGCTGCCAGAGCTGGTTGCTGTTCCCAGTCCAGCCCTGATCATGACAGGTGCTCTACATGTTTTTGGTTGTTGCTCCTGACAGGATCCTAGTTCTTTGGTACTTTAAGGGTCCTCCTCTGGTGATGCCCTTTTAATCATTGGTGACTATCAACTCCACAACCAGATCATGCCATCCCTAACCAACTGTTGGTGGTATCATGTCTACTATCATGGGGTAGAGGCCGTTTGGCATACACTTCATAGTAGTGAGATCACCTGGTGGCTTTCCCTGGTGCATGTTTGTCATACACGCACTCACTCACTCACTGATGCCTAACAGTCCTCCACCCAATGATTTCAGCAAAGAAAGCAATTAGGACTATTGACAAGGAGCCCGTCTATCCTCTTGGGTCTCCCCTTCTTCAGTGGTACAGAGCAAAAGTATCACCAAGACAGGATGATGAATAGGAAGAACCTAAGAAAATATATACAGGAGTTTAATCTCAGCTGGAGAAGGTCCCCGAATCCACAGCAAAGCAGTCACCCCACAAAGTTTCCAGCATGATTTTAAAGGTGCCAGCTGGTGTTTGGCTCGTGGTTTTGGCAGCAATTGACCCGAAGACTGGAGCAGTTCTTGTTTAAGCGTGCCCTGGATCCCATCCAGCAAATCCATCTGAAGAATGTGGACGTTCGTAAGCACTGGTGGCAGGAATGTAGGGGAGACCAGTAGCCCTTTCTGTGCACTTTCAGGAGCAAGGGCAGTGCAGTAACTGGGATGGCGAGTTCTGACATTGCTTGTATCTGCTCTTTGAAAGCAGAAATATACCTGATATACTATGGGGCCTCTCACAGGTATTTTAGCTTGTTGCTAAATGTGGTCAGAGAGGAGACTTGCGATAGGAGACAAACGGCCTGATTTAGATTTCAGCAGGTGGGATAATCTGGGACATCCCGTCCACCTTATTACAAGTGCTGTAGTATATAACACACTAGTAATATATAGCGGATGGGATAGCCATCATGCTTGTGATGAAGTAACCCATCCTTCAAACTCTAAGTCAGGCCGTAGGTTTTGACTTCAACCCTTATATCATCAGACTGGGAACATCGTCCTCTCTGTTAGGAACCAGGAACCACCTAGTCAGTCTGCTGACTAGTGCTCCGTAGTGACAGCAGGATGACATGGGGCACTTCACACAACACCAAAAGTAAATAAGTGAGAGATATAGACCCAGGGTCCACTGTCATGTTAACAGGGCAATTATTTATTTAGTAAAATGACACAGAACTTAAAAACTTTATAGAACATAATTGCGTCACCCGTCGGTTGTGAGGACTGTTTGCATACTATTTGGGGTTATATGACCACGCTCTCAGACCCAGCAGTATTTAAACAAGCATTTGCTGTGTAATACGTCTTGCATTTACGAAACTCTCATCAATGCCAAACCTATTGCATTGCAAATGCTTGTTTGTCAAAGTGCCCATGCGGCGCATTAACTATAATGTTGGGCACCCCTCCTTTCCTTAGACAAACCGCATCTAAGGAAAATGTTGTGGCCGACATTAAAGTGAAACCGTGACATGGGGCATGTTAAAAGAAAAAAGCATTTGTTTGTCATGTTGACAAACAAATTTTTTTTTTGTCAAGTTGACAAATATTTATTTTGTAAAAGGGCTCCATGCCACGCTTTGACTTTAATATCGGCCACGCCCATTTTTTTAGACACTCCTTGTGTAAAGAAAGGTTGCCTGGCTGATATTAAAGTTAAAGTCCTGCATGGGGCACTTAAAAAAAACATGAAACATTTAATATAGAAAGAAAGGAGCGAGGCCGCTCTATTCAAAGCGGACTGCGCTGGAAAAATAAAGAAAGAAAGACGCGTGGCCACTGTATTAAAAGCGGACCACGCTGGAAAAAGAAATAAAGAGAAGCGCACGGCTGCTGCAGGAAAGCACGTTGGGTTTGGAATAGGAGAAAATAATGAAAGAAAATAGTTCTCCCAGAGTAAATAAACATACCGTGTAACCACACAAGTAAAAAGGTCCAGTCCTTATGGGAGGTTACAAATTCAGACAAGGCGTTACTAACGAGGGACTAACAAGTCTAATAATGAATCAGAAGCAACCATTTAGAAAGGACGGTAACAAGAGCCAATTGGAAAGATAGGCAGAGAGTGGGTGGACCTCTAAGTCCATACATGAGCACAGCATGCCTCTCAGAACAGTGCATGTGCTGCGCAGTCTTGACCTAAAAAGTATATTTAAAAGGGTCCCTATCGGTCTTTAACTTTACAATTAAGAACATAGATCAGTTTCTGAACTATGAATGCAAAAAATGTTACGATGATCCATGTTCGCAATTTTGTTCCTGTTTATATTTCACAAGTTTAACACTCTTAGAGAATGCAAGAGTAAGCTATTTCAAGGAGGTTGTGTTTCTGTATTTTTTTTTGCTTAGCATATTACTCTTGTATGGTCTATACTTCGAGTTGAGTCGCTGCCAGATGTTTATAATTGCAATACCTAAGGGGGTGATGGGCGGAGTGTTGAACAATGCAAGCACTTACCCCCAGTCAGCTGATCTGGGTTTAATCCATCATTTTTCTTTAGCTCACTCCGCCACCCCAGTTCAGATATGGCCATATGTAAATCAGTCTGACCCTGTGCCTCAAGGGAACAGTCCAGCCGAACTGCTAAGCCATGTCTTTCCTGGACCGGAAACAAGCAAGCTGGAGCCAGTTTCTGGCTCATCAGCCGTCATCAGCCAGGCTAGCTTGAATCCAGTGGCAAAGTGAGCAAGGGACCCACGTCTGGGCATACCCTGCCAACTTAGGGCGAACAAAGCAATACCAAAGGGGATGATGGACAGAGTGTTAAACAATGCAAGCACTCACCCCAGTCAACTGATCTGGGTTTTATCCATCATCATTCTATAGCTCACTCCGCCACCCCAGTTCAGACATGGCCATATGTAAATCAGTCTGACCCTGTGCCTCATGGGAACAGCCCAGCCCGAACTGCCAAGCTATGTCTGCCCTGGACCGGAAACAAGCATCCTGGGACCGGTTTCTGACTCATCATTCGTCATCAGCCAGGCTAGCTTGAATCCAATGTGAGCAAGTGACCCATGTCTGGGCATACCCTGCCAATTTAGGGCAAACAAAGCAATACCAAAGGGGATGATGGACGGAGTGTTGAACAATGCAAGCACTCACCCCCAGTCAACTGATCTGGGTTTAATCCATCATCTTTCTTTAGCTCTCTCCGCCACCCCAGTTCAGACATGGCCATATGCAAATCAGTCTGACCCTGCGCCTCATGGGAACAGCCCAGCCCGAACTGCCAAGCCATGTGTTCCCTGGACCAGAAACAAGCATGCTGGGACCGGTTTCTGGCTCATCACCTATCATCAGCCAGGCTAGCTTGAATCCAGTGGCAAAGTGAGCAAGGGACCCACGTCTGGGCATACCCTGCCAACTTAGGGTGAACAAAGCAATACCAAAGGGGATGATGGACAGAGTGTTGAACAATGCAAGCACTCACCCCCAGTCAACTGATCTGGGTTTAATCCATCATTTTTCTTTAGCTCACTCCGCCATTCCAGTCCAGAACTGCCCATATGCAAATCAGTCTGACCCTGTGCAGGATGCGGGGTAGAGCTCGGAGCTATGGAGCACGAACAGGAAGCATGAGCAGAAAATTAACAAAACAAGCCAAGGCAAAAGAAAGAGTAGCGCGCAACACTAACATATACGGCCAATTGTGTAAAAAATCCAAGTAACAGGGGCAGTCTCCAGAGCGTGACCAAAAAAGCAAAAGGAAGGACAAATGTAAGCTATTCAACAAAGAATTTGGTAAAGCACATGAAAGAACCAATCAAAAGCGATGTGCGTGCAGAATTTCCATACAGTAGATACAGCAAGTCTCGAGAGACAGTGCATGCGCTGCCTAGGTGAGACCTAAAATTTTGAGGAACCTGCCTTTAGTATTGATGAAAACTATTGCTGCAAGTTTCATTTGCTGGGTTAAACATTGATCATATTGCAACAAGATACAAACTTTGGCTGCAGGAAGCAATATAGGAAGAACTAACTGTGTTGCCCATTTTATGAAGGCCACTGCTGACCCCACGCAACTATCAAATTTTAGCCCCATTTCTCTTCTTCCTGCGTTTTCCAAAATTTTGGAAAAGCACGTCAATTTCCAATTGACATCTTTTGTGAACTCCCAAGATGTTCTTCATGGTTCTCAGTCGGGCTTCAGAGCAGGCTTTTCTACTGAAACCGCTTTGCTTGGGGTCACAGAAATGGTGCGTCAGCAAGTTGACATGGCCAGCACTGTGGCACTTATACTTTTAGATCTAAGTGCTGCTTTTAACACTGTCTTGCATCCCGTGTTATTGCAGGCTCTGCAATTACTGGCGGTGACCGTCAGGGCACTCAAGTGGCTTGCAGACTTCCTGACGAATCGTACGTTTCAGGTTTTCTCACTGACAGCGTGCTCTGTGATTCACAACTCACCTTATGGGGTTCCCCAAGGCTCTATCCTCAGCCCTTTACTATTTAACATCTATGTTAGGCCAATAGCGAGGATTGCGGAGGAATCTGGATTGTCCCTTTTTTCGTACGCCAATGACACCCAGATTGTTTTCTCCCTCTCTGCTGATGGGGCATCTAAACCCTCCCTACTTCAGGCCGGCTTGAGGAATATTGCAGGTTCGATGCATACCAACCTGTTAAAACTCAACAGCGAGAAAACGGAAGTGCTGATTGTGGGCAAAAAAAAAGATCTGTGGGGCTCCCAGCATTGCCCCACTGAAATGGGCCCTCTACCTCAGCCTAAACACCAAGTCTAAAATGTGGACGTCTTAATTGACGACCAATTATCCATGAAGCAGCGAGCAACGAGAGTAGCCTCGACTTGCTTCACAATCCTTAGATGGCAAAAAAAAATCTTATGGATGTTGCCTCCTTCGACCTGACGTCCTGTGGTCCAGGCTCTCGTCACCTCTAGACTGGACTACAGTAACATTTTGTACTTGTGTGCCACCAAGGATGTGTTACACAAGCTTCAGTTAGCAGAGAATGATGCAGCGAGGCTGCTTTGTAAGATTACTAAAACTACTTCCATCTCTGGATCACTTAGTGATCTCCATTGGCTCAGGATTGAGAGCCGCATTAAATTTAAAGCATTGAGTCTTATGTTTAAGATAAAATCTGGAAAGGCAAATCCCTATCTGAAGACTCTTCTTCATCCCTACATACCATCCAGTGCGCTCCGGTCAGCCACTCAGGCCAAGTTTATTGTTCCTAGGACGAGACTAGTGCGCATGGGCAATCGCTCTTTTTTGCATCTGAGTCCTTCTTTATGGAACTCCCTTCATACAGGTCTCCGAAGTGAACTTTCTTATGAGAATTTTCGGAGGGGCATAAAAACTTGGATATTTAACATGTAGATCTCCTTCCTCTTGCTCTCGGCTCTTTTCAGGCTGGGCTGGGAAACCCTTGGGTAGCTGTGCGCCTTACAAAATCAAAATAACAATAACAATGTCTGGGTTTTGATAGCGCAGCTCTCTTCAAGAACTATGCTACTGGGCTTTGAATCTGTCTCTTTCAACCACCGTCTTTGTTCAACCAGTCTCTGGACAGCCATTGGCTTGAGTTTTTGTCAATCAGATACTGATTTGGTCCACTAGAGCATTTATCTGTGACCTGCTGTTGGCTATTTGAATGTATCCTTCCACTTCCACTTGAACTACCTTACAACTATGGCACTCTCTGTCTACTCATGCTGGCTCCCTCCTGCATGTCTCGCTCTGATGTGGTAACCTAGATATACAGCCTTTGCCAGTGCTTGTTCTGACTTCTTATTACATAGACCTTAAAATGTTAATGTCTGGGAACACAAGGGCTGGAGCCATGCCATATATACAAGATGACTTCAGACAGTGTAAATTATTATTGTGTAGATTGTGTGTTTATCTATGTCTATTTCAAATGGATGTTCCTAACCGCAGATTCCTTCCCTCAGAATATTTGCTGGAAAACAGCTTGACCAGGACATTTTTAATAGCAGTGTTCCCTCACATTGCTTAATGGTACAGTAAAGCTCTGCGCTGGCTACATACTGCCCTGATGTGACAGGTCGAACAAGCACTTAAGCACTGCCAGGCAATGGAATGTCTCCCCTTCAAATGGCACATAACCTCTGACCTAACAGCATTACATAAACTACTGAAAACGTATCTGTTTCCTTTATAGAAGTTTATCCTTTTGGATGCTGTTGTGCCTTTTCCCCGAATATGTCCTTCCTATTGGGTCGGTACTATCATGCTCTTTCGGAAATGCCAGCGAGATCTGGCCAGCAGTCCCGGAAGATATGAGTGCCTCTTTAGCAATATATGATGGATAACACATGATCAAATAAGTTATCAGTGAAAGTAGGGGGCTTCAGGCCCATCTTGGACCAACGTCTTTTCAATGCTTTCCTATGAGAGAACAGATTCAAGATACTCACAAACCGCTTAAATCCTTGGTGTTTTGCTAGTTCTTGTTCATTGCAGATACAAATCATAAATGAAGAATCTGTGCTGTGAAATTAAACCCACCAAAAGCTGTTAGTAATTTTTGGCAAATATATCAGGATAAGTGTCATATAAGATTTAAAAATGTGTTGAAATATGCAGAGCTTCTGCCTTTCCTGCAATTACACATAGGGCCTCATTAGGATGGCGGGTGGCATCCTTGCGGTAGTAGGGACCGCCCGCCATAAGGGCGGGGGTCCCGTTGGCAGCATCAGGATGCGCCCGCCACAGTGGCGGGTGCATCCCGCATTCCTACCATTGTGGCGGGCGGTGCACTTAGCACCGCCCGCCACAATGGCAGGAAAGCATGCTGTGCACTTTCATGCACTGTTTTAAAAGACAATGGTCCCTAGACAGTATAGATAAAGTGAAGTAATAAATATAGAACAATAATCGTTTCTATTGTCTGTCCAGCCGGACAGTGTTTAATAACAAATATATTTGTATAGTCATTAATCCATGTAGTATCAAGCGGGACACGGCCTGTGTCCAACTACCACACAAGGACAATCGTGACATACATAGGGAGTGTCGGTTTAGGCAAGAAGGAGAAGTCTGCATACAGATCACATTTGGCAGACTGATAATGCATAAATACACTATTGTGACTTTATATATATATGATATAGTCTAGCATATAGTGCAGGGTGTCGACGGCGTTTCGATACTTGTTAAAATGGTAGGATCATCTTCAGGACATAGTAATTCCTGCCTTAAGTACAGTTCTAACAACGTTTCATAAAATCAAGCCCAAAATATAGTGAGGGAAAACCACAATTAAGGAGAGAGAGCGGGGGCAAAATACATAAGGAATTAAAATAGTTTACAAGGGGATATACATATAAACATCTATTGGGCATGTCTAGACCATTCACTTAATTCCATTTGTGACAATTCATACAATGTGGTGCTGCGTACACAAGCACGTGAAGTGGTTGAACGGTTCAATCATGACAATTACATACAATGTGGTGCTGCGTGGGTCGATTGAACAATCGGTGATGCTACCAGGAGAACTGCTGCTCTAAAACCAATTTAAATTGCGGTTCCAGTGAAGTGACCTAATGCGCAAGGAACGAAAAGGTGACAACGAGGCGTCCCGCAATTATGGCATTTATTCGGCATGGATGGTTCAAGGACCGGCGATGTTAGTGCCTAGACTGAAGGTGCGGGGAAATCTGTTCGGAAATCGTGGTGTGTATGAAACGATAGTGGGGGCTGCGCAAAACGAGTGGCAGAGATTCAGGCTTACCTCAACTGGATAGCGCGAGGCGAAGTCTTACTGTGTTGGAATTGAAAATTTGAACAGCAGCCTGAGGGCAGAATGGAGTATAACCATGAGAATAGCCCTTGTGAGTTAACCGGTATGCTCAAGAGCCTGAGTCGAGTGAATTTAAAACGGAAAACTTACCGTGGTGTGATGCCGGGGACTGCGAAGGAACCTGGCGGGAAAAGGGAGGCGGATTAGAAATTTCCAAGGGGGTTGTGTGTCGGGAGCAGAATTTAGCCACAAGGGCTCGAGCACTTACCTTAGTAGGTGAGATGGCGTGATCCTCAATGGGGTCCAGTGGTGAGCGCGAGGCAGTGCTCTGGGTAGATCTGAATTGGACGGGGCGGTGGAGTGGCCATTTCTAAGGAGCATGGGTCATGTGACAGGAGTCACGTGATCGGCAAGGGACAGCCGGATTGTGAGTGCAAGTTATAACGCGGTGGCGGCCATCTTAGAATGTGCAATATGTGCCAATGGGGAGTATAGAACAGTGAAGGAGCGGTAAAATAGAATGGAATTGTGCCGCGTTAAATAGTTATTGTGATTTAAGTGAGCCCTATGACGTAGTGCACAGGAAAATAATATTTACATATTTGAAGACACTTTATGATATATATAATAGCGTTGTGGACAAAAATGGGTTATTATGGTGTTGGGCTTTCAGGCGAAAGAGCATAATGGCATCTAAGTCATCCAAGCCCTGGAGGTGACATAATATGACATGCTTGAGAGGTAGTGTATAGGCATAGTCAAAAACATTACATTTGGCTGTGGAATTATACATATAGAATTAACAATGTTTATCTTCAAATGACATACGTGAAAGGGAATTCAGCCATTGCATAAGGAGACCAAGGGGCTGCAGCGGAACCCTGTTAACCAGTCAGTTATATTTCAGTTGAGGTCTTATACTTGAAAGTTCATATTAGCGAAGTCCAATCTTCGAGGCGATTGAGCCCAGTGTGGATACTTTTCGTCCTAAGTATCCATTTTAGTTCTTCCTTGTTTAGGTGTGCGCTAAGGTCGCCACCCCTAGGAGGAGTTTTGATCATGTCAATGATAGTCCATTGTAGGTCAAGTTCACTGTGGCCTTTTTCTGCGAAATGGTCCACCAAAGGTGCATTGGGTGTCCGGCAGCAGATCCTACTCTTGTGCTGGCTGATCCTTAGGCGAGCCTTCTGCGTTGTTTGACCTATATATATCTGGTGACATGGGCACAGTGTTGCATATATAACATTCATACTGTTACAATTAGTGAATGGTTTTCTGTGGAATGTGGTTTGCTCAAAAACAAAATCCTTTCCTTCAATTGTGCTGTCGCAAATGCTGCAAGAGCCGCATTTTGCATGGCCCGCCAATGGTGGGAGCCCCCACAATTCAGTTATGGTTTCTCTAGTATTGTCAATGGGTAAGGCAGCCCTCACTAGGTGGTCTTTCACGCTTTTTGATTTTTTGAAAGCAAACAGCGGTTGTTCAAGCTCTTTTCAGTGAGCTACGGACAAGCCTTCTAGGATAACCTCGTGCTCGTAATTTGTTACTTAGGGTGTTTGCCTCCTTAAAGTAATCATTTTTAAGGTAACAGTTCCTTCGGATTTGGAGGAACTGTGAGTAGGGGAGTGAGTCGATTAGTGCCCTTGGGTGGTGGCTCTGGTAACTTAGTAATGTGTTCCTCTCTGTCGGTTTCCTGTAGAGGCTAGTTAGTAGTTTTCCATCACAGTGGATAATGTTGAGGTCTAAAAAGTGTATTGTTTGTTTACTAGTGGAGAGTGTAAAAGTGAGGCCACTACAATTGTTATTGAGCCAGTGTTGGAATTGTATGAGTAGCTCATTGGATTCCTGCCAGATTAGGAAGATATCGTCTATGTATCTCTTCCACAGGGCGATGCCACTGTGGAAGGGATTCATAGAGGACAAAATACGGTTACATTCCAGGTCGTCCATGTACAGGATAGCCAAGTTGGGAGCAAAAATAGCTCCCATTGATGTGCCCCTAACTTGGCCATAGTATTGGCCATCGAAGAGAAAAAAGTTTTTAGTCAGGCATATTTCCAGCAACTGCAGGATGAACAATGTGGGGACTGCATGTGGGCGAGGGCGCGTATCAAGGATTTTTTCTATGACCAACAATGAGTCATTTTGAGGGATGTTAGTGTAGAGTGACTCCACATCCAAGGTACACAGTATCTTGGATGTGGGGTCAAATGGATACTCCTCTATCATGTTTATCATAGCCATGCTGTCCCTTATGTAGCATTCAGTTATGGACACGAAGTCTTTAATAAAATAATTGACATATTGCCCTAGGGGCTCTAATACGGAGCCACAACCAGAGACAATTGGTCGTCCTGCCGGATCCAGCGGTGAGGGGTAGGTGCGTAAAGTGCAGCTCAGGGATTACCAACCTTGCGGTGGAAGATCTACCTGAAGCTTTACCCGCTGAATACTGTCGTTATCTGACTGTTAATAACTTTAGGTATTGGCAGTCCTAACAGAAGAAGGGTAATATAGTATTGTTCTCCCTTCACCCCTTAGTGTTGTTGTATCCACATTAGCATACATTCATTACACTTTAGGGTATTAGAGTAGACAGTTTCTTCACCTTTAGACACTTGCTAAATAGTCATCTGGGTCCTGAAGAATCGCTTGTTAAATCGACGTTAGCGAGAAACATGTTGACCGGACTATAATAAATTCTGGAGGATTTCTGGAAACATAATTCTCCAGCCTTCTCCTCTAGAAAACGTTTTTTAATCAAAGCAGTGGACCTTCTGAATAAATAATTCCCGATACCTCTAGCTTTATTTTAACTCACTACTCCACGTCTACCCTTTATTCTGGCCCTATACCCGCACTTCATCCACACGGCTGTTGGAAAAAGATCTCCGCCAAAGAGCCCCTCTATGAGGTGTTGCCCGTTGGGTATTGCACCGCCGACCCAACGAGGGACAGGCCCAAATGATGAAGCATGACACCTGAAAGGGTGTGTGAGGGCATTAAATCCAACAAAATGGATTCCCAGGGTTACCTTGCAGTCACCCTGCCATAATCATTCGCATCACAGACTGTACCAATCCCTCCCCTCTCTTTCTCTAGGAACAGCACGGCAATCTTTTGTAAAGACGTATCCTTTTGGGCACGCTGTGACTGGACCTTCTACTTGTACCGAGTAGTAATAGCCCATTACTCCTACTTTTTGATACCATACGTCCTGGGGGATTGTCAGAGTTTTTGTGGATTTTAGGTAATGTATAAATTACCGGCGTCCTGGGTGACTTGGTGTTAAGAAATTGGAATTCTTTTTTACTGAGATAGCCAGTGTCTAGGCCCACAGTGGTCACCTGGGTCATGAGATTTTGCATTTCTTTAGTTGGATTCAGGGGTAGCTTACAGTAATGTGCTGTATTGCTGAATTGACGTAAGATTTCAGCTTGATATTTGTCCTTCTGCTGTAAAACTATCCCTCCGCCTTTGTCGGCCGGTTTAATAACCATACAGGTATTGACTTTTAAGTCAGCCATGGCTTGTTTCTCTGCCAGAGAGATGTTGTACGGGACAAATGTCTTAGTGTTTTCCAATTTGGCCAGGTCTTTAAGAACCAATTTTTCAAATGTTAGAATTTCACTAGGTATCATACCTCCCGTTGGGCAGAATGTAGATGGTGGGCGAAAAGGAGTTTTCGCAGAGTTGGGAGTCATAGGATTGAGAAGAAAAAAACTATGAAGCCTTATCTTCCTAAAGAATCTTAGGAGCTCCGTTTGTAGGTCAAGGAAGTTGGGCCGAATGGTAGGGACAAATGATAGTCCTTTATTGAGAATAGATAGCTCATAGGGTGAAAGACAGTGTTTGGTTAGATTAAAGATAGGGAGCAAGTTATCTGGTCGCTCAGAGTTGGAAGTAGTCGTGCTAACTAGGGTATTGTCATTGGCCATAATTACCATTGGTAGTGCTGTCTGCGCATTTTCAATTCTCCCTGTGGGTTTGGCCAACGTTGGGTTGCTTCCCTCTGCCCCTTTTGGGCTGTTCGGTTTGGCCTCGGCCCAAAAATGGAAGTCTGTGGGGGGTCTCTTGACCGTCACTTTGTTCCGAATTCTCAGAGGAATCAGCGGAACTGTCAGAGAATCCCACAATGTTATTTCTTCTATTGAAACGGCCCCGCGGTCTTGGGTTTTGTGGGCCGCTATAAGACCTATTGGTGTAGTAGTCTTTTGAGAGGTACGGGTAGGCCCTTTCCTGTGTAAATGCTTTTATGTCTTTCTTAACTTTGCTTTTTTTTATTTTGTTCAATTCTGTAGAATTCGTCTATGGTTTTTTTAACTTCCTCAAGGAGTTTCTTACATTCAGTGGTGGGGCCCTGATCTTTTATTTGTTTTCCTAACTCCTGTATTTCTAAGGTGACCTTTTTGAGTTCTTCTGTGGCAATGTCAATCCCAAGCACCATCCAGTGCCTGGAACATGTGGTGCTGATGTAACCAAATCCTGTGGTGTATTTGGGATTATCCGTGAAAACCCCCGGGATATTACGGACCTGTAGTCCAACTGGGATTATTTTGGCTCGTAGATATTCTGTTAGTAGTCATATCATTAATTCAAGGCGGACTGATTTCTTCTTACTTTTCTTCAGTTGTTCTCCTAGTGAGCTGCTTTGTTGGCCAGGGGTGTCTGTTGAGTCAGACAGTAAGGAGGGGCCTTCTAGGATTTTTTTAATGTAATTCTCAGAATACAAAGGTGTGTGGGCGGACATGCCAAGGGAGGGTGTGAGTGGGTGGGGAAGGACAACAATAAGGTGTGGTAGAGGAAAAAGGCGCGGTGCCTGCCATGCTGTGATGTGCACCTTCCACGACCCCGGAGTCCCTGGGGGCCCGCAACGGGCCCCCGGAGGGATTCTCCGCACCACGGAAAGGCATCCACAATTGCCCATCATAATATATGGAAGAGGTGTGGCGCCGCGGCCAGGGCGACTGACGCTGGAATCTGGGGACCACGGTTCGATCCCCGGCTCCGGCGGCAGGTCAGCCCAGCACCATGTGACTCTGGGCAATAGCTCGCTTAATCTTCCCGACGGCCCCCCAGCGCCTAGAGACCCTTACGGGTGATTGTGCGCTTTACAAATGTGGACTTTACTTTACTTTAATATGGCTGGCGGTGTCTGATAGACACCGCCACCATATTATTCCTTTTCCGCCCCGGCCGCAAGGCGACCGGGGTGGAAAAGCGGCGGACGGTCTTTCCATCCGCCGAGGTCCCTCCCGCCATACTAATATGGCGGGGGGAAAACAAATACGGATGTCGGGCGGATTGCCCTCGCCAGGTTGGCGGTAGCCACCGCCAGCCTGGCGGGGGCAATCCGCCCGACATCATAATGGGCCCCATAGTGTGGAGAAAAATAAGCATGATGACATAAATATCTCCTTTCTGCTGAATGATTTTGGTTTTAGAAAAACATATCAGAAGAAGGAAAATGCGGTTCTCAGTTTTCCGTGTTTACACCACAGCTGTAAATATGCTCTGTCACCTGCCTTTCACCTTGGCTACTGGATTTAGCAGCAGGCACTAGAACATCAAAATTTGACTGTAATACCTTATTTCACTATAGCGTCTACTTCATTCGTTTATTTACAAGCAACCAGATGCTTCAAAAGTCACCTGAATTAAGGAAATTAGGGACGGCTTCTACACATGGTTTGCAGGCTCTCGTGTATTATATACAAAATATTAGTGTGAAAAGATCACTGGTTTCTAGGAGTCTGGCAGTTAGTGTAGATGTTGCAGTACATATAGTTGTAGGCTTTTTGTCATTTTGACTTTCTGCTGGCCAACGCTTTTACATGTATTGCGTTTTCACATTTCATCAGTTTCACAAATTGGCCATTGCCAAGAAAAGCCCATATTCACAAATGGCTTATATGTCTTTCAGGGAGAATAATTAACAAAATCAGAGTTGAGATAATTGCTAACCAACCATAGCAGGTTTCTTGGAATAGGCTAAAATTTAAATAAGTTCAAGTTCAAATTTATTTGCTTTAGTTCGCTACCTAGAACAACAAATTTTCTGATAAAACAGTTCAAATATATAGTATAAAATGAATTTTTCAATATAATTTTTAAAACGATTTAAAAAATGTAAAAAGATTGTAACAAACAAATTCGTTTGGTGGAGATGTACATAACATACTCAATCTTTCCACTAATGAACTATTGTATCTAAATTTAATTAATCTTAAATAGCGCTTTCTGGCCTCAACTACTATCAGATTTGGACATATAAATAGAACATGCTTTAGATCTTGGATTCCTCCTTTACATAAATCACATTCACTGGTAACATTTTCTTTATAGTTCCATTTGGTTGTCAACGATTTAAGAGGGAGTATCCCAAGACGTAAAAGTATAATACAATGCCGAACTCCATGCTTTAGGGTGAATTGGATATAATGTTGTAATTGTTTGTATTCAATAAACGCAGCATAAAGTCCGTAATGATGGAGTTTAGAACAATGTTGAATGTCCAAGTCAAAATTAAGCCTCGGCGTTAGATGTTTTAAAAACAGCTTTAGTTGTGCAGGAGTCCATGATTTCAAAAGTGCACTTATACAGTTTGATTCCTGCTCGAACGTCTAAAATTGTAGTAATGCTCTTAGGGTACCTGGATCAGAGTGTAAGAGATTATAAGCCCATCGTAAGATGTTAGTGATGGCTCGGGCATTGAAGCTAACAAGGGAAAGTTCTAGACGTAGTGCTTGTACGGGGACGGCTTGATGGACTTTAATAATTTTGCAAAAAATATTCCTTTCCTTAATTTGCACTTGATGCCAGTGTTGGGATTTATTCCAAAACATACGATAAAATTGGCGGGTTCTTAGAACTATAGACCTGTAGTAATGGGAATTCCCTGGTTTCTGAGCTTATTCCAAAGTGTAGGTCTGTCCACTCTGTTGAATGCTGTTGTAAAATCAACACGGACAGCATAAACAGCTTGAGATTTTGTAACCACATATTTATTTATGATTGTCTGTAATACTGCGATGTTATCAGTAACAGCATGTTTTGGGCGAAACCCAGCCTGATTAAAGGGGATTACTCCAGTGGAAAAGGCACAGTCTTTGAGAAGATCCAATAAGCTAGACGCAAAGATTTTTCCTGTTGCATCCAATAAGGCAATCTGTCGGTAGTTACCGGGTTGTAAGCGAGAGCCCTTTTTAAAGATGGGAATCGCAATACTCCCCTTCCATGATTTCGGAATTTTTCCTGTGGAGTAGCAATAAGGATATAAGGGAACCAAAAACGTACTCCACATTTCCGAGTTGTTTTTAAGAGCCTTTATCGGGATCTGGTCCGGACCCATAGCGGCTGTAGACCTTGCGATCTTTATATACTGCTCTATTTGACGTGCAACCGGGGAAAGATTGTCTTGAGTATTTTCCTCCAGTTCACTTGGTGCTTGCCTCCGATTTTCGCAACTTGGGTTTGGCTTGTATAAATTGGTTAAGTAAATTTCCCAGTCAGTTGGAGGAACTGGTGATGCTTGCAAACATTTATTTGCTCCTGTTTGTTTAGCTATTAGATTCCAATATGTGCGAATATCATGATTATTTGCTGCCATTTGGATTTTTTCTTTTTTCCTCCGTCTGCAGTTTTTCAGATGTTTGATTTCTTTATCTCTTGCCTCTGAAAATTGAAAAAAATTTCTGTCAGATTAATTTGTTTAATGCAGCAGTTTTTTAATTCAAATTCTTTTTTGTATATTTTATTACTGGAGTATCCCGGAGTTTTGAGGTCTCCTCCAGGAGTTGCATTATCTTGATAAGGGCCATTTTATAATTTACTATTGGATCTGAAGAGTAGTTTATTTCTAGTACTTGAATTTTAGTGATTGCAAAATTGATTTTATTAAATACGGTAGAAGTCCATATTAGTCGCCCTTGAGCCTGATTCACCATTACATTACTATGAGAATACATAAAAGTTGGAGAAGAAGTAATTTGCAGCATAATTCCAGTTTCGAGACTTAATATTGCATGATCACTTCCTAGGACAAATGTTGTAGTTAGTTTTAATACTCTTCCAAATAAACCCTGACTACATACCATATCGTCCAGGATTGATGAAATAAAGTGACCCTTTCTGTAAAGGAAGCGGGGATATCTCTTTCTGTGCATCCATTTAATATGACGCTGTTTATTACTGGAAGAGAAGATAGTAGAATTTTCCCACGATTATCTGGTTTAATCCCTGCAGGTAATAGTGGAGTAGGGATTAGCAGTACTTCCTCTTGTTTGCCATATTCCCATGTTTCGAGAAGATCATTGGAGATCTTCCCATTAAAGTCACCTAATAGGAAAACAGAAGGAAATCCTTGAACTTCCACAACCTTTTCCATTTCCTCAAATGGTTTGAGGATGTGGATATCTATTGAGGAACCTGGTGGAAAATAACAAGTTGAAAATTAGTAAATTGAATAAAGTGTCTGTGGGAGTACTCCAACATTTGACCTTTATACATTGAGAATTTTTTTGATGCATAGGTAAAAGTTCTTGGTCCCAACGGTAGTCCTCATGGAATAATATTGCTATACCTCCTTTGGAATGTCCCCGGCTTACTGATTCTGCTGGTATATCACATACAAAATAGCCAATGTGGAGAAAAGATTTTGTTTGCCAAGTTTCTTGTAAAGCGACTATCGCAGGGGAATCTTTCAAAACGAGTGCCATTTTCTCCTCGTTCTTCCCTGCTATATTCCATGCCATTATGCTCAGCCTTCTGTTAACAAGCATTTGCAATGCAATAGGTCTCGCATTATTAAAGTTAGAGCTATTGGCATTGTAAATGGCAATGCCTTTTATTTATGTTTTTGTTTTTAAACATTTACAATGCTAATAGCTTAGCCCCTTCGCTGCGGGGGTAAGAGCTGTCAGCATGACCGTCAATCACAGAGAGAGTATCAAAGAGAGCAGCACTCGACAGAAAGTTAGTTTCGGTACCTGCAGGTCTGTGGACTGATGCTGGGGAATAAAATATAATGTGCACTGTTTGTTTTAAATAGTTTCTTTACAATGCAATAGGGCTCACATTAGGAAAGTTTGAGCTATTGGTATTGTAAAAATGTCAAATTTTTTATTTATGTTTTGTTTTTGAAAATAGCTAAATTAATAGCTATGTCATTTACAATGCTAATAGTTATAACTTTCGCAAATGCGACACCTATAGCATTTCTAATGCAATATGTGTTGTATTTACGTGACTTAGATGTATTGATATTACAAATAACAATGGCTGTTAATTTTTTCAAATAATTAATACTTAAATAAGTTATTGTAATTTATAATGGCAATAGCTTAATCAGTGGAGGCATGAATAGGCAAACTGGTGACAGTACTCCTAACCCTCGCCCACCATGAACCGGGCCGCTACAACACGCACAAACTAGGTATAATCCCGTGAGTGGACCCACAACAGCTTCACTCTAGTGTGCACCCCCTAACCACACCCCTAGGTGAAATCTTGTGAAAACGCCCACCACTGCATGGTCACCAGATAAAATTCACAAGAAGTAGTTACTACGAATAAGCTCATTACTGACAGGCCAAAGAAATGTACTATAAAGCATAACCCATGTGTAAACTATACAAGGCCCCCAAACGAATTAAAACACACTCCGGGGAGCGAGTCACCCTCGGATCCTCCCTACCCAGTGTCCACGACTAGAGTACGCAATTTCGAGTAAGCACCATGTCCAGCAGTCTTAG
This sequence comes from Lissotriton helveticus, assembly GCF_964261635.1. Classification (NCBI taxonomy): domain Eukaryota; kingdom Metazoa; phylum Chordata; class Amphibia; order Caudata; family Salamandridae; genus Lissotriton; species Lissotriton helveticus. The sequence goes on from NC_136068.1 coordinate 694,712,351, forward strand.
GGACACTCGGCAGCGGACGCAGTCACGATCCAATATTATACATGGGCTCACTGCCCCCCCGCCCCCCTTATGACTTGCAGCACCCCAAAACAAGCAGTGCTTGCCTACATCTATGTTGTTTTAGACCCGGTCTTTTACTAGATTACTGTAGGTCTATCATGAAGCAGTGTCTCTGAATGGCACTCCGTTCCCACCCCCGCCGCATCCTCTGCCCCTCCCCCATGTCCACCCACCCGTGTCCACTGTCAGCTGCATACAGTAACGCACGCACCTCTGGGGCCCTCTTTACCCCCTTCCCGCACTCTAGCGCCTTACCGCCTCCCGCAGCTGCCTCTCGGTGTCCCGCTCCCGCTGCAGGCTGTCCGCCTGCTCCTGCAGGGCGCGGATCTTTCAGCGCACCGCATCCAGGGAGGTGCCCCCCCAGACATGTTGCAGGTCGGGGAGCAGGGGGGCCTCAGCTGGGCGGGTGAAACGGCTGTTGCGTCTACACCGGAATAGGCGAGAGAGAAAAAGTCCTGGACAGGTCTGCACGGAGGACGGCAACACAACCTTTGAGCTGGCGGAGGACGCAGGGATGGTGCGGTTCCGGGTAGCTCGTCTCCCCCCCCGCGCCTGTAACCACGCTGCCCTCTGACCCCACGGACGCTCGGACCGGCAACCTACAGAAACTCAGCTGCGGGCACTTTATGGGGGCGCCACGCCTAGCTGCCCAGAGCGACGCGGATGTGCATTCCTGGCAGACAGCAAGTTCTGGTTGTCCTTTGAACCCAATCTGTGGGCGGTATCCTGACGATGGGGCATGATGGTGACAGTGAAAATGATTTTCATATCGTCTGGTCACTGCGCATGCGCGTTTGAGCCAGTTCCTTTGGGCGAGACTTCCGTCTTCGGAAGTCCCGTGCACGCGCCCACGGAGTGCCCGAGAGCGGGGCTCCCATGCCCGAGGGAGAGCCCCGGCTACCGAAGTCCCGAATGGCGGTAAGTGGGGCTTAGTTCTAGGGGGAGGGGGGTGCGCTTGTGTGTGTGTGTGTGTGTATGTGTGCGATGGCGGCGGGTCTTTGTATGTGTGCGTGCGTGTGTGTAGGTGCGCTGGTGTGTGTGTGGGGGGGTCTCTGTGTGTGCGTGTAGGTGCGCTAGTGTGTGTGTAGGTGCGGCGGCGACGGGGGGGGGGGTGTGTGCCTGTGTATGCGTGTGGCTGTGTATGCGTGTGACTGTGATGTGCGCATGCGTGAGTGTGGGTGCGCGTGCACGCAGTCAAATCCAGCACAAGAGAAGCGTGTGGCACCCTCTTGTTCCTCCTTCCCCCGAGACCGGCAACATGAAGTCTCCAGCTGGACGCATCCTTCGGATGCAGTACCAGCGAGACCTAAAAAGGAAGTTTATTTTCTCGACCCTGTTTGTATTTGTGTCTATTTAAATTTTCCGGTAACCAGTCAGTCAGTCAGTCAAAAAGGCTTTATTTCGACATATAACAATATCTTAAAAAGCATACATACAATAAGAAAAAATACTTTTCAGTACATTTAAAATAAACCGTAACTTTCTGCTATCAGAAAATGGATCTGTAGGTTTTAAAATAAGCATTTAGTTTAAAACAGACCATGGTAAAAAGTGTAATTAAACAATTTGCCTAAGTCTTTTTGACCGGATTCGCCATGCCCACCCAAGGTACTTCGAGGTGGCACATGCGTAAAAAGTACGGGTGTCCGAATAGAGAATCCTTAAGGCCACGTTGCAATGCCTAGTGCCCAGAGTACGACACATAGGCTTAAGCCATTTTGACCGTGGAACTATGTATGCAGGACACTCAAATAAAAAGTGGGGGACAGATTCTCTGCGCTGTGGGCAGAAGGGACACCACGGAGCAGTCTGGTATGGGATTTTCCAATGACAAGTAAATTCCATTACAGGGAGAAGACCAGTTCTGAATTTAAAATACAAGGACCTTTCCCAAGGGGCTGAGATGGTGTCCAGATACAGTTCTCTATAGGGGGTATCTTTGGACTCCATGAAGTTTCTAGTCGACTTGCATATCGAGGTGGAGGAATTCCTTCTGTTTGTTACCCAATTCCAGTAAAGTTGTTTAATTGTGGATTTGGGAGGGGCTGACTGTTGATGCCATGCTTCTTCTAGCCCCAAATTGGTAAGTAAGGCTTTAATGTCCGTTAGCCACTTTATTTTCGCCCACCCTGTCGATCTTAGTATCTCCCGTAGACCATCCGCATAACTTGAGAGTTCAGGAACTCTCCAGATGCGAGCCCACAGAAGCAAAGGGCGTAACTTCGCTAGATCTTCTATGGCCCGACAGCCCATGTCCAATTGCAGAGGCAAGATGGGGACAGACGGGCCAAGGGACATCAGGCTTCTCAAGAAGGAATTCTCAGCTCGAGTAAGGTCTTTCAAGTTCGACATTCCCCATAATTCCGCCCCATACAAGGCAGCACTTACTCCTCTGGCCGCGTAGATGTCCAATACTGCAGCTATGGGTTTAGTTGAGGCTGCTCTCTGCTCTTTTAGCAGGGTCCCGGTTATTCTTTTTAGGTTTAACAACATTTTAAGCAGATGCTGGTCCCATTTCATGGAATCCACCAACCTGATGCCCAGATAATCGAAGGTTTTTGTCCTGTCCAATGCCACAGAGCCCAATGTTGGCGGAGGGCCCAGTTTTTGCGGAGGGTTCAAAATAAGGTACTTTGTTTTGTCTGTATTTATACAGAGTCCTCTTTGTTTACAAAAATCGTCAAAGCCTAAGAGAAGCTGTTGTAGGCCCATTGGCGATTTTGACAGGAGCAAAGTATCGTCCGCAAAAAGCAGGGTGGGAATAAAGCGACCTGCCAGACGAGGGGCATCTGCTGGAATCCTTAACAAGTGGTCCACCACCCCATTAACATAGAGCGAAAAGAGTGTTGGGGCAAGGACACACCCTTGCCGCACTCCTCTGTTCACATCTATTCTTCGGGTTTTTTGGCCATTGGGACCCCAGCGAATTTGGGCGTAGTTGTTTTCATGAAACTTCATGACCAGGTGGAGCAGGTAAGGTGGCAGGCCAAGATCATTAAGAACCTTCCATAGATTATTTCTGGGGACCAAATCGAAGGCCGTCCGGAGGTCGATGAAGGCCAAGTATAATGTACCCTTCCCAATTGTGACGACCTTCCAGTGGATCATAAGAAGCCTTAGTGATTGTTCAATTGTTCCAGTGCCAGCACGGAACCCTGCCTGAAAATCCGAGAGGATCCTGTTCTCATCTGCCCATTGTTGTATTCTTGTTAAAAGAACCTTGCCTGCGACTTTTTGTGAGCAGTCGATCAGGCTGATTGGCCTGTAGTTCCCTGGGTCATCTCTCGAACCTTTTTTGTGAAGGGGAACCACTTCAGCGGCCATCCAAGAGGCAGGCAGAGGTGCGCTTTCCAAAGCAGCATTCAAAACCGAGGAGATCAGTGTGCTCCAATCATCTATATCCGCTCGGAGCAAGTCACCCGGAAGACCATCGGGGCCAGCCGCCTTGCGTGGAACCAGAGATTTTATTGCACTTTCCGCTTCTATCTTAGTGAACAGACTTTCCTCGAATCTTTCCATCACTCTGAGGGGCTGAGGTAAAACGAAATCCAACGCTTCAACTGCGGTTGCCGTATACAATTTCGAAAAATGTGTAAACCATAAGTCCTCGGTTATATTACAGGTGATAACTGTATCAAGGGGTCTGTTCTTCTTGTGAACTAAGTCCCAGAAAGCTTTTGCGTTTTTTCCGCCACTGGCAGTTCGGAGATCCTGCCAGAACTTGTCTTCCCAGTCTCTCTTTGCTGTTTTAAGCTCCGATTTATAGCCCTTCCGTTCAGTGGATATTAGGATAGCATTTCCACTTTTCACCGCCAATATCAGGGCTCTCTTCTTGGCACGACACTCCTTCGTGTACCATCCTGACTTGCCTTTTTGGTTATTACGATTAGGGTTCCCATTTTTTACTTTGGCCTTGAAAAGGTCCCCAATTGAGAGTGCGACCTCACAGAACAATGCTGTAATCTGATTAGGGCAAATAGGCTGACTTTTTAAAATGGCACTGGCTGTGGAAGTAACAGTTCTGATACATGCCATTTTCTGCTCATCTATTGCCACTTTGTCCCATTTCAAGCGTCTTAAGCAGTTTGTTGGGACCACTCCTCCCAGTGGCCCTGTTGCGAAAGCATCATGGTTTCCACTTCCAGGGAAGTTCTCTTTCCACCAGATTGATAAGGTCAAAGAAAGGGCGTTATGATCACTGTCCAGGGAGGGAAGAACTACCATATCCTTCATATGAGCCCACAAAGAAAAATTTAGAAGGATATAATCGATCCGGGAAGAATGGCCGACCCTGTTATATGTATGAGCCCCCACTAGGTCTGATGGTGTCCTCCCATTGGCTGCCCTTAGGCCATGCTCTAAAGTGAGGGAATTTAGTTGGATGATTCTGGGAGTCCAGCTATTTATGATGGGCAAGTCAAGTGACGGGACACCTCTCCTAGAATCTTCATCATTTAGATCCAAGGATTCATCGGGTAACAAAGGCTCAAATGTACAATTGAAGTCCCCCATGACCAAAATTAGGGAATCGCTACAGCACTCACCCAGGGCTGCCTCCAGGTCCAAGAGCGTTGGTGACAAAGCTCTCCCGGAGGCCCCTCGTGTATAAATATTGATAATCTCCAGTTTTTCTGCTCTCCTCGGGCAAGTTACAGTGAGGTGCATCAAATCTGGAGTTTTTTGGGGGTGATGGTGTACCCTCCATCCCAAAGTAATGTCTATCCAAACCAAGAGACCTCCGAAGGGGCGACCTCTTCCTGAAGCTGGAATTTCCGCCGGGACAAAAAAGGTGGCATTTCCTACTCGGTGCCTTGGTTCTACGCACCATGTCTCTTGAAATGCGCAAACTGAGTGGGGTTCAATGAGCGCCACCCAGTCTGGGACATCTAGCTTACTGCTTAAGCCTGCCACATTCCAACTAATGATTTTCAAAGGGGCATGATGCTGGGGCTCATTATAACCGCTATTCCCACCCTGAGGACCCGAAATTTGAGGTCCAGCCACTAGTTCAAGATTATCTGTCCCATCACCTGAAGGAATGGGTAAGATTGGGATAGGCGAGGGATGGGGCACAACAATATTGGTCAGCGGAACCTCCCCTACCAGAGAAGTTGTGTTAGCCCTTTGGGGGGAGACATTTATTACCTCTAAGGTGTTAAGTCACCAGCCCCAACCCTGTGGAGTGGTTGGTTGGGAAGGGGTCCATACACTTGCTCTAGGATCCAAGGTTGGGTAATGAGGGAACCATACACCTCTACCCCCATTTTGGAAAAAATTATTATTATTATTATTGTTATTATTATTGAGCCCCATTAAGGGGGGGGGGGTAATAAAAGTACCCCAAATCCCTAGTTTGTATGTCGCAAAAGTTGTGCTGCGACTGTTGGCTACAAATCATGCCAGCAGCTCTGGGATCATTAAAATTAATCAACACACAATCCCCGGTAATAGCCTTGCGTCTGTTACCGATCCATTTATTTAAATTTTCCGGTAACCAGGACCAATGCTGTTCCTTGGTCGCATCTCTCTCCATTTTTGATCAAGATAATTAAGTTTCCATCCTGATTACTGGTAAGATTTTTGGAACCCCTATCTTTTTAATCAAAAGCCTGTATTTTCATGTTATTTTTTTCTTTAAACATCTCTTCTGATTGGTCTTCTTTATTGCATATAGGTGCGACATCGTATACGTTTTTATGTAGGATCTTGCTTTCTTTTAGGATTATTGTCGGATTTACATTAGACCAGAATTGAACAGTAACCACCGTAGTTTTATCCTTTAACGGAAGCATCACTAATTTTATTTCAGAACTTGTGATAAACTGAAGAGCAGGGATCTTTTGGATTAAGTTTATTTTTCTTCCTCTATTTAGAGGGTCATTTCCTGCAGGGAATAGATCAGAAATTTCCAGGAGACGAAACTGACTTTGCTGTCTCTGAAGGCTAGGCACCCCAGAAATTTTCTCTGTGTTTTGAACTGAAGTCAATACCAAATTCTCGTGATCGGGCCCTGATATAGAAAAACTTGGAGCCGATGGATTCAGTTGTATGCGGGTCTTTCTCCCTTTAATTGGTGTGGCGCCGCGGCCAGGGCGACTGATGCTGGAATCTGGGGATCAGGGTTCGATCCCCGGCTCCGGCGGCAGGTTAGCCCAGCACCATGTGACTCTGGGCAATAGCTCGCTTAATCTTCCCGACGGCCCCCCAGCGCCTAGAGACCCTTACGGGTGATTGTGCGCTTTACAAATGTGGACTTTACTTTACTTTTAATTATAATGGTCATTTGCCTATGGATCTATTCCATTGCCAAGAAGGACCCATATTCACAAATGGCTTATATGTCTTTCAGGGAGATAAATGAACAAAATCAGAGTCGAGAGAATTTCTAACCAACCATGGCAGGTTTCTTGGAATAGGCTAAAATATAAATAAGGCTTCGTTTTCCGTTTTTACTTTTTTTTACAGATAAATGCAGACAGAAAACAATGTGTTTCCTGTCAGTATTTATTTCTACAAGCGGAAAAATATGGAAAAGTGTGCTTTTTGACAGCAATAGATGTTAAAAATAGGTTGAGATTTCCCTAAATGCAGACATATGTTAACTTAAATTTGTGTTATAATGCTGATATTTGCTTGTAGGTGTAGTGTTTTGCTACATTTGGCTGCTTGATTTGTTAAAACGCGACAGGCAGTAAAGTATGAGCAATAGATGTTAAAAATAGGTTGAGATTTCCCTAAATGCAGACATATGTTAACTTAAATTTGTGTTATAATGCTGATATTTGCTTGTAGGTGTAGTGTTTTGCTACATTTGGCTGCTTGATTTGTTAAAACGCGACAGGCAGTAAAGTATGAGTACATGTTCATACAATAAGAAGCGCAAAAAATAAATATGGATAATTACAAACAGAAATGTTAAAAATAACATAAAACCAGGAGCCCTAAATATAAATAGTCTGTGAGTGTGCACATATCATATCTGAAAGGTGAAAAGAACACGATTCAACAAAACTAAGCATTTAATAAAAGCACTTAAAAAAACAAAACCACAGATAGCAAACAAGTGTTTACCTGCATCATCACAAAAATCTGAAAATGTAACACTTCCCTAAGATGACTCCGCAGCTCGTCTTGCCAGCTCCCAAAAATAGAACTGCATAATGGGACTGATTTTATTAATACACTCAATTCTTCCTCAATACTGTGAGCTTAATTTGATAGTAGCAGCATCATTGCCATATAACTAAAGCACATGAAATCTGTAAGGCTAGGCTGAATTAATGCCCAGAAATATATCATTTACAATACTGTTTCGAGCTACAGAAAATGAAGGGGCTGGTTGGTGTTCGATAGTCTTATTAGGTGCAGGTAGATATTTTTTTGCTGTTGCATATTAAGGCAAGGGAGAGTTTGTTAGCCTATGTTTTACAAAAAAATGTTTTTGCTGTCTGTTGTCAAATACTACTGATATGGCATGAAGCGGGCATTCCTAGACAGCAGCGACAATGGATGCAGGAGGCTATCGCTTTAACGTGGACAACATGTAAACAAGGAAGAGGGGGGGGGTGCAGCGACCTGCCTGGGCTTGAAGTAATCGGGCTACAGTAGCTGCGCAGCTCTATTACCGGCTGCAAATAGCTGCAGCTTACTTTAATGAGATTTCTAGCTCCGGCTCCAGCTGTTCGCACAAGGCTCTCTTCTAGCGCTATGCCGGTCGCGGTGTGTTCCCATCGGGCTCTATCTAGCACCGGGGGAGAGGCTGGTATAGAAGTGCAGGCCCGTCTCTCACGCAGCCACGTATCTATCGACTGCGCCACAGAGAAAGCTCTAGAAGCCACCGGCCCTGCGCATTACTCAATTATTGATGAGCTGGACGGGTTACGTTTCACACAGGCTACTGGATCTACGGCCTGCACATTTCCACTCAAAAGGTCATTCTCAAGAAACACGTTGGCCAGCAGAACTGTTATTGAGATATTATGTAGCCTATGTCATGATTTAAAACCGGGGGTTTGAGTGGCGCTAGAGGCGCTTAATGTGAGATTCGTTCCTCGTAACCCTCTTTCTCTTTAATCCTTTCTTCTGTGCTTCCCCTGCCTCCCCCGCCTCTTTTCCTGTATTGGAAGTAATGACTGTTTTGGTAAGGCGTTGGTCGAGGCCAGCGTGTTGGGGAGCGAACTAAAGGTTATGTTATGATAGTTATAGGGTTTTTAAGTGGTGCCAAGTGAACCACTGCACCCTGTTTATCGTCCTGCGGATTCATTGAACAAAATTACGTATTCTGTAAGTTGTCATTTTCTTTCATTTCAGTTAAGGCAATTGGATAAAAGCAGAAAATTGCAGTGGGCCTCATGGTTGCCACCTGTCCGTATTTTACCGGCCTGCCCTATATTTGTATTGTAAATAAAGGCCAGTAAAAATATTGAGATAAGCAGTAAAACCTGGTACTTTTTCTCTTCTAAAACATTAACCTTTAACAGCAACCACATAAAGAATCAGCAGTCGCATAACGGAAACTGACGGGGCCCACGGCAGGATGTAATAAGGGGCCTACAGTCTCCAATATTTCACAAACATTAAAAGGCTCAAGACTCAACCGGGAGCCCTGAAAGGTTGACCTGTGTTGCACCCCTGAGAATCAGCTAAAAGGTATCTGAGAGTTGTCTAAATCGTTCCAGCGTGAGAATTAGGACAAACAGATGCATAATTGCCCAGTTACAAAAGAAACCTAACATTGTTATACAAATTATTTTTAGAGGCCTGTTCTCAGCTGTTTGAAAATAGTATAATGTAAACAAATGAGCAGTATGTTTTCCTACAAAAATTGGTAATCCTGGCTTTAATAAAGGAAGTCCTTGATTGGAAACAAGGAGTGTGTGTTGACATGGAGCAACATGAGAGACCCACTTGTGTAGATTTACATAGCTTGGCAACATTGCCTTTAGAGCACTGATCTAAAAAGAACAAAAAAAGCCTATATACATGTATATATGATGGTCAGGTTGTAGCTCAGTGGTGTGATTGCATGGGGTCTGTACTGCAATGTAGCAAGGCATTATGCTGCATAAGATATACTAACACACCACAGCAAAAAACTGCAGTTTGCAAGGCTTAGTAGAAATCCTACGTCATTAATACATATGATGTGTAGAATATCTTCTAGTACTTCTATCAAACACCTGCAAATTCAGAGATGGGGCTCCACAAGCACACCAGGCCTCCATTTCTTCATTAACATTTACAAATTGTATGTTAAAAATATGTTAAAATAACCTTTTTTAAGGTGACATAAATTATCATTTAAGCTTACTTGTTTTAGCCTTGATGAAGTCAGTGGATAGTTCCACAAAGACGAAACACGTGTTGGCTAAAGTTATGGCTAAAGTTATACTGATGAAGACCGAAGTAATATTACCATACAGAATATGGAATACAAGCAAAGAAGCACACAACAAGAACTTTGTGTGGACTCATAATTATATTATTTTATGATTGATGCTCAGGATATTATTTTTCTGTTGTCGTACATGTGTAGCTAGTTGTCTACATAACTGGCACGCTGGGTGGTCATTACCCAATATAGTGGGAGTACTCTCATTGAGGAAATATCTGTTGGTGCATGACGTTTTCATGACTCTGCACAGTCCATACCCAACCACCCATCTTTATTGTTGCTAACTAGCACAGCTATAGGACACCCAAAAAGTGCCTCTCACTGGTTTCAGTTGGCCCCCTTTAAAAACTGGGACATTAGCTAAAATTCTGAAATCTGCCGGGACAGCTAGTGAAAACCCAGGACTGTCCCAGCAAATCCGGGACGCCTGGTCACCCTAATGCATATATGCCTGTGTAATGATGCAGCGCCATTTTCTTCTATTTACTTATCTAACATGGCACACTCCATATAGATTGGCAAGTAAAAAAAATTAATCTTATTGCGCAAAAGCACTTTTGAGACAGTGGCGTGACATCGCAGCAGAGGACAGCTGCCAGGCTTGCCAAAAAATAAAATAAAGAAAAAATATTCGGCAAATTAAAAAATGTAATTTTATTGTCCAAAAGCAATTTTGAGACAGTGGAGAGGCACAGCGGCAAGTGACTGTTGCCAAGCCTGCCAGGAAAAAAATGACTTCTAGGGGAGGGACATAATGGAGGAGTGGGTGGGGACCAGGTTGGAAGTAAAGCAACATGGAGAAGGCATGGGGTGCAAGGGAGCCCAAAACAGTTGTTTATAATGGGAAGTGACCAGCAGCAAAGGCAGCTCCATGCACACCCCACATTCTCTTGCACAAAAAGCAAACAATAAAAAATCTATATGATTTTTCTTGTCATGTGGAGATTGTGTTGAGTTGTACTAATTAATGTATGGTTGAGAGGTAAGGGGTTTGGACTATTGCTGATGGAGAGGGTTTAGAGGGCAGATAGAGTTTAATGGCTAAAGCGTTAGCCTCTTTCAGAAAGGGCATATGTTTGAGGGATAGCATTAGAAACCTATGACAGGTATGATATTGTTCACTTAAGAGTGGAGAAAGAGTGGTAGGAGCCCAGTCCAGACAGCTCTGGGGTCGACTGAGAATTACATGAATCATGTTTGTAGAGCAGAGGTGTTGCAAGGACAGTGTGTAACTGCCGTCAGCTTTTTATTTGTGTAGAAGGAGGTTCAAGTGTCTCTAAAAGCTATGCTGATCTCAGTGTTTGTACAGGGCAGTATTTGGCTGTTTTACATTGCAATGATTCCTAGTTTCTTATATGGACTTTAATCCATCAGACAATCAGTGACATGTTGGATTCGCAATGTAATGGATACACACACTCTTTCCATCAGATTTGTAGAGGTCTGATCGACGGATTGATTAATATTTGCAGAGCATGACTTTCACCCGTTGGGGCATTTTGACCCTAGGTGAAACATCACTATTCAGTTACGAAAAACAGTAAGAAACTTGGAGCACAAAAGAGCCCACAAAATATATGATATTGACTACAATGGACAGATTTCATAGGATCACATCTACTGCATCCCCATAATTCACAATAGTCCTGATTTTTGTCTGTGGCTTTCACCAGGGCAGTTTTATTTCGCCTGCCTGGACGAAAGATCAGTTACCAGCGGTCCAACATACAGACCTCTTTCTGATAAACTGATAGCTAGTTATCCATCTCTTTTCTGAAATCTTGCCTAGATCTTGAAGTGGTTTGTTTGGGTGGATGTTGTTGGTGACTGTACTGTCTAAAGGCTATTTTTTCAGCAGAAGGGTGACAACTCTGGCTTTCCTGATAAGTTGGGGTTTAAGCCACCAGGGAGAAAAATACTCTGTACATTTCGGAATAATTGCAAAAGACTTCAGATGCTAAACAGATATCATCAGATGAGCCTAAATTGACTTTATGTAAAAGGTGTGCAGGAGAAGCAAACAATATTTCAGCAGCCAGTAGTCTTTCTGCAGAGCTTCTTTATGTCAAGCGGTATGGAGATTGCAAGGCCTAGTAAGGCCAGCTTCAAGTCCAAAATCCAGGTAATCTTGTGCCGCATTCTATTTTTTGGTATTTTGATTTTCTGTCCTTTTACCGACAGGAATTTACCATATGCAAATGAGGCTTAGCTCTGCATCAAAAGGGATAGGTTAGTAAGAACAGCTATTCTGCCTCCATTATGAACCTGAGCACAAGCAACGCCAGACTGATTTCAACCTCGTTGAAGGTCATAAGCGAGGTACTTCTTGAGTCCACAGGCCATTTACATACACTGATCCAGGGTTGGATTTAAACTGTAAAGCTGTATTTGGGTAGATCTGCTGGGGGTTACTGTTCAACTGCTATAGACTGTATATATATATGGGAACTCCATTACAAACATCAACTCAACTACACCTGTCTTGAGCATTACCTGGTGCCTTGCTGATGACGGGGCAGATACTGCCTGGATAAGAAGACGAAGGGGGAAGCCTGCTTTTCTAGCTAATCTCTGCTAGGATGCCCTGCTGCTTTCTGTTGCTCTTGCTTGCCAGCCAACCTAAGAAATACAGGAACACTGTCCTGGATTCCCAAAAGCAGTCTCCATGTTTGCCCAGAGGCTGGAGAAATGCTTTCCTGCATGTAAATGTAAGCTGAATGGTGATTCCACCTGGTGAGTTCCCTTGAGGTGTACCAAAAGCTGCTTTGCTCACCTTTGTAGCCCACCCACCCCTACCTTCCCCTTATCTCTTGTCCCCACTAAGCTTTACCCTTCATAGCACAGAGTATGGGTCTATCACCAACTCCAGTAGCTTGGGTGCTGGAAGAAGTATTCTCAAGCCACATATGTGTTCTTCGGACCCAGATGGCTGTGTAGCATTCCAGCACCCAGCTGCTTTACTTACTAGCTGGATAGGAGCTCACAAATTACTATTGGGTGCTCTTTATGTGCCCTTAGTCCTAAGGAGCCTACATCCCATTTTCCACTGGAGACAAAGACTAGTCTGATCCCCTTCATAGGGTCACACCTGGGCTCAGAGGTGCTGGCCCACCATAGATTTCAAAGCCACTAACCAGAAACCAATAGAGCCAGTGCAAAGGTATTATGAGTAAACTAAAATACTGATAATTCATATCCAAAACAGGTGTTGAGAGCATATGTACTCAATTCACAATTTAAGGAGTACATGTATTCAAAATGACCACAATAGAAAAGCGCCAAGGCAATTAAGTCATTGCTTATGCGTAGTTTATTTACACAATTTAAGGGCATGTAAAAAGGTTGCAAGGAAAAAAGAGGAGGTAGGAAAGTAGTGGTGAATCGGAAAGATATAAGTCAAGGAAAAATACAAAAATAACAATCGGATATTTCAACAAACTGGTACTACAATCCAGTCAGACAAGGCCTGTCCAATACACGCTTTTTAAATTTACATGTAATCTGTAAATTCAAATATCCTGCATACAATGCATTTTCATGGATCAGTCTGGGGAAGGCGGTACAGGTCTACAGGGTGGAGAGGTGTCGACGTTTCGACTCGACTTGTGCTAAGAGGGTAGTTTGCAACCTCAGCGGCGAGTCTTCTTCAGGACAAAGAAGGAGGGTAACCTAATCCTGTTGCCAGAGTGGCTACCCAGGAAGAATCCAAAAGAATGCAGATGGGGGTTCCAAGTCGCCTCACGTGCTGCATAAGGGGTTAAGTGCAATTTTCCAACATCATCTTAACATCAACATAGTCAAAATCCTATGGTACAAGGAGCTACACAGTCCTCAAGTCTGCTCACGGGTGAAGGAGCAACCTTGAGGACTGTGTAGCTCCTTGTACCATAGGATTTTGACTATGGTGATGTTAAGATGATGTACAGAGTCAATGTCATGAAGGCTTTCAAATGTAAATCATAATTGGTATGAAAAAATGAGAAAATTATCAAGAAACCTACCTCCACGATCTACCATAAGTTGATAAATAATGTGCCAGACACTCTACTGACCCTCCGGGAAACATGGGCTAAAGACTTGGATTCTATAGACGATGAGGAGTGGCAGGAGGCAATCCAGAGCCCACGAGAAATCGCAATTCGCTCCTGATTTAGATTGATACAACTCAAGATATTACATCGAACACACTACCCCGTACTCACCTATATGCATGGGGCAGGATCCCTACGGCGTTCTGCGTCAGAGAATGCCAGGGGGAGGGAATGTCCAAAGACTGCTAGATACTGGCAAAAAGTCGGTAGTGGGAGTGACCGTTCCCCTGAATGCGAAGTGGCTGCTACTCATGATTAAAGGTGACTCTGACTGGCCCCGGTATGAGGGAATATGGTTGGCTCTGACAGCAGGGATTGCGAAGAGGGTGGGGGGCGCCGCTGCCTCCGATGCTGGAGGAGTGGAGACGAGACCTCGATTTGTGTCAGCGTGCTGAGGAAATGGTCTACAAAAGTAGGGGGTGAGTTAAGAAATGGGAAAGAATATGGGCACCCTGGCGAAAGTACAGAGGAATGAACTTGGGAAACTAAATCTCATTGGGGGGTTTCTTTGCCTTCTATCCTCACATGAATGTATCATTGTCATAAAACTGTGTCCGCCTCACTGTGTATCACTGAACTTGTCTATGTATTGGATGTTCTCTTGAGCAAAATATTGGAAGTCCAATGAGTAGCAAAATTGTAATAAAATCTGGCAGCATCCCCAGTGCAATAGGAAAGGTTTCTGTCTCACCCCCAAATCAAGGGCTTCTTATACGGAATTTTTGCATAGTAAATTAGACAAGCACTTGCAATGCAATAGGTCTCGCAATAGGTCTCGCATTAATTACGTTTGAGCTATTGGCATTGCTAAATATTGCAACACCAATTGCAAAAAAAGTCTATAAATTGTAGGCTCCAAAAATGTGTATTTATTTTTGTAGCAATGGTGGCATGCTGCGCTTTAGATGAATATGTTTAAAAGTAAAAGTGCTCCATACTGCGATTGTTACAATAGGTAATTGACGATGCGTTAACAATTGATGTGTGCACTGATGGCTGGTGGTGTGTGTGCCTGTAGAAATTTTGCACTGATGGCTGGTAGTCTGTGTGCCTGGTGGAAGTATGCACTGCCGGCTGGTGGTGTGTGTGCCTGGTGGAAGCGTGCACTGACGGCTGGTGGTGTGTGTGCCTGGTGAAAGCGTGCACTGACGATTGGTGGTGTGTGCCTGGTGAAAGAGCGCACTGACGGCTGGTGGTGTGTGTGTGCCTGGTGAAAGCGTGCACTGACGGCTGGTGGTGTGTGTGTGCCTGGTGAAAGCATGTACTGATGTCTGGTGGTGTGTGCCTGGTGGTAGCGTGCACTGACGGCTGGTGTTTGTGCCCGGTGAAAGCGTGCACTGACAACTGATGGTGAAAGTGTGCACTAACGGTGTGGTTGTGTGTGTGGTTGTAGGTGTGGTTGTGTGTGTGGTTGTGTGTGTGGTTGTGGGTGGTTGTGGTTGTGTGTGTGGTTGTGTGTGTGGTTGTGTGTGTGTGGTTGTGTGTGTGGTTGTGTGTGTGGTTGTGTGTGGTTGTGTGTGATGGGTTAAAGCAAAGGTAAGGTGGCAATGTTGTAATGACGTGATGATGGGAGTAAAATGGTGCCTAATGTTACTTCTGCATCCGAGGATTTTGGTAACTATAAGGCAAAAAACACCCTCTTGGATCAGTTTGAAAATCGGTGCCATCTTTTTAAAGTTTACACCCCTAGCTGACACACTCTGCGTTCTACGCCTTTTTAATAATGAAAACTAGACTGTTTAGACGTATTAATTAGTAGCCATTATCAACTCTATTAACTTAGATTTTCTTGCCTAACCAGCTTTGACGTGATGCTATCAGAAAATACAAATATTATACCTTACTGTATTTCATTAGACTAACCAAACAAAACATGTTGGAGCATTAGAATGCATTAAACTGTCCCGGGGGTATGGGGTGTTGTGTGTGTGCCCGAGTATTGAAGCAACATTACTAATGACTCAGTCTAAAATCACACTACTCCTGAATTTGATCACCTTGAGCTAATCATGTGATCCACTCGGTTTATACAAACACATATATATTCACTGTATAAAACACAGTTAAAAACTGAAAGATGGTTCTGGCTCAAACATGTAAAACCATTGAAATTCACAAGTTATAGTTAGCAACACACACACAATACACACCATAACTTGCGACACTAACTGTTTTTTGCATTTTTGTACTGCTGGCAAAATGGTGTTTTTAGCATGGTGGATGTCGTGATTTACTGTGTTTTTTTCCCACTGAATTTCATTTTTATGGTGTAATTAAGAACCCCCAGTGAGCACGGCATTTGGCAACTGAGCTTGGGCGGAGGGCCTGGCTACAAGCCCTGCCCTGCGCCCAACCTACAGTGGGCACCCCAAGCCCTGAAACACCACAGAATAATTCAATTTATAGTTAGGAGTACAACCCTTAACTCATACAACAGCTTGCAAACCATAACTCGCACATCACAGGACTCACAATGACCTCACAATATTTGAACCAATAAATAGCACCTAAAAGCAAAACGTATTGAACAACAGCACATCTAACCAATTAATGATACTACATTCAGAGTTGTCTCTGCCAAAGTGGCGTAAGGACAATTTGATGACATCATTTATTATCACATTTGTACCAAACTATTTCATTGAGGGTCAGGTCTCAAGCATTGTGTTTGGTGTGCGACTTGTGACTTGCATGGCTATTATTCAAGTTATGAATTGTGCTCCTAACCATAACTTGTGAATTTCACTGTTTTTCAGCGTTAATTTAAAACCATAGCTGCACTTTAATTGCACTTAGCATTATATTTTACACATCTGCATATTTAGCTTGTGCCATGTGTTTTTTATGTGTGTTTTTTTAAAATAAGGTATTTAGGCAAAACCAGGGGTGGAAGGGGTTACATTTGTGCCCAGGCGCGGTTCCTGCATGAGGGCGTATAGGGCGGAGCACCACCAGTCTCAGAAGAAGGAGAAAGAGATTGAAAGGAAACTGGTGGTCTGAGGCTGCGGCACTCTGGTAGCAGTGCAGCAGGCAGTGTACAAACACACCCTGTGCATGTGTGGTGGACGTCCGATTTCAATATCACCCAAGTCACACATGTGCAGAGTGTGTCTGTGAGGCAGTAGTGAGGGCAAGCAGACGCTACCTGAAGCAGCTGGTTTTCCAGGACTTCGGTCGGATTTTGGGCTCGCCCGGATCTCTGACGTAGCTAAGCTCAGAACATTCTTTTAGTTCTAGGATCCCGCCTCCTCCACTGACTGGATGACTGTTGATACAGTCACCCTATGACAATAGGAGGCGGGATTTCAAGTACTGCTCCCTGCGCTGGTTTCGTATTTCCCTCCTTCCTTGAACCAGCTTCAACCTGGTCCGAGAGAAACCCCGCGATGAAGCTGAAAACAGTGAGTACTTAATGTGCTTTTAATTAATTAATTAATAAATTTTTGCAGATTTATATAGCGCAAACTCGACCCGAAGGTATCGGAGCACTTTACACGAACACCAGTTACGTAGCACAAGGACACATTCATGTTTGGTATGCACGGGGAGATAATAAGTGAATTGCCCAGAATCAGGATGCTGAGCCCATGCGAGGATCGAACCACGGCACTCGGCTGTTCCAGGTGCAGGATGGAAGATGATGAAGAGAAGAGAATTCCAAACTGTTTTCAAAAAACAAACCTTTGCCCTCATGCTGTCAGCAAGCGATTGAACTACAGAAAAGGCATCTCGGGAGTCCCGCCGGTTCAAGGATAACCTGGGCACACATTACAGCAGGACTGCGAGCTCAGCGCCTATAGTACAAACTAAAACAAGCGGCACTGAAAAAAAAAACACGCCTGCGAGTGGCGCGCGCATGTGCGCCACTGCGAGCCATATGTTTTCAATTATCTCGCCCGTGTCTGGGCACGATAATTGAAAACATATGGGCTTTGGTGCGCATAACAGACACCAATAGGCCAGGGGCAGAGCAATGCGCCCACCTTTGGCCTATTGCGTGATCTGTTTTTAAAAAACACGCACACAAAGCCCAATAGCAGAACCCAAAAGGAAAAGCACACGCACAAGCGTGTACGATTCCAGGGTCCGTTTTCAAACCCCGGACAAAAGGGCTCTTGCCTGTGCGAGCACTGCTGCGCAGTGCAACTCAGGGCGTGAGCCCTAAAAACCACAAAATCTACATGGTGTGAGCAAAAGTATCAGTTCTTTAGCAAATAAGAACACATGAATAATACACTTCATTATCATAACACATAAGCACCATCCCAATTCTAAGAAATGTATTCCAAACCCTGTATGCTAATGTCATCCAGAAATGCTTGAACAAATATGAAACATTTAGGCAATCAGGCTTTCTCCCAGTCAATAAATAAGTGAAGAAACCAAAATGAATAGATATTTGTTGCAATCTTTCATCCACACCATGGCAGGTTCAACACTAGCGAGGCAACTACTGCAATGGAAAGAAACCCATTTTGTCATCAGCTTAACTGTGTGCCCTGCAAAGCCTGTGGGGGAGAGAATATGTGAAGGGGGGAAATAGGATTGAGTGACAGAACTCATAACCATCTTGTTCAAAATTTAAATTTAGACCGACATGTGGCCTAACTAAAACACACGAATAACTTCACTTCTACACATCATATTAAATTTGTTTCAATGGCAGTTATATTACTTCAGTCTATATATGTAGTATCATGTGTAAAATTGCATTTTATTATACAAAATAGCAAATTGAAAAATAATTCCACACTATCACCTGAGAAGTTATTTTGCCGCTGAGCAGGTGTGAGGCTAGCCAAACCTATGGCCGAGTGTGTGTCGTGCCTGCTATATTGGTTGGCAAGGTACGAGAAAGGAGCTGGTTGGCAATAGCGCGATTAGCCCACTACGCGCATGCGCGAGCATTAGCGCATGCGCATAATGAGAGAAGGCTGATCTTAAGCCCGCCTCTTGGTTCCCACAACGCTTCGCGTACTCTTTGCAGTTCCGGGGTCTTTGCTGTCCGTTTCCGGGTCACGGTGGTGGCGTCTTCGGGTTCGTCGGGTTTTGCGGCGAATCGCGGGATACAGTATTCCAGGTATTCAGTATTACGGAGCATATTTAATCAATTCTCTGCTGCTTCGTTTATTTGGTCTCAGTGTTGGTTAGAGGAATTCCGGTCCTCAGCTATCTTTGAATATTCGGCGGTAGTTCCGCCTGTTACTATGTTTGATTATGCCATTCGGTATTCAGCTATGTTGAGTTTGTATGCACCGAGTGTAGGGTGCGCATGAGGCTTTTTTGTTTATCGTAGTGTTTGTTTAGCTCTACGAGTGATTTCTTTGGTAAATATTGGGACTGGCTCTTGCTTTATTATCGAGCAGTCCGGTGATTCATTTAGTGCAGTGCATGCACATTCCTTGCCCAGGTTCTCTCTCTCTATGTGTATCCTGTCGTGATAAAAGGTGAGATAGTGACTCTACAGCACTTTGATGTACCACTTCCAGATATTATGGCCCTATGTTAATTCAGAGTAACTTGTTTCCAGAAGGGATAAGCAGTCCTGTTTCAGAAAGCTGGTGCACCTCCCACTCCTGTAATAGGTGGTTACTTCCTCTACATCCATTCCTGAACATAGGAAGGAAAAGGTAGTTAATGGAATACACACACAGATATATAGTTTATATCGTAGGGAGGGACATTAATGCTGTCTTATTTCTCTTTCCCTAAATACAGTGAAGTGCCAAGTGAGTTACACCCGCCTCCAGAATTTCTACTCCCATTTTGACGACAGTTCTACAAGAGAAGCCTGTGTTCATTTTTCCCCCCACTCATCTTGTTTTGTTTCCCTTCTTCGCCCCATACATCATCATTTGTTCACCAGGTTTCATATTCTGGCATATAGTGGTGTTGAGGACTAGTCTTCACTTCTATGGTACTTCTGCGGCAACAGCTGGGACTGGCACTACAGAACGCGTAGCCTCCATAAAGGTGTATTTTGTTGCCCGAGTACCATGGAACTGAATTTAGGAGACTTGGCTAACATGATAGGGAATTTGCAGAATGAAACCCAGGCATTAGCCGATAGGGTAGACGCTTTACATAGAGATAGAGATAGGGGGGCTACGGGTTCTCAATCTTCTGTTATTCAAGTAGTTACACCACCCCCGCCAATACCACTTGCCCCCCCTGAACGTTTCTTTGGAGATCCTGCTAAATGTGCGGCGTTTATCAGCCAATGTCAGTTGCATTTTATGTGCAAAGCATCCTGTTTTCCCTCTGACCAGGCCAAGGTGGCGTTTATGATTTCATATCTAGGGGGTTCGGCCGCTAATTGGTCTATACCATTAATAGAAAAGGATGATCCTTTGCTCTTAAATTACGACGCCTTCAAGAAGGAATTACGTAAATTGTTTGATAAACACACATTTACGCATGCTGCGGACATAGAATTATTAACTCTTAGACAGGGATCCAAGGATTGACCTACATACATTTCCACCTTTAATCGATTAGTGGCAGAAGCAGAGTGGCCTGCTGAAAAACGTAGTGCCTTATTCTATAAAGGCCTGCGTGAAGAATTGAAAGATGCATTAGCTCATGTTGTAGATCCCCCCGAATCATGTAATGAACTAATCGACCTGGTGGTAAAACTAGACCACAGGTTGGGAGAAAGAAGAAAGGAGAAAACACGATACGAATTTCCTAGGGTGACTTATAAAGAGAAGAAACCCGAGACAGAAGCAAGGGCAGACGACACAGAGCCCATGCAAATAGGAAGCATAAAAGGTCCTCTTAGCGAAGCTGAGAAACAACGCAGACGGGATAACAAGCTCTGTCTATATTGTGGCAAGGCGGGTCACTTTTTAAGAGAGTGTCCTACGAAAACATAAACCCACAAAGAAGTCGGAAAACTAGATGACCCGAATTTGAACGAGACTGCAACCCCGGGTCATTCAGGATCTATAGTCTTAGCTTTACAAGATAAACCAAGTCATTTCTTCGTTGCTTCTAGGTTACAGTGGAGTGAAATTACCATAGATATCCTCATAATGATTGATTCAGGTGCCTCTGGTAACTTTATGGACGAAAGATGGGCCCGTAATCATGTCATTCCTAGAATACCTAAAACAATAAGAGAAGAAGTGTTCTCCATCGATGGAAGTTCCTTGAAATCAGGTCCTATCACACACTCCACTATAGAATTGGAAATGACTCTTCCCTCTAATCATTGGGAAGCCCTTACCTTTGATTTGATTCAATCCCATCAGTTTCCAGTTGTGTTAGGGCTCCCTTGGTTGAGAGCCCACAACCCGTCCATAGACTGGGTGAAGTCCCTGATTTGCTTCAATTCTAATGTTTGTAAGGAGCACACCAAACTGATGGCAAATCCGTTACACAATAAAGATGTCGTGGCGGTCAGGGTGGACACCAACCCCCAAACAAAGGAGCAAGAACGCCAAAAAAGTGTCGGATTTACCAGCTATAAGAACATACAGTATAGACAAACCTGATGTATTGTTACCAAAGACTTATCATGAGTATCTCTCAGTGTTTGATGCAGAACAGGCAACCAGTCAACCTCCACATAGAGTATACGACTTCCGGATCGATCTACAGGCAGGAGCGTGCATTCCCACGAGCAGAGTGCATGCCTTAACCGAAAAGGAAAACATATATTTGAGAGAGTATCTAGATAAGATGTTAGACATAGGATTTATTCGTGTCTCAAGGTCCCCCGCTTCATCTGCTTTTTTTTTTATACCGAAACGGGAGGGTGGCTTACACAGCTGCATTGACTATCGTGCCCTCAATTCTGTGACTATCAAAAACAAATATCCATTACCGCTCATCTCCTCTTTATTAGATCAGGTGGAGACCGCACGTTTCTTCACGAAATTGGATTTACGTGGAGCATACCACCTTGTAAGAATTAAAGAAGGAGATGAGTGGAAAACTGCATTTTGCACAAAGTTTGGGTTATTTGAATGTTTAGTGATGCCCTTTGGGCTGTTTAATGCTCCCTCCGCATTCCAATATTTCATCAATGATGTGTTAAAAGACCTGTTGGATAAATGCGTAATAGCATACATAGATGACCTACTCATTTATTCAGCAACTTTAGAAGAACATATTGCACAAGTCAAGGCTGTGTTAGAAAGACTCAAGAAGAATCTATTGTTCTGTAAGTTGGACAAGTGTTTCTTTCATAGAGATCAGGTAGCATTTTTGAGGTATATCATCTCGGCTCAGGGCCTACAAATGGACCCTCACAAGATTCAAGCATTGATGCCATGGTCAGCCCCTACTAATGTCAAGGAAATACAACGATTCCTAGGTTTTGCCAATTTTTATAGGCGCTTCATTGATCATTTCTCTGAGATAGTCTCACCCATCACCACACTCTTGAAGAAAGGCACACCCTTTATCTGGTCATGCGAGGCAGACAAAGCCTTTCATATCTTAAAAGAGGCTTTTACCCAGGCTCCAATTCTAAGACATCCCGATCAGCACAGTCCCTTTATTGTAGAAGTAGACGCATCCCAGGTTGCTGTAGGGGGAATCTTGTCCCAAGTCCATCCTGATACAGGTGTGTTACATCCAGTGGCATATTATTCACACAAACTGACTCCCGTAGAAATCAATTACGCCATAGGGGAAAGAGAACTCCTAGCAGTAAAGAAGGTGCTAGAAGAATGGAGACAATACTTATTAGGCACTCGTTACACAGTCACAATCATCACAGACCATAGAAATCTACAATATTTTTTTTTGTTTAAAATATTTTATTGAATAAAAGCAGAGGTAGTAATAAGCTGACTGTCATGAATTACAAACTTGACATAGAATGCATACATTGCAGCAGTGTATCACAAGTACGATTACGAGGGGGACCAGTCCTAGCCATCGCCATGTCAATTGAAGGGGAAGTACGAAGTTCACCTCTATAAACATTCCAGTGTCCCCATTTCTTATCCCAAGTTCCAGGACACCCCCTGACCTTGTAGACCGTTTTTTCGGACAGCATACACACATCCATTGCAGCAACCCACTTAATCAAGAGCGGTTTAGATGGTGAACCCCATTGCATTGCTATTTCACGTTTCAGTAAGAGGAAGCACAGAGCGGCCCATTGTTGTTCCATTGCAGTTAGATCTGTTAGGCCCCACACATTGAGGAGTTCGCTTTTGGGAGTCAAAGGGACGGGTTTTCCTAGAGCATCAATCATTTTGCGAGCAGCACGCTCCCACAGGTCCTGAATCACCGGGCATTCCCAGATAGTGTGGTAGAAGGTACCAATCTGTCCCCAGTAACAGAGACAGAGGTCAGATGTGCATCTACCAATTTTGGCCAGGAGGGGAGCGGACATATATGTTCTGTGCAATATCTTTAATTGTATATGTCTAAATCTGTGGTTGATAGCTGATTCGCGCGGGGACATCAATGCCGCCTGCCATTCGGCATCATCCATGACTTCGATGTCATTCTGCCATTTGTCTCGTAGAAGTTGGAAGGTGTTGGGCATGTTATTACATAATTTACGGTAGGTATAGGATATCGCTTTGGCCTGGAGGGGTTCTGACAAGAGTCTGTCCTCGAGGGGCGAGGATTGTGGAAGAGAAGAGAGGTCAGGGACATTGGCAAGTATGGCATGTTTGATTTGGAGATAGCGGAAGGCTTCAGATTGGGCTAAGTCGTGTGTCTTCTGGAGCTCTTCGAATGTCAGTAATTTGCCCTTGTGAAGTATGTCTCCTAAGGTAGAGATGCCAATTGTGTCCCACTTGTCAAAGCCCTGATAGTGACAGAGGGAGTATAACTTATGTGAGGTCCAGAGTGGGGTGGATAATGTAAGAGTGTCAGCCCAACCGAGTCGTTTGTTCGCACGGTGCCAGATTGTTACTGTGTGGGACATCGGGCCTGTATAACGGGTGCAAGAGTGTTTACCATACAAAGCCTCAAGATAGCCCCCGCGACCCGTCTGGTATCTCTCAAGGTGAAAAGCAGGGATCGTGGGTGAACCATATATCCACGAGTTAATGGCAGTCAATTGAGTAGCCAAATAGTAGAGTCGAATATTTGGCAAGGCAATACCACCATCATAAGCGAGGGGAGAGCAATGCGGGGAGAGCCGGCGTCCCATAAGTGGAGGCAGAGGTCTCCTTCAAGCGTGTTGAAATAAGAGTCGGCTATGGGAAATGGGCAATTCTGCAGGGCGTACAGAAAACGAGTGAGTGCAAGCATTTTAAAGAGGGCTGCTCTGCCCGGGAGAGAGAGAGGGAGTGATCTCCAGTGAGAGATGTCGTTATGGAGTCTTTGAAGTGGGTCTTTTAGGTTACGGTCAAAGAATATTTTTGGGTCTGGGGTGATAAAGATGCCTAGGTATTTGAATCCATCCAGGGCCACTTCGATTGAGTAGCCTCGTGGGAGAGGAGCGGGTGGGCTGTGTAGTACGTATAGTATTGATTTGGACCAATTGATGGAAAAGCCCGCGTATTTGCCAAAATTAGTGATGACATGTAGTAGACTGTTAAGAGAGGATTTGGGGGAGGAGACGTAAACGAGGATGTCATCCGCGTAGAGTGAAATCTTGTCAATCGTGTTGTCATTCCATCTGAGGCCACGGATGGAATTGTCAGTCCTGACCCAATGAGCCAGAGGTTCAAGGGTGAGTGCGAACAACAATGGGGACAGAGGACACCCCTGTCTTGTACCGCTGTGTAGGGGAAATCGCCTGGATGTATGTCCATTGACATAGACTTGACCCCAGAGTTCAGTGTAGAGCAGTCGGATCCACTGGATGAATTTGGGACCAAAACCATAGCGGAGGAGGACCTTGAAATGGTATGACCATTCTATAGAATCAAAGGCAAGTGTAGCGTCAAAGGAGAGGATAGCTGCGTCCTCTTGGAGATGTGGTATCCTACTCATTACGTTGTGAACCCGTCGGAGGTTAAGTGCTGTGTTGCGGCCCGGCAAAAAGCCCGACTGATCCTCATGGATCAAAGCGGGGAGGACTGTCATAAGTCTGGTAGCGAGGAGTTTCGCTAGAACTTTTACCTCGGAGTTGATAAGGGAAATCGGTCGGTAGGAGCTGCAATCATTAGGTGGTTTGTTAGGTTTATGAATGACAACTATTGATGCGAACCGTTGGTCCAGTGGCATGCATCCGGCATCTCGGCTCTCCTCGAACATTGCCTTGAGGTGAGGGAGGATCTCACTTGCCATGCGCTTCAGGAACTCGACAGGGACACCGTTGGGGCCCATAGCTTTACCTGATTGTATGGCAAACAAGGCATTGCCAACCTCCTCTGTTGTGAGGTCTGCCTCCAATTCCTGCACATCAGACTCTGAAAGAGTGGGAAGTCTCATCTCGGCCAGGAGCAGTTTAGACTCCTCGGCGCTGTATTGTGCTCTGGCTGTGTATATTCCCTCTAGGTGGGTGGCAAAGGCCTCTGCTATTTCACCAGGGTCTGTGACAGTAGAATGGTCTGATATGGTCAACTCTGGGATCCACCGAGATCCCTGCTCGCGTTTTTCGAGCCACGCCAGCAGTTTACCTGCCCTATCCCCCAGTTCATACACACGATGGCGAGTCTTCAAGAGTTTGGCCTGCGCTTTCTCCAACGCCAGCGCTTTATATTCCAGTTGTTTCGCGCGGAGGCGAGTAGCCGTTTCGTCTGAGGGGTTCGCGTTGTGGAGTGATTCCAGGTGGGTCAGGTCCGTTTCAACCTGAATTAGGTGTTCACTCTGTTTGTGTATGTAGCCAGTTTTGAGAGCTAATGTCTTACCCTTGAGTACTGCCTTATAGGCCTCCCATATAGTTATAGCCGATTTCACGGATCCAACATTTACCGCGAAGTAGTATTCCGTGTGTTCTAGCAGGCAGTCTTTTATGTCGGGGATTTTTAGGAGCTAGGGGGTTATGATTATGGGGCCCCGGGATCTCTGGCGGTGATGTGTGAATTCTACAATGAGTGGGGAATGATCCGAGATTCCCCTGGGGAGCCCTTTAGGGTGACGAAAAAGAGCTCGATATCAGTTGTGGGGGAGAACAGATAATCTATACGAGAGCTACTATTGTGGGCATTTGAATAGTGTGTGAAGTAAGAAGTGGTCGGGTGAGACGAACGCCATAAATCCTCGAGCCCCATTGTCTGTGTGAAATCAAGTAGATCAGAGCCTTGTCTGTGTGACGTACGCTGGGGGTGCCGATCTTGGGCATCATTCAATGTCATGTTGAAGTCACCCCCAACAAGTAGGGGTCCTTGTGGGAGATCTAGTATTATGCGCTGCAGGGCCTGCAGAGCAGCTGTGCCTAAGGTTGGGGGGATGTAGACTGAGATAACATTCAACGGTTTTCCCTCCCAGGTGGCCTCTAGTACAGCGAAACGACCAAGAGGGTCAGCCCACGTCTTCGTGCATGTCAGTGCAACGTTTTTACGAACCAGGATTCCGGTCCCTCTAGAGCCGGAGGTGAAGCCTGCGTGTACTAGTAGTTTGTATCCTCCCCGATGCAGTGCTTGACGCGTGTTGCCCATCAAGTGTGTTTCCTGGAGGAGAACCAGGTCTGGAGCGTGACGTTTAAGATGTTGCATGACTAACCCTCTTTTTATTCTACTGCCTACGCCATTGACATTCCATGTCATGAGGGAGAGAGACGTAGTAATTGGGGTGTCATGGTGCCTCAAAGAATGGAAGGCATGTACGGATTATAGGTCTTTGGGGCACCGAGCGTGTCCTGTAGTAAATAGCGGTCCTGATGAAGTCTATGGCGGAATTCGGGAAAGATCTGGTGTATCTTGATGTTGAGTACGGGGCGCCTTGTGAAGGCACATAGTGCTGTGTAGTTAGCCCCATGTCTGAAAAACCTCTGTAGCGTGGAAACAAAAACTGAATCAGAAATAACATCAACATCAGAGCAGACTTCCCAACCATCCATCTCCCTCCCAGGAGGGAACCGGTGTTTTCTAATATTAAGTACGGGATGCTTTGTGAGGGCGCATAGTGCTGTGTAGTAAGTTCCATGTTCAAAAAACCTCTGCAGTGTGCAAACAAAAACAAAGACAAAAACAATAACAGTATCTTAGCAAACTTCCCAACTACCCATGTCCCCCCCAAACCCTCCCCCCTGTCCCGTCTCCCCACCCTCAACCCCCATCCCTGCCCCCCTGCCCGCTGTCTTGAAACTATCCACTCCCCAACTAGGCAGAGTACCTGTCGCCCTCCCGAACATTGATGGGGTGCGTGGAGAGCCGTAGGTGCCCTCGCTAGCAATTGACAGGATGATATCGTCTAGTGCGGTTAAAAGCAACTTGCATCAGTAACAACATTTACATAGTAGAAAA
This sequence comes from Lissotriton helveticus, assembly GCF_964261635.1. NCBI lineage: Eukaryota > Metazoa > Chordata > Amphibia > Caudata > Salamandridae > Lissotriton > Lissotriton helveticus. The sequence goes on from NC_136068.1 coordinate 694,739,224, forward strand.
TATTAACAAATCAATCTGAGTAGGCCATAATGGCCGGAGCTAGAGGAGGGTATGCGGAGTCAAATAGTGGGTTTCACCCAGTGGGCCCCGGGTCGGCCCCACGCTGGAGGCCCAATCTACACCAGTTCAGGCATTTGACAGTGTCCAGTAGCAATAACTAATGTATACGGACAGGATGCAACAACAGGATCTAGATAGCCAAGTTCTGTAGTGCTTCTCTCTCCAATTAGGCATAGTGTTCATCACCCTCCCACGCATCGATAAGCCGCCCAGAGGGCCAAGAGTCGCCTCTACTGCAAGAGTACTAGGTGAGTTAGTCTATCATATCCTAGAACAATCTACAAGAATAATATCGTTCACAGGTCATAGGAAAACATCAAACGGAACAAAATGCACAATTACATCAGGACCAGGAAAAGGATATATATGGATCAGGATGGGCTGCAGTCGGTAAGTTTGAAATCTACAATATTTGAAAACCACCAAGGCAATGTCCATGAGACAACTCAGATGGACTCAGTTTTTTAGCGGTTATGATTTCGTAATACACTTCAGAGCAGGAAGAAAGAATAAGAAGGCGGATGCCTTATCCCGTATTGGATTTGGAGTACCCATTATAGAGGAGCATCCTCCTAACATCATTGGCACAGAAAAAATAATAGGGGTTCCCACGCATGAAGAACAATTCCTGCAACAGGTTTTTGAAGCACAACAAGAACCAGACACAACCGACTTTTTGAAAAAAACAAATAACTCAAGTCAAACAAGGTTTGCACTATGTTCAGGGAAGGTTGTTTATTCCTACACCACAATTGCAACAACAGGTTTTGAAGTGGTGTCATACACAGGGGGTGGCCGGTCATCCGGGATATAAACTATCAATAGAGATGGTAAAACGCTATTGATGGTGGCCGGGTTTTACTCAAGACGTTCAGAAATATGTTAAAACTTGTCATGTCTGTGCTCAAGGAAAGACCTCCCATATAGGACCTATTGGGCTTTTACACCCCATTCCCACTCCTCCGGGCCCATGGCATACGGTGACTATGGACTTTATTGTGGAGTTACCATGCACTAAGAGGGGAAATAACACACTATTGGTTGTGGTGGATGTATTCACCAAGACAGCACATTTTATTCCATTGACGGGTCTTCCTTCTGCTGTTACACTAGCCAAAACTTTCATGCAAAACATTGTCAGGTTACACGGTATTCCATCTGTTTTAATAACAGACAGAGGAACACAGTTTGTTTAGAAATTTTGGAGGAATATGTGCACACTACTCCCAATAGATGTCCGTTTATCCTCTAGTCATCACCCACAAACAGATGGACAGACAGAAAGAGTCAATCAGAGTTTTGAACAGTTTATTAGATGCCAGGCTTTACAAAATCTCCAGGAATGGGATGAAGTGGTATGGTTGGCCGAGCTATCATATAATAACAGCCATCATTTCTCCACTCTTTTTTCCCCTTTCTATGGTTCACATGGTTTCCATCCCCGAGTTTTGCCAATACCCCTGTCCGTTTCATGTGACACTTCCGCAGTCTCAGACTTGGTCCAGCATTTACAGACGGTACATGGTGCCATCCAGATCAATTTGGATCTAGCTAAAACGGCATACAAGAAGGGGGCTGATACACATAGGAAGCAAGAACCTGCTTATCAGTCTGGGGACAAGGTTTGGTTATCCACTAAGCACATATCATTGAGAGGAGCTTGTAAATTTAAACCAAAATATATAGGTCCCTTTCCAATCCTTAAAGTGGTGAACCCTGTTGCTATGAAGCTTGAATTGCCTGCCTCGATGAAAATACATCCCGTATTTCATGTCTCACTTCTAAAGCCTGTTGACCCAAATACGCGTCTGCCTGTGGCCTCTATTCCCACGATAGTTGATTCCGAGGAAGAATATGAGGTAGAAGCTATTATTGATTCCAGGAGAAACAGACGTACGTTGCACTATTTAATTCACTGGAAAGGATACAGGATTGAGGAACGTACATGGGAATCTGCTAGTCAGGTCCATGCACCCCGCCTAATCCGCGCTTTTCACAGGCGTTACCCTGATAAGCCTAAACCTGTAGGGGGGAATATAGGAGGGGTGTACTGTCGTGCCTGCTATATTGGTTGGCAAGGTACGAGAAAGGAGCTGGTTGGCAATAGCGCGATTAGACTACTACGTGCATGCGCGAGCATTAGCGCATGCGCATAATGAGAGGAGGCTGATCTTAAGCCCGCCTCTTGGTTCCCACAACGCTTCGCGTACTCTTTGCTGTTACGGGGTCTTTGCTGTCCGTTTCCGGGTCACGGTGGTGGCGTCTTCGGGTTCGTCGGATTTTGCGGCGAATCGCGGGATACAGTAGTCCAGGTATTCAGTATTACGGAGCATTTTCATCAATTCTCTGCTGCTTCATTTATTTGGTCTCAGTGTTGGTTAGAGGAATTCCAGTCCTCAGCTATCTTTGAATATTCGGCGATAGTTCCGCCTGTTACTATGTTTGATTATGCCATTCGCTATTCAGCTATGTTGAGTTTGTATGCACCGAGTGTAGGGTGCGCATGAGGCTTTTTTGTTTATCGTAGTGTTTGTTTAGCTCTACGAGTGCTTTCTTTGGTAAATATCGGGACTGGCTCTTGCTTTATTATCGATACAGAAAAAATGGTCCAAGACCTCTATGTTTTCATTGATACCTGAATTAATCAGTACATTTTCAAATCAAAAGCTTGTCATTACAGATCAGCTCCACACAATCAATGTATCTCACTCTATAAGACATGAGAACTTCGAAAGCATTCGAAAAAGGCAGCAGCAAAAGACAAATTATATTCAAAACCAAAGTAATATTTAATATTATCAGGTCAGTAATTACTCATTTCAAACATTGTTTTTATAAATAGCAGTGGTTGCCCCAAATCGAGCGTGCAGATAGAAAAGCTATAGGTGAAAAGGTGTGTGAAAGATTAAGGTGGAAAAAGAATTCACAGAAAATATTTGTGACATAAAATAATCATAACTGTTTACTATACAACATACGAAGAAATTAATTAATCGTAGTGTACAACCTGGCCAAAAACAAAAACAAATTAGCTCAAATGTTTTTCTTTAAATGTTCATGACTCCTCAGTGTCAACACTAAGGTCTGCACATCAATATACAGAGGCAAAATGGTCCAGGTATTTATTACTAAGGGCGTCGACGTTTCGACTCGTCTTTACGGCCTGTCTGTCAATTAAGCCTTGCCATGCGAGTCTTCATCAGGACAAAGAACTGGTGAGGCAACCAAGGGTAATAGATGACCCTACAACACAAAACAGGGATTCTATAAGTGATGCCGCAACCTCTGTAATGCTTGCTTTATTATCGAGCAGTACAGTGATTCATTTAGTGCAGTGCATGCACATTCCTTGCCCAGGTTCTCTCTCTCTATGTGTATCCTGTCGTGATAAAAGGTGAGATAGTGACTCTACAGCACTTTGATGTACCACTTCCAGATATTATGGCCCTATGTCAATTCAGAGTAACTTGTTTCCAGAAGGGATAAGCAGTCCTGTTTCAGAAAGTTGGTGCACCTCCCACTCCTGTAATAGGTGGTTACTTCCTCTACATCCATTCCTGAACATAGGAAGGAAAAGGTAGTTAATGGAATACACACACAGATATATAGTTTATATCGTAGGGAGGGACATTAATGCTGTCTTATTTTTCTTTCCCTAAATACAGTGAAGTGCCAAGTGAGTTACACCCACCTCCAGAATTTCTACTCCCATTTTGACAACAGTTCTACAAAAGAAGCCCGTGTTTATTTTTCCCCCCACTTACCTTGTTTTGTTTCCCTTTTTCCCCCCATACATCATCATTTGTTCACCAGGTTTCATATTCTGGAATATGGTGGTGTTAAAGGGGAAGTTGAGGACTAGTCTTCACTTCTATGGTACTTCTGCAGCAACAGCTGGGACTGGCACTACAGCGTGACTACTTAAATGCCAGGACTTCATTCTGGACAAGAGGAGGTCTTTGGAAAGTTTGAGAAACCAGATGCAATTGTTGAGATGTCTTGGGCCACTGTTATATAGTGTCTTGAAAGTGTAGAGGAGGAGTTAGAGTTGGGCTTATTTGTGCATTGGGAGCCAGTTGAGCTTCTTCAGATGAGGTGTGACATGAGTACATCATGGAAGGTTGAGAGTAATTCTGGCTACCAAGTTCTGAATGGTCTACAGCCTTCTGGTAAGTTTTCCCTGCATAGAGGGTTTTCTGTTCCCATAGTCTAGCTTGCTTCTGATGAGGGCCTGTGTGACAGTTTTCTGGATGCTAATGAAGAGCCATTTGAAAATCTTCCTCAACAACGACTTAGTAGAAGACGTTGATGTTGTGAGAGCGGATGATGCTGGCAAGAGGGATCATGTATGCATTGAAGAGGATGGAGCTCAGAGAGGATCCTTCTGGAACTCTGCAGATGAGATCGTGGGCTTCAGAGGTGTACAGTGCCAGTGCCAGGCTGATTGACTGGGGTCATTCCAGTCAAGACGGAGCAGATTCATTGGAGAGCATGCCTTAGATTCCGATGTTGTTTAGGCAATGGATGAGGATGGGGTAGGAGACTCTGTCAAAACCTAGGGAGAGATCCAGCATGATGGGGGCTATTGTTTCTTCTCAATACAGAGCCATGTGAATGTCATCCGCGGGGGCGATGAGGACAGATTCCTTGCTGTGATTGAATATGAAACCAGACTGAGGGGTGTCGAGGAGTTGGTAGTTGTTGAGGTATTGGGTATGGTGCCGCTTAATGATTTTTTCTAAGACCTTGGCTGGGAATGGAACCAGGGAGCTTGGTCTGTAGTTGGTGAATGTTGAAAGGCCCGCAGACACTTTCTTCAGCAATGAGAGGACAGGTGCAGGTTTTCATGCATCTGGTAAAGTTGCGGAAGATGAGAATGGGTGTGAGCATGGCCCTGATGCGTTGCAGTCCTCGGGAGTAGGTGTGTTGGGGACAAGGGTGCAATAAGGCTCCTGAGTGGAAGGACTTCATGGGGGCAGTGATTTCATATAGAGTGATAAGGGGCCATCAGGTTAGCACTAGTTCTTTGGATAGGATCAGGAGGAGTTTGGTGAGGTCTGTCGGGTCATTTTGCAGGTTGAAGTTGCTGTAAATGGTGGTGATTTTAATGCTGAAGAATTGAGGTTGTTGCCGAGGTCCTGCAAGGGTGTGATCAAGCTGGAGGTGGCATTTGATGAGGTGAAATCCTTCACAATGCCGAAGATTTCTTTGCTTCTGTTAATGCTGGCATTTATGAGGTCTGCCAGCGCAGTACATTTGGTGACCTGGATCATTTGGAGGTAGCATCTCAGAACATGTCCCTGTCTGCATTGCCTGGCTCATTCTCCATTTGCGCTCTAGTTTTTCAGTGACATTTCATAGTCTGAGTTCCAACTTGCTTGGATCATGTAGTATTGCTGTGTTTGAGGGGACCATGGAGTCAGCACAGGAGATGATCCAATTGTTGTGATTCTTGATGACTATGAGGAGGCTGTTGCTCATTGGTGTGTGATGAGAGCATTGTTCCAGTCTTTGCCAGTGGTGCTGTTTTAGTTTCGGTGGGCTGGGCTAGCTGTGGTGCGGGTGTTAGAGTGTGAGGAGTTGGGTGCTGTCGGGGCGGGTGATGAGTGCATGAAAACCTGCAGGAGGCGTAGGAGAATTCTCTCTTGGTGTTATGTGGTACAGCAAAGCAGCAGTGTGTGGGGAGGAGAGTTGCAGCAGGATAGCAGCAGGAGGGGGAGGGCCAAGGCTTCTGGCACTGGGTGCAGTCCAGGAGCGGACCGATATAGACAGGCTTGCCTTTAGCGCTCTTTAAACCTGCCAAGGGCGGGCCTTCCGCCCTAAGGCCACCATTAAGTACATTTTTTGAGTGGGGAGGACTGATATCACTTCCTTTGCATATGGATGATGGGAAATCCCATGGTGTAATTTCCTGTGCAGAGGGATAATGGGAAATCCAGTGATGTCACTTCCTGTGCAGATGGTGATGGAAATGAGTCCTCTTGCTTTGCTTTTTCTTTTAAAGACAGTTTTGTCAGGAAACCATTGATGTCACGTCCTGTGTAGAATGGATGATTGGAAATCCTGTGATGTCACTTCTTGTACAGATGAATGGGATGATGAAAAATTCAGTGATATCACTTCCTGTGCAGTTACATGATGGGAAATCCAGTGATGTCACTTCCTGTCCAAATGGATAGTGGCAATGAGTACTCTTGATTGGCATCATTTAAAAACTGTTTTGGTGGGAAACCAGTGATGTGACTTCCTGAGCAGATGGAGGATGATAACTCCAGTGATGTCACTTCCTGTGCAGATGGATGATGGGAAATCCGGTAATGTCAGTTCCTGTGCAGATGGATAATGGGAATGAGTACTAATGCTTGGCTTCTTCTTTTAAAAGCTATTTTAGCAGGAAACCAGTGAGCTTACTTCCTGTGGCAATGGATGATGGGAAATCCAGTGGTGTTTCTTCCTGTGCAGATGAATGGTGGGAAATCTAGTGACGTCACTTCCTGTGCAGGTGGATAATGGGAAATCTAGTGATGTCACTTCCTGTGCATATGGACAATGGAAACATTCTACTATAAAACCTGTATTGCCAACACTGAAAATACAAATGTTTGAAATTTTCATCAACATCTTCCACATGCTGTATCAATTGTGTTGTTGTGGTTGTAATTTTAATAGTGATTGTAATATGACCATGCACAGTATAATCACAGTCCTCACTTTTGGTGGGTGCACTGGTATTTCCGTACTCAATTAGAGAGAGATCTCTTGACCACAAAGTGAGAAGATATCGAGGATCAACATTAATAATCATGAACAACTTAGTCAGAAACATAATTGTTACGGGGAAGGTCAGAAGTTGTGCTCCCACCACTTGAACGGCATTAGTCCGTTTACAATAAAAGAGGATCCTTACAATTTCTAAATAACTTATTACGAGCAGCACTGTATTTGTGATAATTTTGATGATCGTGGACAGTTACATTTTAATGTAAGTGCAGTATGTACCATGTCTAATATGTTGTAAAAGTGTTGCCAATTTTACTGATACCTCAGTCTGGACATTCCACCTTCACTTAGATTTCAATAATTGTGCTGTGCTGTATCCATTCTTGGTCTTCCTAACCAGGGCCGGACTGACTGTAGCGGGTACAAGCATTTCCCGGTGGGCCGGAGGGGTGGGTGCCGGTTTTGCAGCAGAGCTGCAATATTGGCCCCCGTAACAAAAGCGGGAGTTGTGCTTCTTGCTAGCACCCCCTTCCACCCCTGCTCGAGCAGCAATTTGTCAGGGCTGGTTGCTGTTCCCAGTTCCTAACACAGCTTTTGAATTAGACATTGACAGTTATATAAGCAAAAGTGGAGAAGCGAGGAGGCTTGTAAGATCTACTTTCTGTTTCAGAACAAGTACCTAGCATCCTGGTCAGCACAGAATAGATACAGGGCTTTACCGTCGACCAATCCCGATATTGTCCATGATAAACCTCAGCATAGGTGCCACGTTAAATGGGTTCATATGGTCCCAGCAATAATTCATGTACAGGGGCTCGATGGGAGCACTGGTCTTTGCCTAGGTTAGTCCTATCCTGGCATTAGACATTAACGCTCTAGCAGAATATTATACAATAAATATATATATAGAAACTGACCATCTAATTATTTTACTAAAAATAAAATGCTTTAACTTGGCTTAGATTTGGCTGTCCGCATAATTAATTAGTGCCATTTTGATAAGAGACCTGAACAATACATTTGCATGCATTCAGCTGTACATGCACCAGAACTTTGAAGTGCAGCACAATATTGCAGGATCGCAGAATGTACAATTAAAGAGTCACAAAATAGCACTGTAATAATGAATGAATGAATGAATGAATGAATGAATGAAGCTTGACTTGTAAGGTGCGGCAGTGACCTGAATAGTGTATCCCCGCGCTAATAGAACCCTAAGCAGACCACTCACAACAATGACTCGCAAACTGTGAATAATAAGCCAGGTTTTTAGCGCTTTGTGGAAAGCAAGGTGATTTGAAGTGCCCAGGGCTCGAAAGGGTACTCATAGCAGCCCTGGCAATTCAGTCAGACTAACCCCCAGAGGAGGAGGGCATGTGTGAAGCACTGCTGCTTTTGTTACTGGGGGGCGATACTACTGCAGATCTGACCCCAGTAACAAACCCGGCCCACACCGCTGCATAACCGGCCCCCACCCTTCCAGCCGCCCAGGGAAACGCCTGATTCCCTGTATGGCCAGTCTGGCCTTGGAAGTGCCTGAAGATGGAGGGCAGTGCGTTCCAAGTTGTGCCAGCTCGGATAGAAAAGGATCTGCCCCAGTCCTGGAGGCTGGATATGGGGCATAAATGAGTATGGATCAATCTGAGATTCCGGGGTGAAGACTATTAGGAGAAGAAAGATGGGAGGAAAAACTGGGATGAACTATGCACAGTTACAACGAATCCCTGTTTATGGATGGGAAGCCAGTGCAGATTGGCTAAATGTACCCAAATCTGCTTCCGGAGAGAGGCATCCCAGGTACAACTCTAGTAGTCTCATGATGGATTAGCTGAAGCCACTGTAAGGTCTTTCCAGGAATTCCAAAATATATGTTATTCTCGCAGTCAAGCAATGATGAGATTACTGCTTGGGCTCATGTTTTTCTGGCACAGAGAGGGAGCAAAGGAAAAAATCTTCCACAAAGTTTGAAGGCAAAGAAAACATGAGGAAGATAGATTGTGACAGAAAGAATAGGATTGATCGAAAAAGACTCTATGGTTTCTGACTTGTTGTCCAGAAGCAGGAGGAGAACCATCATGTCTGACACCAAACTCAAGGTGTTAAGGAGGAAGGTCTTCCCATGATAAAGGACTTGGTTTTGTCCTGTTTAAGCTCAAGTGGCTGTAAACCCCCCATTGTGCTGTGGAGACTGTGCAGTTTTAAAGGGAAGAGGGTGCCTCACTTCTTAGAATGTAATGTAAGTCGCATTTCTGTAGCGCGGCTGCCACCCAACGGGTATCCTGGCACTGAGATTACCAGTAAAAGGACAATATGCGCAACTGAAATTCATAAGAGTCAGGCCGAGGGGACTGAAAAATTATTCTCTGGGAAAAAGTCTGGTTTTCAATTCCTTCCTAAACCGTAGCAGGGTGCTAATTTGTCTGAGCTCGAATGGCAGTGCATTCCAAAGTTTGTAAGCTACAAGACTAAATGATCTGCCACCCAATTGAGCTTTGTTAAAATGTGGAATACATATCAAGTTGGCTGAAGAAGAAAGGAGACTTCTAGCTGGGGAATACCAGAGGAATTTTCTCTGTAAAAGCTTAGGCCCCATTTTATGTACTGCCCTAAAAACAATACAGAGTACCCTACACTGAACTCTCTGTGCGATGGGTAACCAGTGACGATCTTTTAAAGCAAGCGAGGCAGAGGCTCTGCGTTGTCTGTTGTCTTAGAATGCGCTGCATATCAGCTGCACGGTGGTACAAAAGGGGGTGGTGATGGACGGAGCATCTGAACCAATCAAACACTCACACCCAGTCAACAGATCTGGGTTTAATCCATCACCGTTATTTAGCCCACTCTGCCACCCCAGTTCAGACATGGCCATATGCAAATCAGTCTGACCCTGTGCCTCATGGGAACAGTCCAGCCCGAACTGCCAAGTCATGCCTTCCCTGGACCGGAAACAAGCTTCCGAGGACTGGTTTCTGGCATTTCAGCCGTCTTCAGCCTAGCTTGCTTGAATCCAGTGGCAAAGTGAGCAAGGGACTCACGTCTGAGCATACCCTACCAACTTATGGCGAACAAAGTGGTACAAAAGGGGGTGGTGATGGACGGAGCATCTGAACCAATCAAACACTCACACCCAGTCAACAGATCTGGGTTTAATCCATCACCGTTCTTTAGCCCACTCTGCCACCCCAGTTCAGACATGGCCATATTCAAATCAGTCTGACCCTGTGTCTCATTAGAACAGTCCAGCCCGAACTGCCAAGCCATGCCTTCCCTGGACCGGAAACAAGCTTCCGAGGACCGGTTTCTGGCATTTCAGCCATCTTCAGCCCGGCTTCCTTGAATCCAGTGGCAAAGTGAGCAAGGGACTCATGTCTGAGCATACCCTGCCAACTTATGGCGAACAAAGTGGTACAAAAGGGGGTGGAGATGGACGGAGCATCTGAACCAATCAAACACTCACATCCAGTCAACAGATCTAGGTTTAATCCATCACCGTTCTTTAGCCCACTCTGCCACCCCAGTTCAGACATGGCCATATGCAAATCAGTCTGACCTTGTTATGCAAATCAGTCTGACCTTGTGCCTCGTGGGAACAGTCCAGCCCGAACTGCCAAGCAATGCCTTCCCTGGACCGGAAACAAGCTTCCGAGGACCGGTGTCTGGCATTTCAGCCGCCTTCAGCCCGGCTTGCTTGAATCCAGTGGCAAAGTGAGCAAGGGACTCACGTCTGAGCATACCCTGCCAACTTATGGCAAACAAAGTGGTACAAAAGCGGGTGGTGATGGACGGAGCATCTGAACCAATCAAACACTCACACCCAGTCAACAGATCTGGGTTTAATCCATCACCGTTCTTTAGCCCACTCTGCCACCCCAGTTCAGACATGGCCATATGCAAATCAGTCTGACCCTGTGCCTCATGGGAACAATCCAGCCCGACTGCCAAGCCATGCCTTCCCTGGACCGGAAACAAGCTTCCGAGGACCGGTTTCTGGCATTTCAGCCGTCTTCAGCCCGGCTTGCTTGAATCCAGTGGGAAAGAGAGCAATGGACTCAAGTCTGAGCATACCCTGCCAACTTATGGCGAACAAAGTGGTACAAAAGGAGTCCCGTGCTCGCCACACCACTGGAGTCAAGCTATCCTGGCTGAAGACGGCTGATAGCCAGAAACCGGTCCTAGGATGCTTGATTCCGGTCCAAGGAGACATGGCTTGGCAGTTCGGGCTGGACTGTTCCCATGAGGCACAGGGTCAAGGCTGATTTGCATATGGCCATGTCTGAATTGGGGTGGTGTGGTGAGCAAAAAAACGATGGATTTAGGCCCAGATCTCTGTACAGGGGTGAATGTATGACATTGTTCTGTATTCTGTCCATCAACTGTTGTTTTTGCATTTGTCACCCCGAGTGGGACGGCTATGCTCAGACGTGAGTCCCGTGCTCTCCACACCACTGGAGTCAAGCTATCCTGGCTGAAGACGGCTGATAGCCAGAAACCGGTCCTAGGATGCTTGATTCCGGTCCAAGGAAGACATGGCTTGGCTGTTCGGGCTGGACTGTTCCCATGAGGCACAGGGTCAAGGCTGATTTGCATATGGCCATGTCTGAATTTGGGTGGTGTGGTGAGCAAAAAAACGATGGATTTAGGCCCAGATCTCTGTACTGGGGTGAATGTATAACATTGTTCTGCATTCTGTCCATCAACTGTTGTTTTTGCATTTGTCACCCCGAGTGGGACGGGTCTGCTCAGACGTGAGTCCCGTGCTCTCCACACCACTGGAGTCAAGCTATCCTGGCTGAAGACGGCTGATAGCCAGAAACCGGTCCTAGGATGCTTGATTCCGGTCCAAGGAAGACATGGCTTGGCAGTTCGGGCTGGACTGTTCCCATGAGGCACAGGGTCAAGGCTGATTTGCATATGGCCATGTCTGAATTGGGGTGGTGTGGTGAGTAACAAAACGATGGATTTAGGCCCAGATCTCTGTACAGGGGTGAATGTATGACATTGTTCTGCATTCTGTCCATCAACTGTTGATTTTGCATATCAGCTGCACAGCATAAAATCTCAAGACTGTGCTCTCTGATTAGCTTTGTCAGAGCGGTCATATATGTATCAAGTAATATGGACACAGGAGAAGATCCTCATGGGCCTCCACAAATAACTGGCAAAAAGAAGAACAGAAGAGTAGAATGGACAGAGCTTGCTCTTGCTTAGCAAAGGAAAAGCATACCAAGCGGAGTCTCCCACTGCACATTCCTATTCCTTAAGATGAGATCTCAATATGGAATGAGAGACCGTATTAGACGCCACCGACAGGTCAAGAAGGTCCAGGATCTAAGATCCTCTACAGACTATCTCCATCCTAATGTCAATGAGTGCTTCCATCAAGTACTTATGCCCTCCTGCAAGATGGGTGAAAGCAAACCAAAAATGGTCTTATAAGTACCAGCTGATTCAGAATCAAGTTCAGGAATGTCCAACAACAATATAGGCCTTTAGTTACAATATATCATAGGCTTTTTTTAATAGTCATATTAGAATAGCCCTTTTCCAAGCTTAAGGAACAGCAGTTTCCATCAAATAAAAATTGCAAAGTTCAGTGACCATAGGTGCAATGATATTACGAGCAAGCTTGATCGCTCTCATCACGCAAGGTTTGAGAAGGAGCCCAAACTAATGCTTCTAGCTTTGGTGAGCGCGAAATCAGTAGCCACATGTTTAAGCTTAACAAAGAACGATAACTGTTGCGATGCACATATTGAGCTGAAGGATTTTGGATGCAGAAAGAGAAGTGGATTTTCTCAATTTTATCAAAAAAGAACATGGAGATATCTTCACCTATATTAGCTGAAGTGACAATATGCTTTTGGGGGTTATTCTCACTGCAACATTCAATATTTCACTGATGGAAATGAACGAATGACAAATTGAGTCTGGAATGTAAATAGAAAGGGCTTTTATGATAGCAGATTTATATGTATTGCGGCCTTTGACATAGAGTGTCACCCGAGCAGGACAGAAAGTCTTCCACCGGACTCTTGTGTACAACTTACAGGCAGTTTTCAGGCTCTTTAACTCTCTACCATGGTGCAGCATATCGTAATCTGGGTGAGCCAATATTTTTAAGCGGGTATCTGATCCAGAGATTACATGATATACCCAGAAACTGATGAAATAGGAGATGAATGGTCTATCAGTGGAGACAGAGATCATGCAAAAAGACATTGGCCAAGCTGTCATCTGTAACTTTGGAATAATTCCTGGAATGGGTGGGATTAGAACTTTGTAATATGCTATGATCCCCATGTGAAGAAACACTGAGAACTATAGAAGAGAATAGTCAGTCCAGGGAAGAGAGAAGTCCTCCTGGCAATGCAAGTTATCACATGATAAAACAATGTTGTCATGAACTTGACCGGGACAGTTACTAGGGCCTGTGACCATTTGGATCTAGCAGAAGGGTGAAGTATGCATCAAGGAGATTGCTTCACGGTCAGAGAGGGATCCTCTATCTAGATATTGAACTCAGCAAGAAGAGTAAAGACAGCTGAGTGTAAAACATAGGGTGCAATAAATTTGGCATCTGCTGGTCCAAATTAGACGTTAGAGCAGGAAGACAATGTAATAGGATGAATGTTACCAGACAGTTACGATACCAGCAACTATCCATTCACCCTACATGTCGGAGATGGTTTTGAGTTCATGAAACAGAACCAGGACACCTTTGATGTGATCATCACAGACTCCTCAGATCCTGTGGGTAAGGTGGCAAATGCATCCGTCCACTTCTGTGTCTGAGGGGAAGTGGAAAATCTTCTGCAATTTAGAGACTCTTCTCACTCCTGCTGCTTACTTTGCTATGGTCCTGTCACTTTAATATTGGACCCTCTATTGTCTTATCACATCCCACCTCAGCAGTATTTCACCCCTCTTTTGTGGCCATACTGTTATTTTCTCCCACCGCGAAAAACATAATGTCTTTTATAGCATGTCTTGCCCTTACATTTCCACCTTTATTCAAGCTCTGCTGGTGTTTGAAGAGATATGTATCCAGTGTATTGGTACAAACTCAAGCTTTTCTTGTTTTTTCAAGTTATGGCAGTATTTGATGTGATTGTGTTTACCTGAATGCCACATAACCATAGCGCAATAGCTTCTTGGCTCACCTAAAGCACATTTCACGTGAAAATTACACAAAAGTGGCATCTGGGTTCACAAAACGTTACATCGTGCTGTTTGGGGCAGGAAAACCATGCATGTCCGTTTATTGAAGAAAAGTAAAGAAACTGACTTATTGTAACCTACTTGTGCAACTGTGTTAGGCATTAGAGGATGTAGCCTTACGGCTAGAGCGGTCGACCTCAAAGCTGGGGAACCGGATTCGAGTCTCAGCAACTACACTCAACATCCTGTGATTCTGGGCAAATCACTTAATCTCCTTGTGCCTAGCAAAAAAAATGAATGTGTCCATCAGTGACGAAACTGGTGCTCATGTAAAGCGCTCTGAGACCTGATATCTTCAGGTCTAGTTTGCGCTATATAAAATTCAAAAAAAAAAAAAGATTGAAATGGAAGGAGTTAAATAACTAAATGTGATGCACCTCTGCTAGCTTGAGAACCATGGTCGCAGTGCGTAGTATTGAATCATTTTGAAATTGCAAGTATAGTGTCAGGACCGGAAGACTCGTCCAGCCTTCTTTCTGTGAAAAAGAAGATTACATTTGTAGACAGGAATAATATTTTTGATTTCACATTTACAGTTCCAGAGGGAGCCACAGTCGTTTTTGGTCACTGGGTGAAAACAGTCATATCTAATCTTTGTGGCTTACAAAATTTAATATTTTGTGTTCTCCCACTTTCCGCTAATTTATGTGACACATCAATCCATTGAGTAGTTATTTTCCCCAATCAACCAAATAAAGGTCTTTTTTGAAATACCATTGTAAGCTGTGTTTCCAATTCACTGTTGAAACAGCAATTTCACATTCATGTAAAAAAAAAGAATCCGGGGTTGGACTACCCATATTGCACCAGTGCCGGCACACTTTTACACGGTACTTGAAATGGAAAAATAAAAGTGCAGGTACTCTGTGCCAGCGTACCTGCTTGTTAGAAATGCTGGTACTCCAGTTAAAAGTACTACATTTCTCTTGAGAAGTGCTGGTACTCTCCCTCTCAAAATAAAAAAGTGCCGGTATTCAGTACGGCCAATTTAAAGCACTGCTTTTACACAGACATTTACGGCACTTCTCAGTAGCACACAGGTACTCAGGAGCAATGAGTACCTACACTTTCTTTAATTCCATTTCAACCCTGTTTGTGAGGTACCAGGCAGCTTCTGAAAGGCCAGGGCCCCCACCAATGATTGTGATGACATGGCTCAGATGAACACTAGTATACTAGACAGGCGCGCTACACCCATTGGGCTCACGGGGCTTCAGCCCTCTCCGTCGTGTGTGTCAGCCTGGCCGGAGACAGCTTCGCAGGCTGGCGAGCATCTAATTGCAGCCGCACCTGAGTACTTCACAGGTCTTTAAAAGACCATTTACGTGTAAATGAGGCTTTTGTTGTGTGTTCACCCCTTCTTACAGCCACTCTGTCTATGTTTGGAAGAATTAGCCCCGCCCCCAAATATTTTTCAACCCCCCCCCCCCCGAAATTTGTCTCTAGTTGCCCGCCTGATACTAGACGCCACGTGAAATCTGTATTTTTACAGACACAATACCCAGACCATGCTAAATTGTTTTCAGTTTCAGGCCGCTCATTCCCACAGAAGTGAACTGCTTCTAAACACGTGCACACTGGTGACGTCTTTCGCACGACGTCTCGCTCGGTGCTTGCGAATCTGCAATCTAAACAATAATAATAGTGCAGCGTAGTCAAAAGTGCAGAGGAACACATATATTTAGAAAAATAGCCACGTTCCACAGGCGCGGCGTCAGCTAAGTACATGCCTGAAAAACAATGACGCTTCCTGGACAAACAAATACCTCTTTCAAACACGGAAACAGGATGCAGACCGCAGAGAGATGTTTACTCTGCAGACTCCGTTTTATTCTTAGAAGGCAGGTCTTTTACGTTCTCATTCAAAATCAGGTGCCAAGGAGCCTGAGATGGGCGCCGACGGCATCCTGCCCAGCGACAACAACATTTGGCGACCAGATCCGCCTCATGACATTGCAGTTAACCTTCAGACTCCAAGAGTGCGCGATGCCAAACCCTTCAAAGTGGCCACTGCACCCATCCCCCCAGGGCAGGCAATCTAGATGGGGTGGAGGGGCAGGAAATGTGCAAAAGGCATGCACCCCCTGACGAATCGGGCTGGAGAGGGTCAGTCACATGTCCGGCATATGGATATCTCTGTGTAGTCTTCATAGGCCACCTTCTAGAGGTGCCTGTAATTATCGATATTTCACTATAGCCTAGAAGGGCCTGTTCTTGCAGCCTCCTGCCAGTGCAACAGCTGAGGCTGAGGCAAAATCTAACAAGGCAAGCACATTACTTAACGGAGCAGTTAAATGGCTAGATGTACGAAGAATTGGCGATTCGCAAATCGGTCGCAAATGGGTTTGCGGTTATAAATGTGCCTATTTGCGATGTATGAAAGATACCGTCTCGCGAGTCACTAATTTTTGCGACCCAAGTTTACGAGTCCCATTTATAGAATCTATAATTGTAACTCACAACCCATATGGTCAAGGCTGTCACAATTAGAGCACAGTCGCAAAAAGGCCCTATTGCACATGCAGTTTACTACCATTATAAATCAGGTGGTAACTGTGTGCAAACACTAATAGCTTGCCCAGAATGCATCTGGGTTTCCACAATGGCTGCATTGTATGTGATTGCGAGGAGAGTGTGAATAGTGGCTGCTCAGCAGAGGAGGAGGCAGAGACAGGAAAGGATATCAGAAGTCAGGCTGACCGTTTTCCAACAAACTGAGGAAGAAATTATTGACATATACAGGCTAACTAGCGCTGTAATGTTGGAGATAATTACACATTTAAAGCCACATCTGGAAAGCAGTACTCTGCACAGCAGTTCTATCCACACCCATGTTCATTTCACCTTTTGGTCTCTAGTAGTTACCAGGGTGTGATTGCTGTTGCTGATTGCTGTTGCTGGTGGATGTTTTCAAAGTGTGCTTTCACATGTTTTCAGTAGATTTCTAGATGCCATGCTTCTCTATATCAACTGCTGCATATACCTACCCAGAAATGCACAGGAAATTCAAAGCAGAAAATGAAAACTTTATAAGATTGCTAAATTTCCATATTTCATCGAGTGCATAGATGGAATACATGTTTCAATTTGTCCTCCATCTCATCTGCAATATCTGTTTAGAAGCAGGAAAAACACACATTCTCTAAATATTCAAGTGGTGTGTGATGGAAACCATTAAATAACTGATATTGTGTCACAATACCCAGGAAGCACCCATGACTCTTTCATGTTTAGGCACAGTGGACTATGTAGACAACTGGAAAGAGGAGAGTTTGATGATGGCTAATCATTACATAATTGTATTAAATATAATTATTAAATATAAATATAATGGCACATGTGTTTGTGGTAATCAGAAGCACACTCACAGTTATTTGTTTGTTTCAAGTGATAGTGCCTATGCTCTATGTCCCTGGATTTTGACACCATACCTATCCCCCCACAACCCACAATGAAAGGCAATACAACACAGCACATCGTCGCACCATGGCTGTGATTGAGAGGACTTTTGGCCTAATAAAAACTCGTTTCCAGTGCCTACATACAGGTGGTGCAATATGATTCAGAAACCACATGCAAGACACTGGCAAAGTGTGCCATTTTACACAATATTGCGACCAGGAGAGGCTTACAGATCACCGTATCAGACTGATTCGGAGGATGAAGATCCTGAGCTACCTGTTCAGTAGTACAGAGAGACCGCAACATGACCACATTGTCAACAATTACTTTCCAAGGTAAGTCATTTGTGAAATTACAAGTAAAAAATAAAGTACACCTCTTGTTTGATGCTTCAAAGTACAGCAACCTTTATTGTCAGATTTTGTTTTTAAACCAATTTTAAACTGTCACATGCAAATGTTACATTATATCAACATCCATTGTCGGTGACATCACTGAAAAACACAAATGCACAGTACTAGTGGTAGTTAGTGTACTGTGCCCTTCACTGCTTCTTGCGGCTGCGTTCCGAATGGGTTGTGCCGACATGTTGAGCAGCTTGAGTATGGCTGCTGCGGCGTTGCAGTGAGTGTGCTTCTGTGGCAGAGATGTTGCTGATGCTGGAGATTTCCTCACTGTTTTGAGGTTCAGCACCTACCCCGCTAGCTTTTTGGATAGTTTGCAGTGCTTCAACTGTAGAGGTAATCTGCGCTAAGCCCCTTAAGATGGCATCACTAAAGTGCCCCATGTCCACCTGGAGAGTAGCTGTCCACCTGGATAAGGTTGAAGTGGCATGTGCCAATCTCCCAATTGAACAGGTTAAACCATTCATTCTGGCTGCAGTTCTTCTCTCTCTAAGCCTTTGATTGGCATTATCCTCCACCATTTCTTGACATCATTTTCCTAGGGCTGTGGTGAGGCTGTTAATTCAAGTGTCCATCTTTGCTTGATTTTCAGCCTATTGATTGGCCACATTACTGAACCCAAATGAAATGCATTGCTGCATGTTCTGTAGCTTTTTTGTTCATTATTTTTATCTGCTTATGTTACAGATGCTGAATTTGCAGTTTGGAACCATCACATTTTAATGGATTTAAAAAATAAAAGAGAAAACATAACTTTTGCGACCTCCACTACCTTCTCATGTTGTTGGCATTTGAAAGAACATGGTTGGAAGGAGATGCCCATTTTCTGCTTATTCAAATTAGAAAGTGTATTAACCATCACGAAAAGGACCCCTACTTCCTTCACTGTTCTATAGGAACATCATATTTTACTCATGTGACATTTGCTCTCATGCCTACTTGTAATCTAAAATATCTTGGAATAAAGTAGCAATATTATTTGTGCCTGAAGAACTCCAGTCTTCAAAAGAAGGGCCACATGTACGAAACTTTGAAATAGCGAGTTCCTAGATGCAATATCCTGTGAATCGCAATTAAGAAATCACTATTTCAAATGTATGACACTCTTTTTGAGTTTCATTTGAAATTCCCAGTGGATCACAAATAGACCTAGCTCATGAATATTAATGAGTTAGGTCTTGTCTTGCAACCCATTGGGAATCGCTAAAACCACATGGATTGTGGCTTGCTGAGGTCAGCAGAACACCATGTCTATGATTGCTTTTAAATGAAGCAAACTTTTTTTTAATGCAGCCTGTTTTCCTTAAAGTAAAACAGGATGTGTTTCAAAAACAAAAATTAAAAGACCCTTAGGTGCCCCTTCCCATTTGCGAATGGGTTACAACCAAATTGAATTTGGTGGTAAAATTTGAATGTTTTGCAACCGCATTTCAGTCACAAAACATTCAAACATACCATAGCGATCCAGTATTAGAAAGGGACGGCCTAAACATACCCCTTCCTAATACCGAATCGCAAACCCAAATTGCGATTCGATAATAGGTTACCGAATTGCTATTTGGGTTTGGTACATGTCGAAATGCCTTTTTGCTTTCGCACACTGGCCTATTCTGTGAATCAGCCCTTTTGGGACCTCTAAAAGGCTTTGTACATGTGGCCTTAAAACACTACTTGCAATGTCTGGCCTTATTTGTTGGTGATAGTTGGCTGACCACTTACTCCAGCATTTTTCATGTTTTGAGTCGCGACCCCCTGGTGGGAAGCCAGCTGATTTTTGGTGGATCATGAAAGAACAAAAAATAAAGATGCCGTCATATTTTTTATTTATCTTGTCAAATTCGCTGTGCTTCAAAGACAAAGGTCAAATGTCAGGATACATCTTCTGACAAACAACATTGACTGCAAAGTGAGAGGAGTTTTTAAGGTCAACTATGTGACAATCTTGATGGGGTACATAGAGTGTGAAAGGAAAAGCTGTAGGGTGTCCTTTTTGTAGCACACAACAAAATGTAAATACCAGAATATGAATTGAACACATTTTTCAGAATAAGTGATCAGTTAGGAAGGCAATAATGAAGCACATTGTTTTGCAATTCTGAAGTGTGATGAAAGCAAAGCTTTAATGGAATCAAAGCACACCACTTATACTTGGTGATGTGTAAATGATAAATATTCACTAAACCCTGATTTACACACATTATCATTGTGTGCTCTATAGATTTATTAGTGCAATTGTATGTATGTGCAAATTTAGTGGCCATTGCAGTGAAAAATGTGCTCTCTGTAAATGACAGTGCACTACCACCACACAATACTCTAGTAATATATTTGCGACAATGTGCTAAAAAATACACCACCAGCTACATTCCACATCCTTACCGCTCTCCTGATGAATTCTTTTGCAACACTTTGTGTGAAGCTAGGATTTTCACAATCCCTATGACTTCAGTGATGTAACATTGATGTCTGCACCCCACTCTGAAAATTGTTCCAGCATCGCTGGTGCAAATGTGTTGAACTGTGTCCCTAAGTGCAGGTTTAAAAAACATCTTTGCAAGTCCTCCCAAACAAGACTCCAGGTACGTTTTTGCAGCTGTGTGTTTTTTTTTTACTTCCCAAAGCACTTTCAACAGAGAATGCACTCACTGTACATAATCATACACAACCAGCCCACTTGTGTTTGAATTTCACACATAAATTGAGAATTACAGATGGGGTATGTTGGACAGAGCTGCTGACTGGATCTGAAGAACCAGGTTTTAGCCTGTGTTGGCTCTGGGCAACTCACTTAATCTCCTGTGCTTAAAATAAAATGAATCTGACCTTATGTAATGTAATCTGGTTGTCCTGTATGGTACTCCAATTCCCTTGAGCAGTGCTTGTGTTACATAAAACTTTATATGTCTATATATCACTGAAAAAACCAAAGGTTACAGAGACTTTAAAGTTAGGCTCAGGTTTCACTTCAACAAAACCAGTGAAATTCAATTTCCTAAATATAATGTCCCTGTAACCTCTGTTTTATTCAGTGAATATCATATATATATATGCCAAAATGCTCATTGGGCCTTACATTAACACCAAAATGGATGAGGCCTTACTCCATACTCAGCTGCAGAAAGGGTTTTCAAATTAGCTAAAATCACTGATTTTAACACCAAGTTTCGTCAGAAACCTTTTGAATTTAGTGATCACATGCCCCAGGCCAGCACACCTCTCTGACAGGTGTTCAAGCTCCAGTTCATTTCACCACCTGCTACTTTTATGGGTAGATCAATATCTTGGCCTTAGTCTGATAAGGACATATCAAAGGGCGCGGTGAAGGTCGTAATATTTACAATCGATTACTGTTAGAGAGGAAAACAAAAAATTAAAAAGAGTATATTATTTTGGTAATTCAAAACATTTTTAAAGCATGCCCACTATTACATTAAAAAATTGACCCACTTCATGTCTGTTAAAGCTAGGTAGAGCATGAAAGTTTGTCATTCTATAAACTACATAATGCATCTAAAAAGATTGGGAAGCAGTGACAGTTTCCATTATCATACCATTGGGAAAAGCACTAGTCAGACAATAGCTGCTTGCTGTTCCTGTCATGCTATTGTTATGTGGACTGCAAAATGAAGGCGGACAAGGGAAAGATCTAGTGTAGAGAGATGACTTCAAGAGGCTTTCTTGGAGTTTGTTAAGCACTAGGCACTAGCTTGGCTGTTGGAGTAACTCTAATGCATTTGCCCAACAACACAGAATGACTGAAAGGCTTTTCACACATCAGGAACCTTAGTTATTAATTGATATTTCTTGTACATTGTATTTGGACAATAAGAATAGAATCTGATCTAAAACCAGACCTTGCTGTTGTGACATAATTACAAGTAGTACTTGTTTCCTTAACATGTTCAAAACAAACTACATTGTGCTGTTTAGTGTGTACAGTACTGTTGTATTAGAGTCCTGTTTGTGTGTGATCACGTCCATTTCTCTCCCACATGCAGAAGTGCGTGGTATGAGGTGCATAAAAAGGGCATAGTTTCCCATGGTGATTTGTAATATTTTGAGTGTTTCAGCCACGCTTAGCAACATGTTTGTTGTGTTGTAATATTCTTATTAAGAATGTAGATAGGTTCTTGGAATAGAACGTGTATGTGGGGTTCCAGGGTGGGACAGTTGATGGGAGACTGAAGACAGGATGAGATCGTTCCTGCTACGCTAAGCAGAGTTGCCAATAAAATACTTAAAGAAGATACTCTGACCCATCATTACAAATTTGGCGACAGAGGATTGGGCAACTCTGCGTGGACCCACTTGAAGATAAGAGTAAAGTGAAGGACAGAAAAAAGAAACAAACGAACAAAAGAAACTCGAGTTGAAGAAGAGAATGACATAAATGAGGTGAGCGGAATGAAGGAAAGCAGGAACGAGAAGTAAATGATAATTGAAAATAACTAAAGAAAGAAAGAAGATGAGAGAGTCGTGTTACCGTTAAACAGCGCATGCCAGATGAAGAGCGCGTGAGGTGATTGAAGCTCTGAGAGACGCGTGATGTCAACAGAGGAGCGCGCGCAGTGAATGAAGATCTGGAAGGCGCGTCGGCACACGGCAGCAAGGAGAGCAGCGTCTGGTGATTGTGACGCAAGAAGAGAGGCGCGTGAAGAGCGACTCTAACACAGCGTACGGCAGGGAAGAACAGCGAATGTGACGCGTGAAGAGGAGGAAGTGAATGTAAACACGCTGATTGGATAGCGTGTGACGTCATTACGTCGGCGGCCATTTTGAGGAGTTTAAAAAAAAAAAATCGAATTCTTTTAAAAGGAAAAGGAAACAAATGAAAAGAAATTGAAGAACAGTTTAAAAGCTGATGAATACATCTGAAAAGTGGAAGTGAACTAAAGGATAAATAAAGGAAGGTGGAAGAAAATAGAATAAAGGAGTGAATTTGTTATAAAAGTGTGAAAGGAAAAAAATGTGTGCAGCACAAACATTCACTTTGACACCACCAATACCGTTCTTAACAGAGCGAGGTGAACCGAAAATAAGATGGCAAGAGTGGAAAGTTTACTTTAAAAATTACATGTTCACTATAAAAAATGAAGAAATGACACCAGAAATAAAAAAAGGAATATTACTACATTCTTTAGGACCAGAAGGAATAAGACAATATGAAAGAATGCAAAAAAAAGAAAGAAGTAATGAAGAAACAGATGTATATGAAAATGCATTGGATGACTTAGAGAGGTACTATGCACCGACAATATGTGTGGCAATTGACAGATATAAGTTTTTTAGAAGGAAACAAGAACAGGATGAGAAAATTGATGATTATTTAGGAGTATTGAAAAGAATGGCAGAGAAATGCAGATTTGGACAAATTGAAGAAGAGTTAATAAGAGATCAAATTATTATGCTTACAAATAATAAGAGGGTACAAGAAAGACTGTGGACCATGGGAGATGGAACACTCAACAAAGTGTTAGCCGTAGTAAGGAAAGCTGAAGTATCAGTCAGGTGTGCAAAAGAAGCCCTGGATGATGAGAAGGGAAAAGAAAAAGAAGAAGTGTGCGTTATAAGAAAAGTGATAAGAGCAAGCAGTGTCGGTGCAGACAAGAGAGATAAATTTAATGAAAGGAAGTCGGAGAAGAAGTATTTTCAAAGCGCAAAGAGTGAATACAGGAAAGAAGGCACAACCAATTTGGCATGTTATAGATGCGGAAGTTATACACATTTGGCAAACAGTCAGGCATGTAGAGCGAAAGATCAGAAATGCACAGTATGTGGATTAATTGGTCACTATGCAAGAGTTTGTTATAGAAGAGAGAAGTCTACAAGGATAAAGTATGTGACAAAGGAAGAAGACGAAAAAAGGAAGCAGGATGAAAAAGACGATTCGGATGATGATGACATTTTTATTATAAGAGATTTTATTTTGGATATAAAGAGTAATGGTAGGAACAAACCAAGATGTGAAATTGAAGTGGCGGGAGTTAAAGTTATTTTAGTGGCTGATTCAGGGTCACCTTATACTATTGTCAATTTGGATATGTGGAAGGAAAAGTTTGAGAAAGAAATTGGCAAGGATTTAATGGAAAGTGACATCAATCCGAGAGGGTTCACTGGAAAAAAAATTCCTATTCTAGGGTATAGAGATGTTACATTTGTGTTCAAAGGAAGAGTGGCAGAGGGAAGGATGTATGTGGCAGAGTATGGACCGAGTGTTTTAGTCTGGAAAGACCAAGCGAGTTTAGATATAATACTTAACCCTAATGCGAAAGAACAAGTTATGGTACTAGAAGAGGATGATGAGTTAAAACATTTTTTTAAAGAAGAGTACAGTGATGTATTCTCAGGAAATATTGGTGTGCTTAAGGGGTTCAAACATGAAATAAAGCTGAAAGAGAATGCAGTTCCTGTAAATTATAAAGTAAGAAATGTTCCGTTTACAGTGAGGAATGAATTGGAGAAAGAGTTGGAGAGGTTGGAGACATCTGGAATTATCGAGAGAATAGAGTCGTCTGTATGGATGTCTCCGATTGTAGTAGCAAGGAAATCAAATGGGAAGATTAGACTTTGTGTGGATCTGAGAGGTGTGAACAGAGAAATCTTAGTAGATAAGTACCCCCTACCTAAAATTAATGAGTTATTGGCAAAAATGAAGGGGATGAGATGGTTTTCGACAGTTGATCTATCGTCAGCGTACCATCAGGTTCAATTGCACAAAGATAGCAGGAAGATAACGTCCTTTATTACACCTTTTGGGTGTTTCCAATATGTTAGGATGCCGTTTGGGTTAGCCTCTGCGGCGGCGGTTTTCCAAAGGATTATGAGTGAGATTTTAAGAGGGATTTCAGGAGTGTTGTTTTTTCAGGACGACATATTGGTGATGGGAGAAAATAGGAAGACTCATGACCTGAGATTGAAGGATGTTTTCAATGTTTTGAGAAATAAGGGGCTGACGGCAGAATATGGGAAGTGTAAATTTGCTAAACAAAAAGTGGCTTATTTAGGTCATAATATTGGTGCTGACGGTATCTCTCCAAAGAAAGAATTACTACAGGCAGTGAGTGAGGCTCCGGAGCCTAAGAACAAAGATGAACTCCGTTCGTTTTTAGGGCTGACGGAGTATTATTTGAAATTTGTGAAGAATTTCTCAGAGAAGTCCTATGATTTAAGACAGTTGTTGAAACAAAGATGTAAGTTTGAATGGAGTGAAAGATGTAAAAAAAGTTTTGAGGTCCTTAAAAGAGATATTTGTTGTGCCACACCAATTAAAGGATTTGATCCGGATTTGAGGAGTGTGTTAACTGTAGATGCAAGCGGAAAACGTTTAGGTGCAGTTTTGACGCAAAATGAAGGTGAGGGGAAAGAAGTGGTAATTGGATTTGCATCGAGAAGTTTGACACCAGCAGAAGAACTGTATTCGGTAATTGAAAGGGAGACCCTTGGTTGTGTGTGGGGTATGGAGCATTTCAGAGTGTATTTATGGGGGAATGAGTTTGATGTAAGAACGGACCATAAACCACTGGTGAATTTGTTGACTACAAAAGGAATGATTAGGGCATCAGCGAGAATAGCAAGACTTTCTATGAGATTGCAGGATAACAATTACAGGATAAAATATGTTCCAGGAGTACAAAATAAAATTGCAGACTGTTTAAGTAGAATACCCTTACCTATAAAAGAAGTACCTAGGAGTGAGTGGGATGATTATCAAATTGCTGTGGTGGAGGAAGAATTCGAGGAATTGATTGGTGAAGATGAGTGGTTTGAGCATTATGGAAAAGATGAGTTGTTGGAGAGGGTAAAAGAGAGAGTTTTAGAAGGTTGGGTTGGAAGGAAACCAGATGTGGAAGGAGAAAGAAGTTTTTGGGAGGTGAGAAGTGAGTTGAGTGTAGAGTCAGGATCCATTTTTAGAGGAGGAAAAGTTATACCACCGAAAACTCTAAGAAAAAAGATAGTAGATCTATATCATGAAGGACATTTTGGGATTGTTAGGACCAAGAAAAGAGTCAAAAGCTCATATTGGTGGCCGGGTGTAGATATTGAAGTGGAAAGAATGGTGAGGGAATGCAAGGAGTGTGCTGATTCGGATAAAAGCTTGACGACGTTAAAACCACCATTGTCACCTGTAAAATGTCCTGAAATGGTTTGGGATTTGATTGCAATTGATTTTGTTGGTCTGGTACAGAACAAGCATGAGGGTAGGTTTATTATAGTTTTGATAGACTACTTCAGTAAATGGGTTGAATTGGAAATTGTCAAAAAAGCTGATGCTGAGACTGTGATCAATTTTCTAAAGAGTATATTCTTGAGAGAAGGATTGCCGAAAAGAATTATCAGTGATAATGGTACGCATTTTATAGCAGTGAATGTAGAAGATTTTTTAAAAAGGAATGGTATTACACATGCGTTAACATCAGTGTATCATCCCTCTGGTAATGGAGCTGTAGAACGGTTTAATCGTGTCATTAAAGGAACAATACAAATTGCATGTCAGAATAAAAAGAATTGGGAAGTTGAACTAAGAAAAATGTTGTGGGGTTATCGTCTCACACCTTCTCTCACTGGTTTGAGTCCATTTGTGATGATGAGGGGCAGGGAACCAATCACAAGGGACAATACTGGTTGGATGAATAGTACTAAACGTGTTGAATGGTCACCAGAAAAAGTGAAGGAGAATATCATAAAGGCACAACAAGTGTACAAAAGGAACTATGATAAGAAAAATGTGACAAGGGTGGAAGAGCTTGCTGTAGGAGATTGGGTTAAAACAAAAAAATGGGGAAAAGTGGCAAAGGGAGAAAGTGTTTTTTCCAAACCTTGTAAGGTTGTGGAGTGTCTAAAGAATTCAGCCAGACTTAGCGATGGTCGGGTATGGCACATGAGTCGAATTGCAAAATGTAAAAATGTTAAAAAGGCAGAGGAGGAAGAGGATGTTAAGGGATCTGCAGCCATGTTTGGGGAGTGGTTGTGGGAAGATGAAGTGGAAGATACAATGGAAGATGAAGAGAGAATTGAGGAAGGGGATCGCATAGAAGGTGAAGGTTTGGGTGAACAAATTTGTGCTGATACAATGAGATTGGGAAGATTTGGGAGAGTCATTCATACTCCTCACAGACTTAAAGATTATATGTTAATCTGATCAATTTATATTTGTTTTTTTTTCTCCTTGTTGTATATAGTTTCCTTTTGTCATTTATTATTGAAAGGGGGAAGATGTGTTGTGTTGTAATATTCTTATTAAGAATGTAGATAGGTTCTTGGAATAGAACGTGTATGTGGGGTTCCAGGGTGGGACAGTTGATGGGAGACTGAAGACTGGATGAGATGGTTCCTGCTACGCTAAGCAGAGTTGCCAATAAAATACTTAAAGAAGATACTCTGACTGAGACCCATCATTACAATGTTCCAACTTGAACTGAATGCTTAATACAAATCAGTTTTATTAATTGACGTTATACCTTGATGCAAATTCAGCAGCGGGGATCTTAATCACACGTCGCAGGAGGCTGCCTCGCCCCCTCAACTGGACACGTGACTGCTTTGATCGAATAGTCATGATAATGACAGTAGAAGACTACTTAGACATAATATTTTCAGGCATGTTGTGAGCTCGCTGGTCCTACAGCCATTTATTTACACATTTCCCCTATCTATTGGTTCAAATGTAAGTCCAAAATGCTATGGGGAGCTGCAATTGCAACTAAACGTGATGTGGCCTACGTGGTGTGCATTACTTTATAAAACTGATTAATGAGGGGGGCGTGGTTAGCGCCTGAGGAACATGGCCGCAACTTAGAGAGGCTCCGTAACCCCCTTGTAGAGCCCAGCCGATCCGTTTATTAATCCGCAACTCCCTTTGCCCCCAAACGAAGGAGAGACGACCGGGAGGGGCCGGGAGCCTAATGGTGGTGTTTTGGCCGCGAGATCTGAATTCCAGTGGCAGCGCTAGACATTCTGCGGCCTGACGGAGACACGGGAGCCGGGACCTCAATTTTCGCGGCTGCCCAGCAACAGCGCACTCTGGCCCGATCGGAGGGGTGCTGCGGGGACAGGTGACAGAGAACGCCCCCCCTGCGGGATCACGAAGACCAGATTGCCGGAACTGCCCTGCAGCTGGGGGGGGTGAGTACTGAGACCCCCTCAGCGGGCTACCATCCAGGTGCTGTAGGCGGACATTCTGCGGCCTACTAGAGACAAGGGAGCCGGGACCTCCATTTTCAGGGCTGCCCGGCATCAGTGCCTGCGGCCCAGATCCCAGGAGTGCTGCGGGGGCGGGTGACAGATGACGGCCCCCCCCACGGGATCGCAACGGCAAGACTGCCTGGACTACCCTGCAGCTGGGGGTGGGAGTGCTGAGACCCCCTCAGTGGGATGCCATCAGGGTGCTGCAGACGCCTTACCCGGCGGAGGGACTGTGACCGCGTCCGCCATTTTCGGACCAGACGCGGTGGAGGCGCGACTGCCCGGGGCATTTGCTGGGCCGAGGTCTGGCTCTGGCAGCCATAAACACTACTACTCCTACCGGCCCTTAACATGCTGCGGACCTCCTATTGAACTGAACGGCCAGCCTTCCTGCGCCTTTCTGGACGGCCCGACTGAGGCGGCGAGGTGCTGGGAGGGAATACAACTGGCGACTTTCTCCATAACTGCCACTCGTAAGGCGGACCAACGAACGGCGCTGGCTGAGGAATGCTGGGGCACCCACTGAGGAACTAGGTGGCTGGAGGGGACGCAGATTGATTTGCTGATACCACGGCACACTTGGGGCGGCAGATCTGCTCCCTACGCTGAAAGTGAGAGTGTTGAGAGGCGCAGCCCGACGGGCCGTGTGGAGTTTTCGGTGCCCTCAGGCGGGCGGCGGTGAGTGGAGCCAGGGGTCAAACCGGCGCATCTACACGGCTTGCAATCATGAATAACAGAAACACAAGGAGGTCTACCCAGCCCAAGCTCGACAAGTTTTCGTATACCAAGACACCGGCGGATGCACAAGACAAGGCAGCCTCGTCTTCCAATGACACCAGTGCAGGTGCGGCCCCGGAGGTGACCCTACTGGACATCATGACCACCCTGAAGAAGGTGGACTCCCGTATTGAGACCCTGGCCATAGATCTGGCGCTGATCCGTGCTGACTTCAACAAGATGTCTACTAGGGTACCAGAGGTCCAAACTACGACGACGGTCCTGTCTACCGACACAGCTGCCCTGAAAAGGCAAGCGAAATAACTGGAGATGGACAATAAACTTATGGCAGCAAAGTTGGAGGATCAGGAGGGACGGTCGAGGCGGAACAACATACGCCTTATAGGTGTGCCAGAGAGCTCAGGTGGCCCGGCCCTCGATCTCTTTGTGGAGGATCTGGTTGCGACTCATCTTCAGCCGAAGGGCTTGTCGAATTTCTTCTCCGTCGAGAGGGCACATCGGGTCCCTGGGGGAAGGCCAAGACCGGGAGCTCCGCAATGGCCAATCCTGGCCCGTATTTTCAATTTCAGAGACAGGGATGTGATCCTGCAGGCCGCATGTAAAGCTCCTCCGATCTGCATAGACATTGCTTCTATCATAATTTTTCCGGACTACACCGCAGCAGTCACGAAACAACGCAGAGGTTTTCTCGACGTCAAGAAGGCCCTACGTGACCAAGGAGTCAAGTACTCAATGTTGTTCCCCGCCAAACCCCGGGTGGAATACGACGAGAAGACGTGGTTTTTCTCGACACCGGAAGAGGTGCAGGACTGGCTGGACGGCTGGCGCAAGGTCCCCAGGAAGGGGCACACTGGGGAACGGGAGACAAAGCGAGGTGATCATCACACCGATCTGGAACAGGACTGCATACAGGGCTTCCAGGTGGCATGAGACACCGGATGATGATGGGACATGTAATGCTGAAGAGTGGCTGCTGTGCTGCTTGCTGACGGCCGCCCAAATCCGGGTGTCCCTACAGGACCATTGGTAGAATCGTTGATTGTAATTGTTGCCTTGCCCGACTACTGAACAGGTACTCTCTGATGTGCGTGAGTGGTGAGGCCTATTATGAAACTATTGCTATACCCCTGCTGCTGTTGATTTTCCCAGCCAGTCCGACAATGCACAACAGAGGGGCAAAGGAACTATACAGTTGTTTGAGGGAAGGGACTCTGGGAGGCGGAGGGAGCTCTTTCTTACCCCCGTTGTTCTTGTGTTGGGGAGGGACACTAAGCACTCTGCTTCGTTGGGGAGACGGGTAGTTGTGGATCCGTTGAGCAGGGAGGCAGGGAGAGGGTGGAGGAGGGGGGGGATTGTTGATGATTGTTTTGTGGTTCTGTGCCGCCCTCATTAGGGTGCATGGGTTGGAATGTGAAATTGGTAGTCAATCAAGCAGGAAGATAAGGTGGGGGGAGGTAGGGGTCACCGAATCACTGCAAGCTGGTCAACACACTGTTTCAGGTGGGAGTTGGGTGTTCGCACACTCATCCGGAAATTTGGTGAGGGAGGGGGTGGGGGAAAGGATATTGTTTTTCAGGATTTGTTTGTTGTTTATTGCACAGTTTAACAGGGCATATCTAAGGACACGCAAGGCAGCGGCTAGTACATGGCTGTATGGTCATGTTGAGCTAATATTGCTACAATCAGTAATTAACATCTATGTCTGTACAGGATCACAGCGGCGATAGTCCCCAATCAACCCCACTGTCCCCCGGGACCCCACTGACGGTGTTCACGTGGGGTCCTGGTGAAGAGGGGTCTAGTACTGCAATATCTGAAACGATGCGCACCTGCGGTAGCTCTCCTACAAGAGACACATTTGCTGGGTTCAACATGTAAGGCACTGGATAGATGGGGTTACAGAATGGTGGCACACTCGGAGTTCTCATCTGGATCTAGAGGAGTGGGTATTTTGGTCAAAAAGCAGTTCCCATTGATAATACAACAGACTCACATAGATGGTCAGGGCCGCTTCACGGCTATCACATGCCAATGGAAGGGGAAGACGTTCAACCTGGTTTCGGTTTATATCCCGCCCTCACTACATGCGGTAGCACATCCTGCACTGCATACGTTTCTGCTTAACCTTCCGAATGCAGAGATGGTGATTGGGGGCGACTTTAATGCTGTAGTGGATGGCGACATGGATAGATGCCCTGCCAGGCCTAATGCGATGGGAGGGTTATGTATGACTGGCTTGTTGGATGCCCTAGGACTTACAGATGCGTGGCGTACAAGCACACTACTTTAAAACAGTACACCTTTCACTCCGGGGTTCACAACTGCCTCACCCGCATTGACTACTTCCTGGTCTCCCCGCTGCCTTGGGAGGGGTGCAGGACGTCCATATTTGGCCCCGGGGCATATCAGATCATTCATCGATATTGTTGTCTTACACGTGTCACCAAGCGGTGAGGCGCCGCATTTTCCCCATTTACCCAAGTTATTTACTTATACCTGAGGTAATGAAGGGACTCCAGGAAACCACAACCCTTTTTTTCCGTGAAAACGAGTCTTCGGTGGACTCACCCAGCATTTTATGGGAAACATACAAAACTGTGATACGGGGTCAGGCCATAGTCTCCATCGTAGGATATAAAAAGGGCAAGAGGGCAGAACTGGATGGTATGGAGGCAGACCTTGACGCAGCGACAGTTCGCCATGCTGAGGACCCCACACCTTCGACGCTACAAAGAATGCGCACCAAACAACTCGAATTTGTGGCATACCAGAAAGAAATGGTTTTGACCAGATTACAGGCCACGCGCCATAGGGTGTACGAACTCGGGGACAAGGCGGGCAAATTATTAGCGTGGCTCGACAAGAAGGAAATGGCGGGTAGAACGATTTTTGCGCAGCTGCGCACGTCCGATGACACCTTGGTGACAACACCCAGTGACATAGTGACAGCACTGGCTGATCACTTTGAGCAGATATATACCTCATGCTCGACATTAACATTAGAGGACTCACTGGGCTACATTAAGGATAGAGCTATGCCGAAACTCGCACCTGAAGATGCATTGCTATTGGAAGCCGACCTAACTGCTGACGAATTGCGGACGGATATTGGCTCCCTGGCCTCTGGCAAGGCGGTGGGGCCCAATGGGATCCCAGTCGAATTTTACAAAGCAAATGCTGTCATGACGGACCGCTATCTCCTCACTATGTTTCAAGACAGCCTTGAGGCTGGAGAATTGCCTCTAGACCAACGGTTGGCCACGATTGTAACGATCCCCAAACCCGGTAAACCACCGGACGACTGTGGCTCCTATCGTCCAATATCCCTAATTAATGCCGAAGCCAAAATTTTGGCCAAACTATTGGCTTTGCGATTGACCCCACATTTATCTTCTCTAATACACCCAGACCAGTCTGGCTTCATGCCCCACCGTAATATGGCACCTAACCTGCGACGTCTGCAGGCAGTGCTGGCTCGCCAGTCCTCCATTCAGGAACCCGCAGTCATCCTCTCTTTAGGCGCCAGTATGGCGTTCGACGTGATGGAGTGGCCATACCTGTTCGCGGTCTTGCAACACCTGGGCTTCGGCCCTAGGTTTTGCGCTTGGATCCGTCTACTCTATACTAATCCCTTGGAGGATTGAATATCATTGTATGGGGACGATGTGCTACTCTATCTAGTGTCTCCCAGGAAATCCATCATGGAACTCCTAAATATATGCGAAAAATTCGGTAGAGTGTCGGGCTACACCATTAACTGGTCAAAATCGGTACTGTATGTGCTGAAGGGGCCACCGCCGATCCTTCCGGTGGATTGTCCACTACGGACCACCACCAAAGCTTTTAAATACCTGGGCATCCGAGTGACACCAGACTACAATGAGTTTTATGTGACAAATTTGAAGCCCCCACTGGAGCGCTTCAGGCGTGACGTGATGGTGTGGCGCAATCTACCTCTCACGCTGCTTGGCAGAGCAGCATTGTATACAATTATGACACTCCCCCGCTTTCTCTATATACTTTAAAACACGCCATTCAGTCCTATTTCAAAGCCATTGCAGCGGAACTCTCGGGTCTGCTATGGGGGTCGAAACCAGCCCAGATCGCCCAAGATAAGTTGATGCGCAGTTGGTACGATGGCGGGATAGCGCTTCCCAACACCTGGCGTCCAGGGGAACTTCCTGTTCTATCACTTCTGACATAATCCGAGCTACCTTCTTCTTCTTCCAATATTTTTGTATTATCGGGCAGTCCCATAGGATATGGAAGAATGTGCCTCTCAGGGTACACCACCTCTGACATTCCTCTGTTAAAATGGCACCAGCTTGAACATAAGTGTGCGGGTGTAATAGGACCTATGCAATATCCTCAGCTGGACCAGTCTAAATTGTGCTCATATTGCCACCTGCCACCTCCCTAGGGCTCTGCACCACCTCTGCCCAATCATCATCCTCTAGCAACCCCAACTCGGATTCCAACGCCTCCCGCAACTTTATAAGTACGTCCGGTGATTTGTTCAGAATTTTCTTATATGTGCATGTCTCTGGAATTGAGTCTAATAATAACCTGCCCCCTGGCGGACAATATTCAGGAATCAGATCCCCATTTTTGAGGTGCCTGCCCAGCGCGTGCTTCAGTTGTAGATATCTGTAGTGTTCTGTGGGTGCCAAATGATATTCTGTCTGCAGCTCTGAGAACTACAACACTGCCTTTTGCCTCCACACATCTCCTAGGCGTATAATATCTATTAATTTCCATTTCGAGAAGCCCTGCAGCTGACCCACCTCCCGAAGCATTTTGCTATTCCACAGAGGAGTCTGCTCTGTCAGCCGGTTGGCCCAGCCCAGCCCAGAAACCTATTAGCCTTGGCCAACACCGTCAGCACTATTTGAGTATGCAAGGGCATGCTGCCCTGTCTCTCACGGCCGTACAGTGCCCCTAGGTAGCCGTGAGCCCCCATCGCCTAGTGATCCACCCTGTATGCCGGATAATTCTTATCTACAAACACCCAGTCATTAAAAACCATTAGGTGAGATCCCCCGTAGTACTTTTGAAGGCCTGGGATGGCTAAACCTCCCTCGTATACCCCTTTCTGTAATTTGTCTAATGCAATCCGTGCGCCCCCATCCCACAGCAACGTTCTCAACTCACTATCTACGTCTCTGAAGAATTTGTCTGGCATCTGACAGGGAGTATTTTGTATGATGTATAATAATTGTGGTAAAGACATCATTTTGAAGACGACCACTCTTCCCATAAAGGAGATCGGTAGTGTCCTCCAGTGAGCAACATCTCTCCGCAAGTAAAGCTGTGGCTTTAAATTCCCAGCCAAAAACGCAGAATCTGTTTTTTCTATCTGTATGCCCAGATATTTAAAAATATCTTTAATCTGGAGCTTCGAGTCTATACCCAGTAGTGGGGGTGGCCCTTTCGATAACATATAAGGAGGGACTTATCCCAGTTGATCTGGTGTCCAGAGTATCCTTCAAAAAGTTTGAAAATCTGGAGTAACTAGTTAATTGTGAACCGTGGTCTTGTGGCATACAAGAGGACGTCATCTGCATATAACGATATCATCTCTTCCCCTTGAATTCCCCCTTGTACACCCGATATTACCGGGCCCCCTCTGACCCACGCCACCAGTGGTTCGAATGCTAATGCTAATAAGATCGGTGATATAGGACACCCTTGCTTTGTACCCTTCTGTAGAGCGAAGGAGCGAGACACCAAACCATTGACTCGAACTCTGGCCAGGGGCTGCGTATACAACAGCTTGATCCAAGAGAGAAATTGAGGGCCGAAACCAAACCTCTTCAGGACTTCAATCAGATAGTGCCACTCAATACTATCAAACGCCATGCGAGCATCTACCGACAATAGTGCAGCTTCCACCCTCGGGTTGGTCTTTACCAGATGTAGCACCCCATACAGCCGAGAAAGGTTGAGCCTGGTGCTTCGGC
Organism: Lissotriton helveticus; assembly: GCF_964261635.1. Taxonomy (NCBI): domain Eukaryota; kingdom Metazoa; phylum Chordata; class Amphibia; order Caudata; family Salamandridae; genus Lissotriton; species Lissotriton helveticus. The sequence goes on from NC_136068.1 coordinate 694,773,908, forward strand.
GGGGCAAGACACCCGACTGGTCTGAGTGTATCAGAGTTGTAATGTGCACCAGAAGTCTGCTCACCAAAACCTTGGCCAATATTTTAACTTCTAAATTTAACAGCCATATCGGCCGGTACGAACTGCACTGGTCCGCTGGCTTACCGGCTTTGGGGATTACTACAATAGTTTGCTGTTCGCTGGTCAATTGGCAGGCATCCACAGTCTCTTGCTTCATTAAACATAGCTAAAGGATATGGGGCCACGGTGTTAGCTATACATTTAAAGAGTTCCACCGGCAAACCATTAGGTCCTGGTGCTTTCCCTGCTTGTAGATCTTATATGGCACCAACTCTTTCTTCTGTCGTGATCTCCTGTTCAATAGAGAACCGTCGTCCTCCGTCAGTGTTGGCAGATGCATTTCTGCCAATAGTTCACAACAATCCTCGGCTGATCTAACTGGGTTCGATTCATAGAGCTCCTCGTAATAATCGGCAAATACTCGTGCCAGGGCCTCCCCAGGCGAGAGTGTATTTCAGTTTCTGTCCTTTATTTCCGCCACCCAATTCCTCTCTGTATCGGGTTTTTCTAGCCAGGCAATCATCTTATTGACTTTATCACCCAGATCATACACTGTTTTCTGTGATGCCAATGCAGCCGATCTCGCAGCTTTATTTGCCATCGTTTGCAATTCACATCTCCGGAGATCTAATTGTTTTGCAATATTCCTATCCTTTCTCCGGCCCGCCAGATAGGTTGCTTCCATTACGATTATTTCCGTCTCTAACCTATCCCATCGCATTTTCCTTTCTTTATTTTCTGCACCTATATGGGCTAGGACATGCCCCCTCATCACTGGCTTAAACGCTTCCTAGAGAGTACCAGCCTCCTCCACTGAGCTCTCATTCTCCTGAAAGTAGAGCTGCACACGTTCATTTACCTTTTGGGCATTATCTTTATTTTTTAAAAACCGAGTGTTTAGTCTGGGTGGCAGAGTATATTGATGGTCGGCCCTCTCACCATTACTTCAACATGGGATATACCCCGCTGACCTATCCGCGCATTAGAAAACCACCACTCCCCTCCTCTATGTGTCAATATTTGATCTAATCCTGAGTAACTAAAATGGGCAGCTGAGTAAAAGGTGTACTGACGGGTGCACAGATTATGCAACCACCAAAGATCAATCAGACCTATCGCCTCAGTAAAAGCATGGAGCGGTTCAACCCTCTGTCCCTAATTGTCACGGAGTCCCTGTCTTGCCCCGGTTCCATCGTAGAATTCATATCCCCTCCTAGCACCAATAAACCCGGAGGAAGGCTAACCAGCAAGGTTCCTAGTGCCGTAAACGCCTCAGAGCGCGCCATTGGTGGGATGTAGCCGGAGACCAAATTAACAGCTTGTCCCTCCCAGGTCCCAGAAATGGCCACAAACCGACCCTAGGTGTCATGCCAACTTTTGTCTATCACTAGCAGGAGACCTGACTTCACCAATATCCCCACTCCATGGGACCCGGATGTATAACCAGTGTGCGCCATTAATTTATGACCATATCTATCTAGTGCACAGCATCTATGGCCCTTGAGATGCGTCTCTTGAATCAGCACAATACCCGGGGAGTGTTGGTGCAAATATTGTAACTCAATACTACGCTTGATACGGGTTCCCAGTCCATTAACTTTCCAGAATAAAATACATAGTCTAGTAGTCCCGAGTTGTCTCGCCCGCTGCTCTCCATGAGAAAACTGTGCTGGTCCCTGTCTGATGACCCACTCCTGTGTAGCAATCCCAGCATTAGTTGTCTCATCATGTAACTATCTGGTCGTATCAACCCATTGCCCTGCCTGAGTGTTATGGAATAACTGACATCAAAACTAGAAAACCATACAATACCTAACATTCCTTGTCCTATTCTAATCCACCTCCCTGCTACCCTGCTGGCGGGTAAAACAACCCCCAACTCGCAAAGTGCCTGTCGCCCTAAAGAAACAATTAAAAATGGGGTTGGTTGATGCCGAGCTCCAGAGGCCACCACCCCGGGTCCACCCCCCCAGCAAAGTACGTGTTTCAGTCCAATTGCAGCCATATTGACCTTTCTATTACTGAAGGCCTCTTAGTCAGTGCAGCCATGGGCAAGTATACACGGCCCACCCCAATTCAATGTTCACACCCTGTGACCTTATCTTTACAATTCGTCGTGGCATATCAGTCTCGAGTTCCGGACCCTCCATCTGTCCCTGCTCGAGTGGATAGTTCAATCCGATTCTTCTCCCACCGTTCTGCGTCTTTCTCGCCATGTTCCTCTTTGAGAGTTGGAGCCTACTTTAGGCCATCCTTCCAACCATTCCATTGCATTCTCTGGGGCACCAAAGAACCACGCTTTCCCTTCTGCTTCAACTCTCAGTTTGGGAGGGTACATCATAGAATACTTGAGTTCTTTGGCCCGTAGCTCCATTTTCACAGCGTCAAAGGCACGCCTTTGCCATTGCACATTGAATGTAAAGTACGGATAAAATCTGATCACTGCATTCTCGTTCATCAGGTCACCATATTGACGTGCAGTTTGCAAAATAGCATCCCTATCACGAAAGTTGGGAATCCTAGCTAATATTGTACGCGGTAGTGCTCCTGGTTTGGGTTTAGGGATAGGGCCCTCTGTGCCCGCTCAATAGTGAAGTGGACGGAGAGACGTTTCGGTTTAAGGTGCTTCAGGATCAAATTCTCTTAGAAGAAGTCGACACTAGGCCCCTCCATGCCCTCCGGCATTCCCACCACTCGGATATTATTTTGTCCTGGCCGCCCTTCCTGATCTTCCAACCTAGCAGCCATAAGTTCTTCATGAGAGCCTGGACCTTCTCTTCCAGACTCTTCGTACTAGTTTGCAAATGTGTCACTTGACTTTGAGTGGCGGCTACTTTATCAGACATTTTCCTGAAGTCTGCCCTCAGGAGATTCACATCGAATGTTACTGCATCATCAAGGTTCGCAATGGACACAATGATGGCGCTCAGCGAGGGTTCTGCTTGGTCTTCTGGTGGCGCAGCCTGCAACGCCGCTGCCAGGAGCGGCACCGCATACTTGTCCATCTTGTTTGTTTGCGCCCCTGCTTGACCCTTAGGTTTCCTTTGGATGGGAACACGGGCACAGTGACGATCGTGTAGGAGGGTGGTCTATATTGCTCACCCCCCTTGTAACTATTCCCATTACTTCTTGTTCAATCCAAGTTTCTTACATCCGACTGGGGTTTCTGTGAGCACTCACTGCTGCCGCTCGATGACTGACCAATTTTTCCCATGACTGCCTGCTGTTTTGGAATAGCCCCCCCAGCCAGCTCTTCATACGTGTAGGATTATGCTTACTCGTTACGCGGCCCGATGCCTTGCCACTGTTGTGCCTCTGTAGTAGCCCGGCCTCCACTAACCACACTATAACGGGTGTCTTGCGAACAACAGGCAGGCTATCTTTTACACCTTCCAGACACCTCTTTCCCCTATGGTGACCATTTCCCAGAGCCTCTCATACTTTTGCTTTCATCATAGCGGGTGCCGATAATCGCCCTGTGCTCCCACGAGGATTTCCCAGCTATGCCCTCGGTCTCACCTCTGTCACAGGTGTAAAGCCTGCTGTCCGCTCACACAGCTGCCCGCTGAATGGCCGGGTTTTGCAGTCAATCGGGCCACACCCAGTCACCAGGCCTTATCAGTGAATTGCGCTGGAGCACCTCACCTCCTCAAAGTCAGCACTCATGGGGTCTCTGGGCCGTCAGACCGCTCCCCCCATGGCCCCTTGTAGCAGGAAGGCCAAGGGGCGGGTCACCGCCCTGGCGACTGCAGCCTGCTATGGCACACTCTTCACTCTTACTCCTGGGGCCTCCTCGATCAGTTGTACCTCTGTACTGCGGCTATCACCCGCTTCTCCTCTTCGTGGCTTAGCCACACAGTTCTGCGAGCTGGAACTCTTCTTGTCGCCAAACAGCCCAATTTGGGTCACCGCTGAATCCTGAAGGCCTCCGACAATGCGGTGTGCGCTGCTACGCCATGCTGGCCGGCGACTCAGCAAGCTGCTATAATCCTGTTTTTCTCCGAATCGCTTGGTCCTTTGATGTTTCGCCTGTCAATGCTACTTAGTTGGTTGCTTTTGGACGGCTGGATGTAGGGGATATATCGGGTATTAGGGACCCGAGGGACGGAGCTCTCTCAGAACGCCGCCATTTCCCTCGGCTCCGAAGCCACACCCCCTATCCACCACATTTTTGACAGTGTCATGACTGAAAAACTCTAAGTAGGACTTGAAGTCTTGATTTTTGTCATGCACTGGACTGTACACCCATATATGAAGCTATTTATCATTTCTTAATTAAATGAAGCACTAAGGAATGCTAAATAGCCTTACCTTATGTACAAAAGGTAGAACAGCGGTTACAAAATGCGATTTCTACCTAGTAGAAATTGCATTTTGTGAATCCCAAAATAGGAACACGCAACTAGGGATATCCCAGTTGTGATTTCCTAACCGCATGTACATATCATTTCCTAAATGCGAAAATGGGCATTTAGGATATGCTATTACCATCTAATCCAATCCAATGGTAACCAGATGCAATTTTAGAAAAGGCATCCAAAATGCATTTTTTGCAGTGCCATAAAGTGCAAACTTGCCCCGGGGGCTTTGGAGCGCTTTAAAGGAGCACCGTTTTTTTCCCCTTAGATTTAAGGGGGGCCTTAGGCTCATAGGTATGAATGGTTTTACAGTTCTAAATTTGTGATTTCCTATTTGGAAATCACAAATGTGTGATTCCCTAATAGTGATTGCTACCCCATAGGTATTGCTATTAGGAAATTGCAAATTTCGTACATTCCAATTTGCATTTCTTAAATAGAGATTTCTTAGGACTCACTATTTAGGTAATTCAAAAGAGAAATTTCGTTCATGTAGGCCTACATTAGTTCCTCACACATGAAGGAGCACAGTAACACTATATACAGAGCCACTGTAATCATGCGATTGTACAGCCGTGGCAATTTTCGCATAATTATAAATTTGACGCATGTACCCCATAATCCTTAATCTGCCACATAATCTGCAGATTTTAACAAAAAAGAAATTCTAGCTCAAACGGTTCAAAAGTTACTAAAACTGCAGGAACACGTAATGCAGCACAGTAGAAGGCCCTGTGCAAAGGTTGACTAGTCTCCTTTCTGTTGCTTAGTGCTATATTTGGGTATCAAACTGGTACTAATGAGGTGCCCAGACACTGTTAAAATGACAAAATGATGAAGTAATACTATCATAAAATGTGCAACATTACGCCACATAACTTGTCTTTCCTTGCCACATAATGTACTCAACCTGCCACATAATTTGACCCTCCCCTGCAACATAATTCCAGTGACCCTGACCATATCTGTGGGGAAACCGGTTTATGATAGGTGAAGGCACGCAGCCTCCACCAATGACTGACTGTCTCCTACAGATATTGTTCTCCAAATGTTAACAGAAAAAAGGAGGATAGGGGAGGCTGTTTCCTAACACTGCTAGTAGAACTAACTTTATTTTGGAAAGCGGGGTGGAGGAACTCTCGTGTAACGAGGAAAGTTCCCATCATATACTCTTTGATCACAGTATTCAGGTCTCAGAGAGGAACAAATGTCGCTTTAATTGATTGTAGGATTCGCTTTTGTGCTTTGACCAAACTAAAGCAATGCCTTCAGTAATAAAAGAATTACGCTTTTATGAAGAAGAGAAAATATTATATTTCATAATAATAAATAATGGCTTTTGTCAATAACAGGTGCATAACACAGGGCCTGCATACCATGGGATGATGCACAAACGCCTCAGGCTCCTGTGGGGTTACCTCTGCCACCTATCCTCTACGTGTGTCTCTATCGCCGGGGAAAGCCCTCAGGTTTCGTAATGCCCTTGATCCATAGCACTCTACATAGACTTACTCATGTCATTGAGCTGAAAAAGGGTGAAAGACTGGGTTGGCCATGTCACTTTCGACATAAGGGACTGGCAGGTCATGCAGAGAGCACAGCAGTGGCGGTCTAACCCTGTGATGCGCGGACCCCACCACTGAGGGGGTCTGCCCCTTCATAAAGAATGCAATAATAATAACAGATTAATAAAGTGTTTAAAAAGCAAGAAGCAAAATAAAACTTGAACATTTTAAAACGTTCTATAAATGTGTGTAGGAATTTGAAATTGGAGGATAAAAATTAAGTTGGCTCCTTCAGATTGATTCATGGGAGCAGTGCAAGTGCATGAATAAGAATATCATGTGGACAATGGGTTGCCTCAATTGAATTTAGAAGAGCTACAACTTCCCATTAAAATAAAAATAAATGCTTTTGTATTTTTGTATGAGCATTAAACAAGCCATTTCATAATTTGCGTATTCGTTTGATGAATGCTTGTTTCAGTATTATTTTGCAGTTCAAATTACAGAAATTGCTAAGATCGTGTTGTTTTAAGTATTGGTTTTACTAATGAAACTATGCATTATGCCCATTTACTATCACGACCCATAGCAACAGTTTTAGTAAGATTGGACATTTTGAGGCTATTTGAAGATTTTGCCACACAGCCAGATAGAACAACATTGGGGAAGACTCAGCAAGACAGAGCAACACGCGAGATGGGGGAACAGAGAAGCACATGGCAAGACAGACCAACACAGAGACCGGGGGCAGAGAAGCATGCAAGGGAGACATCTGGAAAACACACGCACTCTGATAGGGTGTCTTATTTAAAACAAAAAAGTAGCACACAAAAAAGGAGAATATAAGGACACAGTAATGCATCCATATTCTAGGAGAGGGACAAACTCACGACAGTGAAGTAAAGCCCACACAAGCCATTAAACAAGAAGTACGCAAATAAGAGTGACAATGAGGCTAAACAATGGTAAACAATGGGCGGGTTGTAAACCCAAAGTACACTAACAAAATGTCTTGCAACACACAGTGTATGCACTATCTTAGCTGAGACCTATAAATGAAATGTAAAGGACAATTATCCGGTTGGCAAAAAGTTAACTGGAAGCATTGCGATACACAATCCAAGGAAGGTGAGCCATTAATTTTAATGTATAGGAGGAAACAAACCAGGGTGAGATGGAAGGACTACAGCCATGATGCAATGGGAGAGAGGAATAGAGCACAATGCGGAAGTAGCCATCTTGGATTGATATTAACAACTAAGTCCCACCTCCAAGAAAGCATCATTGGCACTCAGGGCACCCTTCAAATAGTGTCCACCATGACTTTGCTCTCACACAAACAGGAACACAGAGAAAGTCTATGCCATCTTTACGGAGCTGGTTCACAAAGGGCTTCGCATTAGTGGTGGGACCTCTGCATTGAGTAACTGCAGTGCGAGCACCCCCTCCATGCCTGCTGGACCATTGCCATAAGTGCAGAGGCTCTTTGTGAATCAGGACCTTCATCTCTGCAGCATCTGCTCACAGGGACAGTGCTCCTTCCCAACCACTATTGGACTTCAGAGATATGCTCTGTCCCAACGGAAACTTATATCTCTGCCTCTTCAAGGTTAGTCTGCAGCAGAGACTCTACAGCTAGAGACGGCAAACAGAAGACTCATTGTCATTAAAAGCAGACATTTGATTCAGATGCTGTCCCACTTCATATAAGTGCCTCTTTCAGTAACATCACTGTACCTTGCCTATGATAATGAGTTCCTCTTCTTATTTTTTAGGACTCCGACCGTGTTGAATGCTGTATGCTAACTTATCACTTTAATGACATCTGCACACTAAGAACTGAATTATCTTGTGAATCTATAAATACATAATGAGATAAATCTTATTTGTGCATTATATAACGTGTGGCTAAAAAACTGCTCAAATTTCTGTTTCCCCACTGGGTCATACTGTGGGATCCTAGGCAAACTACTTTTTCCTGCTGTGGCTCATTTTTAATATATTTTTGGGATCATATGTGCTATATATCTTAACAGTATTTCTTTGAGGCTGTTTCCTGCACAATGTAACAGTTTTGGGGCCAGATGTACAACCCTTCCATTTTGCGAGTCGCAAATTGCGTTGTTTTGGAACTCGCAATTTGCGACTCACAAACTGGGATTTAGAACAGTGTCTCAGACACTGTTTGTGATTCCAAATGCGGTTGCAAATTGCCTGCCTCTATAATATTCATGAGACAGGTGCAATTTGTGACCCCATTGGGAATGGCTAGCACTCCGAGGGATGGTGGCCTGCTGGGGTCAGCAGAGCACCATGTCTGCAACTGCTTTTTAAATAAAGCAGTTTTTTTTTTAATGCTGCCCGTTTTCCTTTGCATTCAAAAATGAAAAATGAAACTTTACTGGGACCACTGCCTGCTTAAAAAAAATATTTTCACTGCCAGTAACATAGGGGAAGGGATCCCCCGGGGACCCTTTCCCGTTTGCAAGTGGCTTACCACCCATTTGAAATGGGTGGTAAACTGCGAGTGTTTTGCGGCTGCAAAACTATCTTACATTGAAATGTGAGTCGCTATTCGGAATGGACACCCTCGGCACGCCACTTACTAATAGTGAGTCGCAATCCCTAATTTGCGAGTCAGTAATAGGTTATCAACTTGCAGAATAAGGTTTGTAAATAGAACAGACCGATTTCCTGTTTGCAACTGCAAAAAATGCTCGTACATCTGGCCCGTAATGTGTTAAGCCCTGAGCTCAGCAAAGAGACATTGTCAATTAATTAGTGCTGACAGTGTAATTAGTCATGTTAAATATACAGCAAGAGGACTACCAAGCATTTACCATTTTCCTAAGTGATTTAGTATTACCATATTACAAATGATATATCGCTGCATTTGTAATGCAGTACTTTTGTTTCAGTAGTGGCTGCTGGAGCATTAAAGTGGTGGGACAGCACGGGGAAGCCTGGGTAAAAGAATTTTAAAATGCTTACCTGCTCCTTGACTCCTGGCATGCCACAGTCTTCCCTACACCACTCCAGATGCTGGTCTCATGCTGGTATTACCGAGCATGAGCACAGTGCAGTGATTGGTGTAAGCGCCCGAGTTAGGTGCTCACCAAGGGACTACAACCTTGTGCTTGCTATCCGCCCCACTGTACAGCATAGCTTAGGTGGAGATATCAAAGTGCGCATGATGGGCTAGCCAGCCTTAGACAGGCGACCAAGCAGTCATGTGTACTTGAAGCAGTGCCACCACTCCTCCTTCTCGCAGCTGTGTTGTGTCAGAATAAACAGCCTGCCCCGCCCTAGGATCAGCTGCAGGAAGTGTGCGAGGAATAACCTTTGTTATTATTATTTTATTTTTCATTTTTCACTACGGAAAAACAGCGGGGCGCCGCTTCTCTGCCTTAGCAGAGGAGCCGCTGCTGCTTGTTTCTTTATATAAAAGCTGCACTTCTTAGCTTCATGAAGCCTTCTATGGCGTCGGTCTGGAGGGCATTAAGTCACTTGTTCATCATTACACCCCTAGCAAATCTCTTCGATCTTCTAACAAAACATTTCTCATTGTTCCCAGGATTTTTAAGGCTACATGGGGTGGTAGAGCGTTCTCCACTGCGGCGCCCAGACTGCGGAATTCTCTCCCTCTAGAGATCTCAGGACAGCCCTCACTCCTTTTGTTTTGCAAGACCTTAAAAACCTGGCTTTTCTCTGAGGCATATAATATTTGTAAGCTTGCCCCTATTGTTTTTGTGTTGGATGTACCGCTCTAGCGCCTTGATGCCCATGGGCTAAGTTCGCGCTGTACAAGACCACAGTCATTCATTCATTAACTTCAGTAAAACAAAGTATGCCAACTATGGACCATTAAAACAAAAATGACGCTAGCAGTGCTGTTCCTCATTGAAAGCTAAATTCTCTTTAGGTAATTAGTGATCCATGGTATAGCTCTGAATGATACAGTGCTCTTTAAATGATAGTCATTCTAGTGATTTTGTCTGTGAATTGATGAGGCTAGGTGCTACTGTTTCAACTGGCTTACTTTTTTAAGCCTTTCTATTGGTTAGTGGCTTCCTTGGTGCCACGCATACAACGTTCCATGCCTAGTGATGTCACTTCCAAAAGTTTCACTTCCCTTGATGTCACACCCCCTGATACAGTGCTTAAAGATCGCGCCTTACAGCTCACCACCTGGAAATTTAGAGGCTGTCATTGCACACAAGTCTTCAAGAATAGAAAAAACAGACTTCAAACTAACTTGAATATCAATTCTTGAACGTTTCATTCATACATGTAACATGATACGTGGATAGCATGGGGATTTTACTCAAACTACACTTTCATTTTTTTTGTCCTCATTCCACCATCAGTTTCTCATTGCATGGTTCCTTCCATAGCTTGCTGGTTTTGTGGACAATGGCCATCTAATGCAGCAAACGCTGTGTAATCACTGGACTCACAAATGAGCTTCCCATCTCAAGTAATCTTTCTAGACTTTCTCTGAGCTTTGTGGATCACGTGTGGTATTCAATTGAAAAGTATCGTTAACATACTGAGCCCAATCTAAACAGGATCTGATGGGGGGGGGGACAGGGTGGGAGGGGAGGGGGCAGTAGTTAGGGGGGTTCAGGGGGTCGGGTGGGGGGGTCTTGTTCACTCTAACTGTTCCCATTGTTTTGACTACAAAAGCAATGACTGATTGTGTTACTGTATAAATGTATTGATTCTTGGCGGATTCCTCTGGGGTACGGAGATCTGTGGCTACTTATGTGATCAGTCAATAAAATCTGTTTTGAAAAAAAACCAGGATCTGATGATACCCATTTCCTACACATTTCGCTACGAGTTAATAACACCATATAGAAAAAGAAATGAATCCTGGGTTCATTATACAATATTTTAGCTCCAGGTTCCTCCCCGATTAAAACAAGTGGTCGGCTTACCTGGATCTGAAGCCCAACCACTTTGGTTAATATCTTACTTACTTCCTTCCAGAAGGGAACCAACACAGGGCAATCTGCAAACATGTGTATGACATCTGCAAGTATGAACTCACACATTGAGCACCTCGTTTCATTATGTGCAAACTAGGCCAGCTGCATGGAGACCAGTTAGCCCTGTGAATGGTAAAGAGACGATTCTTCTTTAATACAGCAGATGTTGCAGTTTAGTAGATCGTTTTCAAAGATACCTGTCATAAATCTTTCATATCTGTCTCTGGCAAGTCATCTTCTCAGATTTGATAAGGTTCTGAACGTTGTATGTCATCAGCCTCAAATATCTCCCAGTACACAACGCCGCTTCTTGCTTGTGTTTATCTCTGCCTCTAATCAGAGCCTCATGAACTATGCTGTCCTCCTCAGGCTATGTTTGTGAGGCCCACTAAGACCGTACCTGGAGGTATTTAAACCTAGACAGTTCTCGATTTGTCTTTAACGACCTCGTCAACCAGTCCCTCGTGTCTGTTCCATCACTAAAATCCCCCAGTTATTAAATCCTGCCTGTCTTACAGCCGACTGAGTGGATCCTTCAAGTTTTCTGGTGTTCCAGGTTGGTCCCAGATCAGTGCCAGATGTGATTAGTATGGGATGTCAGACACCTTTCTTAGACAGCCCCATACTTTTAAGGCTGCTATTAAAGTATTCAGTCTCACTTTCTTGAAGTATTTTCGGTTCCCAAACGTGTACAAAAAATAACTTTGGCTTAAATTAGTCAACATTGCCACATATCATCTCCCAATGAATGAGTTGTCGGGCTCCACTGCTAACATTCGACTAGTTTTAAATTGGAATATGTAACAGTATGTCTGAAAATCGGGCAGAACAAGCCCCACTTATGTTAGCTTTCTCCTCAGTTTTTTCAATGCCAGCCTAATACCCTTATATTCCCAAAGGAAGCTAATCACTTTGCCTTGAATTTTACAGAGTTGGTCCCTGGGGAATGTTGATGGTATAGTGTTAAACAGGATTGGCAGTTTTGAAAGAACCATAATCTTTACTAGAATAATCCTTCCGTAAATCGTTAGCTGCAAGTTATCCCATTGCCTTAATAGCCTCTCGAGTACAATGCTAACTTTTTCCAGATTCTTCCTAGATGGTCTCCGAAATTGTGTATTATATGGGCACCCAGTTAGTTACCTTATCTTCTCCTTAGGATTCTGGATTATCTCCTCACTTTTCCAGGACGTTGCCTCTGTCTTATCTTGATTGATTTGATAACCAGAAATGTTCCCAATCTTTTTGGCATGCTCTTTTAGGGCCAGATGTACGACGTGATTTTGCATGCGCAAAGGGGTTTGCGATCCGTTTGCGCATGCAAAATCACTGTGGGCCATGTATAAACACTATTTGGTGAGTCACAAAAAATTGCGACTCCCTAAATAGTGTTTAGCGACTCGCAATTAGGCAGGGGTATTCCAAGGGCGTCCATATGTGTGAATGTTTTGCAACCGCAATTGCGGTCGCAAAATACTCACAATTTACCGCCCTCTTCAAGAGGGTGGTAATGCGGTTGCAAATGGGAACGGGTCCCCAGGGGACCCCTTCCCCTTTGCAAATGCAGGGGAAAATAGTTTTTTAGGGGAGGCAGAGGTCCCAGGCACCACTACCTGCCCTTAATAAAATAAACAAAAACGTTTCATGTTTTTTTTAATGCATCCCGTTTTCCTTTAAGGAAAACGGGATGCATTTTTTAAAAAGCAGCTTTATTTAAAAGCAGTCGCAGACATGGAGGGCTGCTGAGCCTAGCAGGCCACCATCCATGGGAGGTCCAGCCATTCCCAATGGGGTCGCAAATGGTGAGTGCCTCATGAATATTGATGAGGCTCGCATTTTACGACCCCATTGGGAATCGCAATAAGTTTGTGAGACACTGTTGTACATTTGAAATTGCGACCCACAAATTGCGACTTGCAATTGAGTACAATTTGTGAGTCGCAATTTGCGTGTCGCAATTTCAAATGGTTGTACATCTGGCCTCTAGTTTAGCAATTGAGTGGCTCAGGTTGCGTGGATATAGCAAGAGGTCATCTGCATATAATGCCTATTTTAACTCTAATTTGAAAGCCTCAAATGAGATAATGGTTTTCTCAGTCCTAATCTGTTGAGCCGAATGGTTCTATATAGAGATTGAATAACAATGGAGATAGAGGATAGCCTTGTATAGTCCCTCTAGTAATAGCAAAAGCCTCAGTTAGTGCTTCATTCACTAACACTCTCACATATGGTGTTTTAACCATAGCCTGTAGGGTTGTGAAAGTACCTTTATAAAATCTGAGCTTTCTGAGGACTTCCCACAGATAAGCCGAATTCACCCTGTTGAATGCCTTGGTGTCATCAAAGTCCACCACTGTCAAAGGGATGTTAAATGCCCCTGTCATATCTATTGCCCCAATCAGTAAATGTGCTAGCTCATTTAGTACCAGGATAAATCCCCTTTGATTGGGATGGATGCTGGTGAAAATTACCACGCCACTCTTCTAGCTACAATGCCCGTAAAGATTTTATAAGGATTCTGATCTTTTTGGCTCCTTATTTGGCTTCAAAATCATCACAACAGTGATTCAAAATAGGAGGCCGGAATCTCCATAGCTTTCATGTATATAACTTGAAATAAGGATTTTAGTTCAGGGATCAATAGTCCTAATAAATTCTTATACAGGTCTGCCAGTAGGCCGTCAGGCCCTGATTTTGTTACAGTTTTTTAAGTTTGTGATCTGTCTATTGCTTTTTGTAATTGTAATTTCTGAGCCCAGGGACTCAACCTGATCCCTACTTAACATTGGGAGTTGTTTATCTTGCAGCCATTTTTAATATCGTTTATATCTGGGTTAGGAACTTCCTCATAAAGTGATACTAAGTACTTCATCGTCTCGTATTCTATTTCCTGTGTAAATGTTAGGACTTGCCCTGTTCTGGCTTCGATTAAGGCACCTATAAAATTCTTAGATCTATCTGCCTTAGTCTTCCAAGCTAACAAATGTCCACTTCTTTCCCCATATTCAAAATGTTGCATGATACTAGCTTTCCACCTGTCTTGCATCTTCTTGGCCAACCTCGCCTTATACTCGCCTTGCATTGTCTCATAATCTGCTCGTAAAATTGCTAGATTAATGAAATCGAATACGCCTGGATTTCTCTTTCTTCCTTTTGAATTTTATCCACCAACATCTCCTTCTGTCTACGTGACTCTAACTTCTGTTTGTTTGAATCTTTACTTATTATTCTTCTAATGTAGGCCTTCTATGTGTCCCAGATGACCAGCCATCTAGCTGACCTTCTATTTTGATATACAAATCTCAATGTTTACCAGCCAGTCCCCTACAGATATTGTCTTCCAGCAGTAAAATCCTAATCCACGTCCACCCCTTACTCCCTACAATAAAGGAAAGTTCACGATACACAGCCACAGCGGAGTGACCCAACAATAGTGCTGGAATATGGGTCACTGACTCTTCCATATGTTTTATAGCTCAGTCTATAAGAAAGTAATCAATTCGGGAGTGATGCCCATAGTTTTTACGGTAAAAGGTGAATCCTTTCTGCACTCCTGCTATGTGTCCCAGATGACCAGCCATCTAGCTGACCTTCTATTTTAATATACAAATCTCAGGGCCAGATGTAGGTATCCAAACGGCCGAAAATACCGATTTTGGGCCGTTACCGACCGGTATTTGGATACTGAGATGTAGGGCATCTCAAAATACAGATTCGGTAATTTTACCGAATCGGTAAATTTACTGAATCGATACATTTACCGATTCGGTAAAATTACTGATTCGGTAAAATTACCGAATCTGTATTTTGAGATGTAGGTGGCACTGTAAACAGTGCCACAGGGCTTTAAGGATTCATTATTTACCACCAACTATTATTTGGTGGTAAATAACGAATACCTGTGTATATGCAAACCTGTGCATGTACACCTGTGCCATGTGACAGACATACATGCCCTTAGGGCATGTATGTGTGCCACATGGCACACAAGCACTAATCAGGGGTGCAACAGGGTGTTAAAGTGACACCCTGCCACCCTTGACCATTTCACAATTTTACCGAATCAGTAATTACCGATTCGGTAATTGACATTCATTCCTATGGGCCTGGGCCCATAGAAATTAATGGCAATTACCGAATCGGTAAATACCGATTCGGTAAGTACCGAATCTTACCGATTCGGTAAAAGATACCGAATTATTACCTACATCTAATTTACCGATTCTAAAATACCGAATCGGTAAAATTCGGTATTTTAGAATCGGTAAAAAAGATTTACCTACATCTAGCCCTCAATGTTTTATCAGCCAGTCCCCTACTGACAGAACTCCTCATCAGACAATCCATGCTGTGTCAGCCTTAAGACTCAAATCACGATAGTTTAATAAAACAAATCACCCCGGGAACAACAGTTGGAGCACATTGAGTGGCGAGCGGAATTCCAAGATGGCCGATGACGCAGACAGTGAGGTTGCGGTCTAGTTGTTCTGTTCCTTCACAGGTGTTGGAATTCAGGTGAAGCGCACGGTAAATATTTTTTTTTTTTCACAACAATTTTATTAGCAGGATCGGGCAAAAAGTACGCGTGGCTCCCCACAGTCAGGAGAACACCACCAAGCATTGTGTCACATGTACAACATAAATCTAAGCGTCCAGCTAAATAGTCAAGAGAAAACAATTATAAGTGGAATACAACTATGTCCTCCCCTGCCCCCGCTTAACCCAACTACCCAACCCTCCCATTCCCATTCCCGTGCCCCCCCCACCCCCCCCCCCAACGCACGTGTGTAGAGATAGCTTCAGCGTGTAACCATAATGCGATATTCGTGGCGCAATGCAAGAACTTGCAAGTAACCTGCAACTAAAGATCTTCCTCCAGTTCTGCCGGTGGGTCTAGCATTAATCCTCTATATTCAGCCCATCCCTTCCATATCTTGTAATGCTTGCGGGGGCAGCCACGCGCTTCAAAAATAGGACGTTCCAGACCCATACAAAAGTCCATTCCAGCTTTCCAGGCACACAGGGGAGGAGCTCTCACATCTTTCCAAGCCCGGGCCAGGTCTCTTTTGGCCATTACCAATCCCAAGAGTAGCAAGTGACGTTTATAAGTATTTCCACCAACCCCCTCAAGGACATGAAGCAAGCCCAGCCGGTGAGTGCGAGGAAGAGTCCAGTGTAGTACCTCAGACAGGCAGTCCCACACACCCCTCCAGAAGCCCACCAATCTAGGGCAAGACCATACCGTGTGGAGCAAAGTGCCCACCGCAGCTCCACATCTCAAACACTCCGGGGATCCAATCAAGCCTGCTTTCCACAGTCGTTCACGGGTGAAATAAGCCCTATGGAGAATTTTGAATTGGATTAACCTAAATCGAATAGCAATGGCTGCTCCCCTAGGGGATTCCAGAGCCTCCCTCCAGTCATTCTCATCAAGGGGGCCCACATCAGCTTCCCAAGTCGTCTTCAGTGGAAGAAGGGTGGAGGAACAGTGAGTGACTAGTGTCTGGTAGATGCGAGAGACTTTCTTATCCCCCAGATCACCCATAAAGACTTTCGCCTCGATAGGACTAAATTCAGGGAGCGAATCCATATCAGCAATACTGGGCGTGAGTGCGTGCCGGAGTTGTAGATACCGGAAAAAATTGAGACTGGGGCATATCAAATTCGATGCTGAGCGTCTGAAAGGACTTGAGCGTCGTACCAGACATCACATGTCCCAGCTGTGAGATCCCAATTGCATCCCAGCCCTCAAAACCAGATAAGGCCGACAATTCAGGTAAAAGGCCATTGTGCCACAGCGGAGTCTCCGCGGTCAATCGGCCCCACCATCCCATACGACGTAAAGCCTGCCGCCAGACAGCAAACACGAGGCTCGTGACCCTCGGCAGCTTCCGGCGCAGGCGAGCCGAGTAGAGAATCGTGTGGAGTGTATTGTCACCCATCAACGTGCGTTCCAGGGCATAGGCTGGATCCCCACTGTCACCGTACCACCAATCGTTCAGGATAAGTAGATGAGCGGCCTGGTAATAGGACAATATATCCGAGGTGGCCAGGCCTCCGCAGTAGGTGGACAAGAAGCACGTACGTAGTGCCACTCTGGCCGGTCCCCCAGCCCATAGAAAGCGGCCCAAGATCGAGTTGACCTGCCGGAACCACTGAGGTGCAATTGGATAGGGATGGTTCTGCAATTGATAGAGGAGACGTGGGAGCGCAACCATCTTAAAGATTGCAGATCTACCAAATATAGAGAGGGGCATTCGAGACCATGTCTTGATATCCGACTGAACTCGGTCCCAAACGGGCAGTATGTTACGTTCCCAGGCAACGCTAGGTAAGTCGGACAGAAACACCCCCAGATATTTTATGCCATGCGTGGCCACCTGTAGTCCCATCGACCAATGGTCCGCTTCGGTATCTCCATTCAGCACCCAGAGGGTAGACTTACGCAGGTTCAGATATAGGCCCGAGACTTCCCCAAAGATTCGCATAATTTCCAGGACCCGCGGTCCCGAGCGCCGCAGATCGGTGAGAAAGAAAAGGACGTCGTCCGCGTAAAGTGCGATCCTATCCGATAAGCTGTTGTTCCAGACAAAGCCCCTCATTTGCGCATCTATACGCACCCATGCAGCCAAAGGCTCTACTAGGAGAGCGAACAAATAGGGGGAGAGCGGGCAACCCTGCCTGGTCCCTCGTCTAATCCGAAACAACTCCGACACCGCTCCCGCAACCCGCACCGAGGCCGTATTATCTGTGTACAGTAGTTTGATGTAGGACAGGAAGACCGGGCCCAGATTGAGGCGGGGCAGTAGGGCAAATAGGTAAGCCTAACTAACGGAATCAAAGGCTTTGTCAATGTCAGCCAGTAACAAAGCCGCCCGCTCCCCGGTAGCACCCATGGCATCAATCGCCGCCTGTGCGCGTCGAATGTTATGTCGCGTCGCCCTATGAGGCATGAACCCGGCCTGGTCCGGATGCACCAGGTCCGTAATATACGGGGACAAACGATTCGCTAGAGCCTTGGCCAGAACCTTAGCCTCAATATTGAGTAGCGAGATGGGACGATACGAGTCGTGCCTCTCCGGAGGTCTGCCCGGTTTCTGAAAGACTACAATTTCGGCATGGCGCCAGTCTCGGGGCAAAGTGCCACGCTCACGCGCCGCCTCAAGCGCTCGGTGATAATGGGACCCTAGCTGTATGTGAAATTGTCTATAAAACTCACTCGGATAGCCACTCGGGCCAGGGACTTTTCCGGTATTAAGCTGTCCCAGAGCATCGCCCAGCTCCTCAGCCGTAAGGGGCGCATCAAGCGCCTTCCTGGTGTCGTCCGACACCATCTTAGGGGGCAGGTCCTCAATAAATTTGATCACTTCATCAGCCGATAAGCGATCACAAGCGCACGGTAAATATTTGATGCGCACTTCACTAGAGTATTCACCCGAATCGGTTCCTCGCCCTAGCGCTCCGTGACCAAACTGTGTTTTCCCCTTCCCAACTTCAGCGTCGGGTTTACTTGATTTCCGCGGTATGAAGGAGACGTCGAGTCTCTTCTTACCTGTTCAGAGCTCCACAGTATTCTATCAGAGAAATGCATGTGGAGGCATTTTCTTGCGCGCTCATTCTCCTTCTTCACAAGAACGCTCCACATATCGTCGAGCAGTCAGCCAAGGTCGTCACCAGCAGCCAAGAACCTGAAAAGGAGAAAGAAAAGACAGATAAGTGATTTCATGATACAAACTCGTTTTTGGACAATGTATAAACCTTGAATTAGACTTGTTATAACATTAAGCAAAAGAGAACTGAAAGAAAAGGCACTACCTAGAGTTAATGAGCTTCAGGATCCAATCTGTATAAAGGAAAAGAAATAGAGAAATAGTTAGAATACATAATAGGTAATACTTTAAGTACTATAGAATAGTTTAGTTAGGCAATACATTTAAGAAGAAGATTGGCAGATTTAAAAACCAACAAAAGAACAGAGATGGTAAGAAAACTAATTGATAATTGAGATAAAAAGGACAGGTGACTAGATATAATAAAATACCCATATTCTATTTAACAGACAGCATCTCCACTAGAAATAAAAAGACACAAGAACATCTCTAACAGAAAGAAGAGAAGCAAGTGGTCTGGAACAATAGGTATGATTTAGATAAGAGTAAGAGTTAGTGTAATAGAGTAGAATAGGAAGTATACTGATTTCTCTCTTCAATATAATTTAGGATATCTCTGAAGTTTAAGTCTGCGGGACGGACTGAACAAGAGAAAGCCGAAAGAACAGTTCTAGAGCAGCCAATTCTGTAGTTTCTTATTTTATCCACTCCCCCTCCCCCCTGGAAGGTTCTTGAAAGTCGAGTTAAAAAGCTGGCTCTGGAGTATCTTTTGGAGGGAGTCGGAAAATTAGCAACTTCTGTTCCTGTGCAAGTTCTGGCAGTAAGAGTATTAGCAGCATTCTGACAGAGTGAAGTGCCCACGTTTAAATACTTGCACCCGAACAGAATGGCTGAGGGCATTAATCTACAAACTCTGGGAACGGTCTTAGAAGCTATCCAAAAGGAATTGGTGGCCGTTAGAGAAGATAATCGGAGTCTTAGACAAGAAATGGGGAATTCCAGGAAGGAGACCGCAGAACTAGCCCAGAGAGTGGGACAACCATCAGGTTCAGGAAGGGAAAATGTAAATCCCCTCACTGAAGGTTCAAACAAACTAACCACACAAGTAATTAATTCATTATCCCCAGTCATTCCCCTAGCCCCTCCTGAGCGATTTAGTGGGGATCCACAGAAAGCACAAATATTCCTCACCCAGTGCTCTCTTCTATTTTCCCAGTAGCGCAGTCAAGAGTGGCGTTTGCCTTATCATACCTGAGCGGAGATGCCGCGTCATGGTCAATGCCACTAGTTTCCAGAGATGATCCAATACTGCAGGATTACGACGAGTTCAAAAAATAATTCCTTCGAATTTTTGACAGGCGAAGAATCTCCCAAGCGGTCGACAACGAATTATTAGAACTACAACAGGGTAATCGTGATCTTGTAGCGTACCTGGCCGAGTTCAACAAACTGGTAGTCGAAACAAATTGGCCAGAGAGTAAAAGAGCCACAGTTTTTTACCGAGGACTAATCAATGAATTCAAGGATGTATTAGCACAAATACCCAATAGACCTACAGAAATGTGGGAATTAGTAGATCTAGTGTTGGAAATCGACTTTCGTCAAGGTGAGAGAAAAGCGAGAAGAGATTTTAAACCCGCTGTACCTAGATTTGAGTTAGATCTGAGAGAAACCGAGCAGTGGAAGGACAATCCAACCCAGAACCAATGCAAATTGGAACCATCAGAGGTCCTTTAACTAAAGAGGAAAAAGAGAAAAGGCGAGCCAGAAATTTGTGCATGTTTGTGGTTCAAACGGGCATTTTGTGCGAAACTGTCCAAAGAAACCCAAGACGTCATTTAAACCGATAGAAAACTTGCAGCACCACCTGTAAGAGGAGTTGGACAGGTGGATGCTGATCAAGAATCAACTCCAAAAGAACACCAACTGTTGAATACCTTACAGTCCTCTTCACCCCATTTGATTTTGTCCATGGTGAACAAGTTCCGGGAAACAACCCTGACAGAAGTTTCCGTGATGGTAGATTCCGGAGCAACAGGGAAATTTTGTGATTTAAAATTTGCAGCCAAGGTAGGGTTGAGAGCGATTAAAAAACCCAAAAGTGAACCAGTAAGAGCAGTGGACAGTACCAACCTCTCGTCCAGACCCATTGTGAGTCACAAAGAGCCACCGAAAATGATTTCGAATTATGGGCTTGAGGAGTTATTCCAATTTAATTTAATTGACGCATCTCAGTTTCAGCTTACTGTGGGGCTGCCATGGTTAACTGAGCATAACCCCACCATCAATTGGAGTGCACGAACAATAACAATGGATTCTACTTACTGTAAGGAGAATTCTTTTGGAGAAAATGAGAAAAGCTGCAAGATTAATCCTGCTCACTCCTTATGTATAACCGGTGCGTCAGTATGCGTGATCAATTCCCGCGTATTAGAAACACTACTTGATCGGCACTTAAATTCACTATATGTATAGTATTTGGTTACATTGTTTATTTAATTTGCAACTCGATATCTGCATTCTCATTACCCCCTGTCTTCTTTCTAGCACTCCTTGAAAAAGGGCTCCGCCCGAAATGCATAGGAGTCATCTATGTTGTCTATTCCTCATGGAAAATCACACAGAATCAGCTCTAAATTGATATGAAATGAATATCGACTAAAACGTTTGGGATTTATCTTCTTGAAATAAAGATACCCAGAACTTGATGATTAACTGTTTGAATCACTTTGTTGAACTAGGAGTGCCTCACTTGGGGCTGTATCTGCATAGTCTTATGCATACACGACCATAGCTGATTGTCATTCGTGTTTTAGACGGAAACACGACCCATTAGGGCACCCAAAATTTCATCTATACCACAACACAACCAGATAGCCTTAAATTGCTGTGCACCACCCTTTACCCTATAGCATTGATTACTTCATCCGCCACCGGGTGAGCTGCACGCCGGATAATGCAATTCGAAGAAATCAGTAGAAGCACTGAAGCCAGAGCACACACCCTCGCATATGACGACGAGGAACGCCAACGTATATATCGATTAATAGAGGAAGACATTTCCACAACATCCATAAGCCGTAACAAAGAGCAATGTTTGAGACAACTACTTTATTTATCCAAACGACACATCAACCAAAAGCTCCACGCGAGCACTTTACTCAAATACCATCGGGCACTCAGAATCCCGCGCGGATTACGGATCGCTTTAAAACCCTCTTTGTGCAAAAATTCCAAAACTTTTAAAGACAAATGGGAAGCAATACTCAACAAATGCAGCCTAGACTTAATTCTTCTTATTGTCGAAGAACTATCCGGCATTCTAAAGGAACTGGAAAACGAAATCAAGGACATCGATAAAGAACTAAAAGATATGCTCACACCCGAGGAACTTTCCACTACGTTAGAAGACTTGAAAACAACATTAGACAAACATCAGAAAGAAATCAATGAGCGCAAAATTAGGAAATTCCGCAGGGACACGCTTGACTACAAGCTTGACGAAGTCTATTCTTGGGCTGATGTCTACGCCCAACGACGACGCAATAGACCCACTAGCATGCAAACCGACACTTCCTCCTCAGGCAGTGATAATTCAACTCGGACATCCAGAAAACCCACAGGCACGCGACCTACAAATGAACAAGCAAGCACATCCACACAGGCACAAGATCAACCTGCTGCGGTTCATTTTTTAGAAGTAGGCCCGGAAACAATCGAAGAACCAGGAGGGGCAAGAACAAAAGAAAGAGAAACTACCGCTCCCAACACAAGGAGTACAGCGATGAAAAAGGACCCCAAACCAAAGAAAAACAATTAGTTATTAACATTTCCAAAACCGCCATCACTCCATATCAAATCAAGCTACTTGAGAAAGGCACATCTTTTATTCCTACGGCTCATACCAACCAGCTGGAACTTGAAGTTAGCACCTTCAAATTCGTAAGGAAATTAAAGCTACGTCACTTTTTTGAAAACGTTCTGCCACCAACCACAGTAAGTAACATCGACGAACTTAAAGGATTGAGACCATCTAGCACCTATCAAGCTCCCAGCAGCCACAAATTTATAGACCTATTTGAGAACTTGGTCCGTAACGACATCTCAAAAATCAATTATCAAAAAAACCTGAGAAATCGAAACCTTACCACCAAGGATCGTGACACCCTCAAATCATTGGCCAACAATGAAAACATCAGATGTGTTAAAGCCGACAAGGGCGGCGCATTGGTTATCTTAGACACTACTATGTACACAGAACGACTCAACGAGCACATACGAGACACTTCGATCTATATGCAACTTGATCACAACCCCACGAGGGAGTTCCAGAGCATTCTCAAAGACTTAGTCATGAGAACTTTTGATAATGGTATCATACAAGAACGCACAAAGAACTTCTTATTGAATGATCACCCACGGAGCCCAACCATCCACATGTGTCCAAAAATACACAAGAACCTTTACAACCCACCCTTCAGGCCAATAGTGTCCACAAAAGGATCGATCCATGAATCTCCAGGAAAGTTCATAGACAGATACATGCAACCGATAGTGACCAAAGCAGCCAGCTACATTAAGGATACTACCGAATTCTTGCTGAAATTGGCCAATGTGCAAACCGATGACAACAATCCATATATATTGTGTACAGCTGATGTTAATTCTTTGTATACTTCGATCCCCCACCAGGGAGGTATTGAGGCGATTGAGCAGGCATTACTTAACAGTGACATCGACACCAACATGCAATCTTTTCTCATGGAACTTATGGCATTGTGATGGAACGGCCCGTAAACCCCTCCCCGAGGACCAAAACCCCCCTATCATGCCTTGTCCGACACCCCCGGGACTGAGTTTAACTCACCGACACGCCACCGCCGAGACAGGACGCCGAGCAACCTCCATCACCAACGAAACCCCGCCCTTCTCTCTCCCACAGGAGCCAACCCGAGCAACAGGAAGGGAGGAACCATACCAAGCTGACCCCGGAAGTCCCGCCCCCCTGGCAGAGTCAGCACAGGATAAAAGCCCGGATTCAGCACAACAAGGCGTCGGAGTTTCGTGGCAGGACCCTCTGGCTGGAGACGGAGAAGGTGACCAGACGTGCGAGGAAGAAGTGTGGACGGAGGAGTGGTGGAGTCCCTTGGAGGTGGCTGGAGAGCGGCCGTAACTCAAAGGAGAGTTACGGCGGACCGCGTGAGTGCCTTTTGCCTCCTTTATCCCTACTCACTAGGAGTTCGTGTTAAAGCCCCTGTATATATACCCCCTCTCCATAGTCACACTCCCCATACACTGTATTATAGTCACACTACCCGTGCACTGTATTATACGTATATAGCACTTCACTGTAGAAAGTCCTTTCGTTACTCGCACACCCCACCCCAGCACCCTCTCTATTACCCTGACCTGTGTTCCTTATTCCCGGTACCGTCCTTCCCCCACTGTCCGTTTCCGACCCCGCTCTTGCACTACCCGGGTGAAGGTGTACAGTTGAGACTCTCTGTCTACTCGATCAGACTAACGGTCCCTTGTTTGTTTCCTCTCTTCCGGTCCTCCTGGGAACCTCCCCGTCATCGGAATATATCCGGACCGTCCGCGGACATCAAGAGGAGAAGAAGCAGCGCCTCTGTCTTCATCGCCTGGTGCTACCCCTTGGACCTGTTGGGACTATCTGTGCTGTACATCAGTAATAAAGACCGAATATTGCCAACTATATACGGCCTCCTCGCCTGCTTTTCCGGCCCGCTACACTCACTCCACGACATTTGGTGTCAGAAGTGGGATCTGCTGGAGGTATGGAGGCCGTAATAAAGAAGATGGCCGAGTCCCAAGAACTCTTCGGGAAACTTATGGAGCAATTCCTGAAGACTGCCGAAGACGACAGAGGTCAGCTCCATGATGTTCTGAAAGGCCAGGGGGCGACCCATGAAGATACCATGACCAAGTTAGCAGACGCCCTGGGCCAGCAAAGACCGATGACCTCTCTTCCCTCTGTCGTTCTTCAGAAATATGTCCCCTATTTTTTCACAAACTTTGAGAGGATAGCACAAGCCGGCAATTGGCCTGCCGATCGCTGGGGACAGTATTTGGGTCCACTCCTCACCGGTGATCTCCAAGCGGCCTACCAACAGGCCAATATCCAGGGCAACACTCCCTATGCTGACATTAAAAGGTGCATCCTAGAACGCCTTGGCATCGACGATGATACCTACAGGGTGAAACTTCGCCAGGCCAGGGAAAAGCCCCAAGAGAACCCGAGAGCCCTCTCCTTTCGGATCCGCGATCTCGCCAACCGATGGTTGCGTCCCGAAACCTCTACCAAGGAGAACATATTGGAGAAAATCTATCTGGAACAGTTTCTTAACTCCTTACACCCGGCTACCCAACGCTGGGTGAGGCAGCACTCCCGCCTCACCCTTGAGACTGCTATAGAGATAGCATCTGCCTATAGCAGGGCACAAGAACTGCAGCGGGGTAAGGACGACCACCCCCACAGGCCCCTGCCTACTACGTCCACTCGCCCAACCCGGCCTCCCCAAGGCCGTCGACCAGAACCACCACCGCTGTTTCCCTCCCCCGTAGTGTTCCGAACCCCGACTCCCGGACCCCAGTGTTATTCCTGTGGTGGGTTCGGACACATTGCACGGATGGAGGAACCGATGGAGGTCGGTTTCGTCAGGAACTACCTGTGTAACCCTCCCGGTTACACGCCACCGCCGTTCTATTGTCCAGTGTCCATAAATGGACAGCCCCTGAGGGCTCTCGCCGATACTGGATGTCGACAGAGTGTTCTACGACCACAAGACCTTGCCCAAGCCCTCAGCAATCCTACTGGGGTTGTAGCTATACAATGCGTGCATGGAGACACTAAACAATATCCCACCACTCAGGTACGAGTCCAACATTCCCAAGACCCCGGGACCTCTCTCACCGTGGGCCTTGTACCCGCATTGCCAGAACAAGCTATCCTAGGGAGTGATTATCCGGGTCTACCGATGCTCCTACAAAAGACTTCCGACTCCCTGACTCAGTGGTGGAAAGAAGCTCCCTATCCCGAGTGTCCCGACCCAGTGCCCGATCCCAAACCCCACAAACCTAGGAGTCAAAAGAGAAGAGAAAAGAAGGAACACCACAGCGCTTATCCTGCCATTATTGACGAGCACCCCTGGCAGACAGACCAAGAGTTCAGGGCCGCCCAACGAGAAGATCCTCTGCTACAGGAGGCCTGGGGAAAAGCACTCGATCAAGAAGATCCCTTACAAGTAGGTCCTTCCTTCTTTAAGAAAAATGGATTGTTATATCGAAAGGGGGGGCCCCAACAGAATGCTCAGTTGCTTGTCCCCGGCCCCTTTCAAGACAAAGT
Organism: Lissotriton helveticus; assembly: GCF_964261635.1. Lineage (NCBI taxonomy): Eukaryota > Metazoa > Chordata > Amphibia > Caudata > Salamandridae > Lissotriton > Lissotriton helveticus. The sequence goes on from NC_136068.1 coordinate 694,799,798, forward strand.
CCTTTTTTTGGCACATAGTCACCTGTTGGGGGGTCATTTCGGGGACGAGAAAACCAGCCAAGCCATCTTGGAGAAATTCTACTGGCCAGGGGTGTATCAAAGGATCAAGACTTACTGCCGCGAATGCATAACATGCCAAAAGAACAGCCGACACAGACCACCCCGTGTCCCTTTGCAACCCCTCCCTGTCATAGACGTTCCCTTCAGCCGCATCGGGATGGACCTAATCGGTCCCCTCTTGCCCTCCCGCAGCGGGTGTCGCTATGCCCTGGTCATAGTGGACTATGCCACCCGCTTCCCGGAGGCTATACCACTCCGCCAACCTACCACACAGGCAATAGCGAAAGCTCTGATCGCCTTGTTTTCGCGGGTTGGCTTCCCGCGGGAAATCCTCACCGACCAGGGCACCCCCTTCGTTTCAGCCCTTATGAAACGGGTATGTGCGGAGTTGGGAATTAAACAAATCCGGACCTCTGCGTATCACCCGCAAACAGACGGACTCGTAGAACGATACAACGCCACGTTGAAGCAAACGTTAAAAAAACTCTTAGGCCTCGAAGTGAAGAGATGGGAAGACATGCTTCCTTTGGCCTTGTTTGCGATCCGTTGTAAAACCCAGAGCAGCACGGGGTACTCCCCATATGAATTACTGTACGGTCGAGCCCCCCGTACCCTCCTAGACATGGCCCAGGAGGCCTGGGAAGCTGAACCGGATCGGACACGTCCACTCCCAGAAAATATGCAAAACCTCAAGACACATCTATCTATGATTCGTGATATCGTCCGGCAAAACTTAGAGACCGCTCAGGATAACCAAAAGAGACAATATGACAAGGGCACTCGCAGTCGGGTCTTTGCGGTCAACGACCTAGTGCTCCTTATGATGCCCTCGTCCGACCACAAATTATTGGGCCAATGGCAAGGACCCTACCCCATCCTTCGGCAAGTAACACCCGTCACGTACGAAATAGAACTGGATCCTACCCGAGGCACCTCTCAAATCTTCCATGTTAACCTGCTTAAGAAGTGGGAAGGACCCCGTCCGGTGCTGTCTGGAACCCAGAAGAACTCCATCCTCTCTTTCGACCCTTGTCTAGATTCCGACCTTAACCCGGTTCAAATCCAGGAGCTACGCCACACCTTGGAACCCTTGAAAGGCGTCTTCTCGACCTCCCCCGGTCGAACCACGGTCACCGAACACAGGATTGAAACCGAACGTGGGAAAGTGGTTCGCCTGAGGCCGTATAGAGTACCAGAGGCCCGTAGAGATGTCATCCGACAGGAAGTGGAAGTCATGCAACAAATGGGAATAATTGAACCCTCAGTCAGCGAGTGGAACTCCCCTATCGTTTTGGTACCAAAACCGGACGGCTCGGTCCGTTTCTGCATCGACTTCCGGGAGGTCAACAAGGTCTCCAAGTTCGACACCTACCCCTTACCCAGGGTGGACGAAATGATCGAAAAAATAGGACAAGCAAAATTCATTTCCACGCTCGATCTCTGCAAGGGGTACTGGCAGATACCCCTCCGGGAACAAGATAGAAGAAAAACGGCCTTTTCTACCCCGGACGGGTTATATCAATTCCTTGTCATGCCCTTTGGACTTCATGGCGCCCCCGCCACCTTCCAAAGGGCCATGAACCAGGTTCTGTGACCCCATACAGCTTACGCAGGCGCGTATCTAGATGACATCGTCATCTTTAGCGACAGCTGGCCCCAACACCTACAGCACCTATCCAGTGTTATCAGCTCCTTAGGCTCATACGGGTTTGCCATCAATCCGGCCAAAACCACGTTGGCCGCAAAAACAGTTAAATATTTGGGGTTTCTTCTGGGGGACGGCCTGATTAGACCCCAAGAGAGCAAAACGGCAGCCATCCGATCCCTCCCGTTTCCACAAACAAAAAAAGACCTCCGAGCCTTCCTAGGACTCCTGGGGTATTATCGGCGCTTTGTGCCCAACTTTTCTCAAAGAGCAGCAGCCCTCACGGACCTGTTGAAAAAAACAAACCGCTCAGATGAACAACTCAGGAATCCCTCCTCGGAAGCCTGGCATGCCTTTACAGACCTCAAAGAAGCCTTGACCTCGGGTCCTGTATTGGTCCCCCCCAATTATTCAGCCCCTTTCATCCTACAGACAGATGCATCGGACTACGGCTTAGGAGCCGTATTGTCCCAGAAGGATGCCGCGGGAAATGAACGACCCATTCTATTTGTGAGCCGCAAACTCTTCCCCCGGGAAAAACAATATGCGGTGGTTGAAAAAGAAGCCTTAGCCATCAAGTGGGCGGTAGAAAGTCTTCGGTATTACCTTGAGGGCAGAGACTTCATACTCTATACAGATCACGCCCCTTTGGAGTGGATGGCCCGGAACAAAGGGCAGAACGACCGGGTCCTGCGTTGGTTTTTGTCCCTCCAACCCTTTCATTTCCAGACCAAACATAGAAAGGGTTCCGATCAAGGAAATGCGGATTTTCTGTCCCGGTATCCGCATTCTCCGCCCATTACAAGAAGGACAGCTAGGGGAAGGGGATGTGATGGAGCGGCCCGTAAACCCCTCCCCGAGGACCAAAACCCCCCTATCATGCCTTGTCCGACACCCCCGGGACTGAGTTTAACTCACCGACACGCCACCGCCGAGACAGGACGCCGAGCAACCTCCATCACCAACGAAACCCCGCCCTTCTCTCTCCCACAGGAGCCAACCCGAGCAACAGGAAGGGAGGAACCATACCAAGCTGACCCCGGAAGTCCCGCCCCCCTGGCAGAGTCAGCACAGGATAAAAGCCCGGATTCAGCACAACAAGGCGTCGGAGTTTCGTGGCAGGACCCTCTGGCTGGAGACGGAGAAGGTGACCAGACGTGCGAGGAAGAAGTGTGGACGGAGGAGTGGTGGAGTCCCTTGGAGGTGGCTGGAGAGCGGCCGTAACTCAAAGGAGAGTTACGGCGGACCGCGTGAGTGCCTTTTGCCTCCTTTATCCCTACTCACTAGGAGTTCGTGTTAAAGCCCCTGTATATATACCCCCTCTCCATAGTCACACTCCCCATACACTGTATTATAGTCACACTACCCGTGCACTGTATTATACGTATATAGCACTTCACTGTAGAAAGTCCTTTCGTTACTCGCACACCCCACCCCAGCACCCTCTCTATTACCCTGACCTGTGTTCCTTATTCCCGGTACCGTCCTTCCCCCACTGTCCGTTTCCGACCCCGCTCTTGCACTACCCGGGTGAAGGTGTACAGTTGAGACTCTCTGTCTACTCGATCAGACTAACGGTCCCTTGTTTGTTTCCTCTCTTCCGGTCCTCCTGGGAACCTCCCCGTCATCGGAATATATCCGGACCGTCCGCGGACATCAAGAGGAGAAGAAGCAGCGCCTCTGTCTTCATCGCCTGGTGCTACCCCTTGGACCTGTTGGGACTATCTGTGCTGTACATCAGTAATAAAGACCGAATATTGCCAACTATATACGGCCTCCTCGCCTGCTTTTCCGGCCCGCTACACTCACTCCACGACAGGCATATACTCTATACCATAGCTATTTTCAAGTCAACGATGAATGGTACCTCCAGCTATCTGGAATGGCGATGGGCAACTGTGCTGCCCCTTCGTATGCAAATACTTACATGGAGAACTTTGAAAAAGTCAACATATATGACAACACTAATTTCTTCGATAAAATCAAAATGACGTCAGGTACATAGACGACCTTTTCATAATTTGGACTGACTCCAAAGAAACCCTCAACCAATTCCTTCTTGAGCTCAACGATAAGGATGAACGAATCAAATTGACATGGCAGATCAGCAACAGTGAGATCACGTTCCTCGACGTGAACATCAAAATCACCCAAAATGGATTTACCACTGACCTCCATCGAAAAAGCACTGATCGGAACAATACACTACATTATAGTAGTTTTCACCAAGCAGCATTAAAAAGACATTTACCGTTTTCACAGATGCTACGCGTCAAACGCATAGTCTCTGATGAGTCAATTTTAAACATCCGTACTAAAGAAATGCAGGATCGCTTCCTCGAAAGAGGCTACCCAGCACAAATGCTCACAGAGGCAAGCACACGAGTGGCACAAATCAGCCGGCAAGAAGCCTTAACAAAAAAACCTATCAAAGAACAACAATGCATAGTATTGGTTTCTAAATACTCAACAGCAAGTGTCACCTACAAGAAGATTATATTGAAGCATTGGGCAATCCTTCAAATGGAGCCAGACTTTCGGGACCTGTTTGCGAACCCCCCGTTGTTCGCTTACACTAAAAGTAAGAACATGAAAGAAATATTGTCAAGACCAACTACAAGCGACAAACTTTACAAAGGAACCCAACCCTGTTTAAATTGCAATCATTGCAACAGTGTCATCAAAGGCAACATCATTCGCCACCCAATGAAGGGCCATGCCATTAAACTTCAAGTAAATGCCACATGTGACTCTACCAATCTAATTTATGCTTTGAAATGCCCGTGTGGCAAACTGTACATAGGGAAAACGGAGAGAAAAATCAAGACACGCTTGAACGAACATAAGTCAAACATACGATTGAAAAATGAGAAATCCAATATTGCATCTCATTTCTTTGAATCTCACCATACCATCGCCCAACTACAATTCATAGTCCTTGAGATTGTGACCAAGAGAGAAGGAACTGACAACAACAAAGCACTTCTCAAAAGAGAATTGAAATGGATGTTTCGTCTACAGACGCAGAAACCTTTTGGTTTGAACGACCGAACTGAATATAGTTGTTACCTTTAAATCTAGTTAAAACCTGACATTGTCTCTTTGTTCTACTAACATTCATGTATATTCATGTTTTATTTTTTTCATGTTTTATTTTTCGCAGCCGATCTTTTCTTGAACCTACTTTTTTACTTTCCTTATTCGCCACTACAATATGGCCGCCACCGATCTCCTAACATCGCCCCTCAATCACCTTTAGTCCGTTTTCCATTACGGTGGTAGAGTACCTTCATCACACGGTTTACCGCGCTGCGTCCAAACACCAGACCTGAGACCGAGCACTAACGCGTAGCGTTACTATGGAATAGAAGTAAGTCACCCCTGGGACACGAGCCCTTTCACCTCGCTTTTACTCACGTTCCGTCTAATGTAAGCGCACTTTCCAGTTGCCCCATTTATACAGCCAAGAGCACATTTCTTTCACCGTCCCTGCATCCCGCGTATTAGAAACACTACTTGATCGGCACTTAAATTCACTATATGTATAGTATTTGGTTACATTGTTTATTTAATTTGCAACTCGATATCTGCATTCTCATTACCCCCTGTCTTCTTTCTAGCACTCCTTGAAAAAGGGCTCCGCCCGAAATGCATAGGAGTCATCTATGTTGTCTATTCCTCATGGAAAATCACACAGAATCAGCTCTAAATTGATATGAAATGAATATCGACTAAAACGTTTGGGATTTATCTTCTTGAAATAAAGATACCCAGAACTTGATGATTAACTGTTTGAATCACTTTGTTGAACTAGGAGTGCCTCACTTGGGGATGTATCTGCATAGTCTTATGCATACACGACCATAGCTAACTGAGCATAACCCCACCATCAATTGGAGTGCACGAACAATAACAATGGATTCTACTTACTGTAAGGAGAATTCTTTTGGAGAAAATGAGAAAAGCTGCAAGATTAATCCTGCTCACTCCTTATGTATAACCGGTGCGTCAGTATGCGTGATCAATTCCTTGGAAATACCTCAGGAATATCAAGCCTTTGAAGACGTTTTCAACAAAAAAGAGGACGAACAATTACCACCTCATCGAGCGTACGACTGTAAAATCGACCTGGAGCCTAGTGCCAACCTACCATGCAGTAGAGTCTACGCCTTAATGGAAAAGGTACATCAACACCTGAAGGAATATTTAGATAAGTACTTGGCGAACGGCTTTATTCGACCGTCTCAATCTCCGGTATCGTCTCCTCTGTTTTTCGTACCAAAGAAAGAAGGCGATCTGAGGCCCTGCATAGACTACCGCGCCATAAATAAAATCACAAAGAAAAATCGTTATCCACTTCCCCTCATCTCAGTCTTATTAGATGAAGTCAAAGGAGCACAAATATATACTAAACTAGACCTGAGGGGAGCCTATCATTTAATCAGAATGAAGGAGGGCGATGAGTGGAAGACGGCCTTCAGAACTAGGTTTGGATTGTTCGAATACCAAGTCATGCCATACGGTCTGTGTAATGCCCCGGCGGCCTTTCAGCACTTCATCAATGATGTCATCAGGGATTATATAGATCAACGCGCAATAGTGTATATTGACAACATCCTAATCTATTCCAGCGACAAAAGCAAGCACCCAGAACAAGTGAGAGGAATATTACAAAAGCTCTGAGAGAACCGACTATTTGTAAAACTGGAAAAATGTGCTTTTAATGTCTTTGAGGTGGAATTTTAAGGATTCATCCTTTCGCTGACAGGTGTGAACATGGACGAGCGAACAAACAAAGCAGTTGTGGATTGGAAGTCTCCTGCAAGTGTTAAAGAGGTGCAGAGTTTTATCGGATTCGCAGATTTTTACAGGAGGTTTATCAGCGAATTTTCGCAATAAATCCTACCTCTCACAAGACTGCTGAGGAAAGGAGTTCATTTCGGATGGAAGGAAGAAGCTTTTAAAAAGCTAAAGAAAGGTTTTACATCGGCCCCAATACTCTAACATGCGGATCCATCAGAACCATTTGATGTGGAAACAGATGCTTCAGACCAAGAGGTTGGTGGAGTACTATCTCAACGGCACAAAGAAACTGGACAACTGCATCTGGTCGCTTACAGATCAAGAAAATTAAGCCCTGCAGAAGTAACCTACTACACGATAACCTAAAAAGAATTGCTGGCAATTAAAGATGCCTTCAAGGAATGGCGACTACATTATGGGAGCCAGACATCAAGTAACAGTTTTTACTGATCATCGGAATTTAAAGTTTTTGAAATCAGCCAAAACTCTGACGCCCAGGCAACTCAGGTGGTCACTGTATTTTGCCGACTACGATTTTGTAATTACCTACAGACCGCGGGGCTCAGAATGGAAAAGCAGACGCCTTGTCCAGAATAGGAATGGATGGTCAAAGGCCTCTGGGAGAGGATCAAACAATAATACCTGACTCAAAAATCATTTGTGCAACCATACACCTAGCCTTGAACGTACAAATTGTTCGAGCCATTTTTCAAAAGAAAACAACTTCAACATGAATCTGTGGAGGAATACGTTTCTCAATTAAAATTGTTAGCTGCACATTGCAAATTTGGAGTGTTACACAATGAACTTTTCAGGGACCAAGTAGTGGTTTGTACAAAAAATAAAAGCATTCAGGATAGACTTTGGATAGAAGGTGAATCCAGTCTTAAAGATGTTATCACCTTAATTAAAAAGGCTGAACTCTCAGACAGAAGTGCCAAAGCATTATCCTATCAAAGTGAGCCTACTCCTACTGTTAATACAATCTCAGATTACAAGAAAAGCAAAGAATCTTCAAATAAAGGGACTAATAAGAATTTTCAAACAAAAACTTTCAATTATAAGTCTTCTATCAAGTCAAAATTTAACCAAAATGATCCACCTACTATTGCTTGTTATCGTTGTGGTGACAAAAATCACAACGCAGGTTTTGAAAAATGTCCAGCAAGATCTACTAAATGTGCACAATGTGGAGTTTTAGGTCATTTTGCTAAAGTTTGCAAGAAAACACCTAGTCAGCGACCGAAGGTTACTTGTATTACAGATATAGATTAATCGGATTATGACTCTGATTCACACAATTCTGTTTCTAACCTCAAAGAAAACAAACAATGCAATATAGTTTTAAATATCGATGATAATGAAAGGAGCAAACCTTTGTGTATTGTAAAATTTGGTGGTATTCCTTTACAGGTTGCAGCAGACTCAGGTTCGCCTTTCACTATTATTGCTAAGAGTGTCTGGGAAAAAGAATTAATTAATGATTTGGGTCCACATTTAGAACCTACCGATGTTCTTCCTGAAAGTTTCACGGGTGATAAAATTGGTTTGTTCGGATATCGTTCTTTGGTATTTGAGTTCAAAGACCGCACTGCTGTATGTAAATTCTATGTTGCTTCGGATGGTCCTTCAGTTCTAGGCTGAAAAGATCAAAGAGCTTTACATATTATTCTTGATCCCAATAGTCCAGAACAAGTCCTTCTTGCGTGTGAAGGTGAAAGCACCAAGAATTGGGTTCTTAAAGAATTTCCCTATGTATTTTCAGGTAGGATTGGCAAATTGAAAGGTTTTTCTCATTGCATAAGGTTAAAGAGTAATGCTATTCCTAAAATACATAAAGTGCGTAATGTACCCATCATTATTAAAGATGAAGTTAAGAATGAATTATTAAAATTACAAGAAAGTGGCATTATCGAACCTATAGAGGCTGTAGAATGGATTTCTCCATTGGTTATAGCTAGAAGGGGCAATGGAAACATTTGTTTATGCGTTGATCTAAGAAGTCTTAATGACAATATTATTGTTGATCAGTATTCTTTACCGAGGATCGATGAAATGTTGTCATTAACTTGTGGTGCAAAATACTTCTCGACGTTGGATTTATCTTCAGCGTGTCACCAAGTCTCTCTACATCATTCCAGCTGTGATTTAACAGCATTTTGCATTCCTTTTGGTTGTTTTTGCTTTCGCCGCATGGCATTTGGATTGGCCTCTGCAGCTGCAGTTTTTCAGTGTTCAATGTCACAACTTTTTGGAGATATGCAAGGGATCATTTTCTTCCAAGATGATATCCTTATTATAGGAAAAAATTCTCAACAACATGATTCTAGATTAAGGAAGGTTTTAAGTGTTCTTGATGACAAAGGCCTCACTGCTGAAATTTCAAAATGCAAATTCTCAGAGAATAGTGTAGTTTATTTGGGACACGAGATTAGTGAATAAGGTATAAGACCTAAGACTAAATTGGTAAGAGCCATTTTGGATGCTCCTGCTCCAAAATCCAAGGATGATTTAAGATCATTTTTGGGTTTGGCTGAATTGCATTCAAAGTTTGTTTTTAATTTTTCAGAAAAGACCCATCCCATGAGGAATCTATTGAAAAATAAAGTGACTTTCATTTGGTCAGAAGAATGTCAGCAAGCTTTTCTCATGATAAAAAAAGCTATTTGTAATGCTCCCAATCTTCAGGGTTTTAATCCTTGTGCTCATATATTAGTGACTACAGATGCTAGCTTAAAAGGTCTTGGAGCAGTATTAACTCAAGTTTCTGACAACAATCAGGAAGTTGTCTTGCATTTGCTTCTAGATCTTTGACTCCCACAGAAGAAAAGTATTCTGTGATAGAAAGGGAAACCTTAGCTGTGGTTTGGGGATTGGAGAATTTTAGAAAATGTTATGGGGTAAAAGTTTCTGCGTAAGAACTGATCATAAACCTCTTACAAAATTACTCACTACAGAGGGTCTTAACAAAGCTACTGCCAGAATTTCAAGATTTCTTATTTGAAATTCCTTATGTTCCAGGAGCAAAAAATGTTATTGCAGATTTTCTCAGTAGGTTTTCTTTACCTATTATAGAATTTGATCGTAGTTCTTGGAATTACTTTTCAGTTGCAAATGTTATTTCAAATGACAAATCCATGAATAGTATTTCTCAAGAACAATGGATAAAAGCTGATTCTGAAAACAGTATTTTATCTGATGTTAAATCAAAAGTTATAGACGGCTGGAGTAACTTTTGTAAAAAAAAAACCTTCACGATGAATTAAGAGGTTTTTGGCAAGTCAGAGATGAACTTTCAATTTCTGACTATTTACTTCTTAGAGGAGACAAAATTATTCCTCCTGTGTCTTTAAGAGATCAATTATACATTTGTCTCATGAAGGTCATCCAGGCATATCTCGCTCTAAATCTAGAGTTAGAGAACAATATTGGTGGCCTCTAATTGATAATAATATTGAGAAAATTGTCAGATCCTGCATAAATTGTGAGTTGTCTGATCAATCAAAAAAACCTTGAATCCACCTTTAGGTGTAGTTACTTCCCCAAATCTTCCATGGGAAGATTTAGCTTTAGACATCATGGGTCCTATCAACTGATTTGATAATACTTTAAAGTATATCATAGTGCTTGTTGATTTATTTTCTAGATGGTTTGAACTGAAAGTTGTTGACAAAGTAGACACAAAGAATGTGATTGATTTTTTAGAGTGTATCTTTTTACAAGAAGGTTGTCCATCCTCCATCTTAACAGACAACGGTGTACAGTTCAAATCTAAAGAAATGCTAACTTTTCTTACATCTAATGGTATCAAACATAAATTAACACCACTCTATCATCCTTCCAGTAATGGCACTGTCGAAAGGCTTAATAGAGTAATTAAAAATACTTTACAATTGTGTGTTAAATCAAACCTTTCTTGGGAAAGGGAACTAAAAAAATGTTGTGGGCTTATAGTGTAACACCCCATTCTTCGTTAGGGAAAAGTTCATTTTCTCTTATGAAGTGTAGAATTCCGTTATCTAAGACTAATCCTGGTTGGATGAAAAGAAATGAGATGTCTGTTTGTGATTTGAGTGAGATTAGATCAAATCTTGCTAGTTCACAAATCAAGCACAAAGTTTATTATGATACTAAACATGGTTCTAAACCTGTAAATCTAAAAGTTAGTCAGTGGGTTTTTATTAAAAGTGCTAAGAAAGTACCTAAGGGTCACAGCATGTTTAGTGCTCCAAAAAATATTTTAAAAATTCATCATAATTCTGTGACTTTGGATAATGGAGAAAAATGGCACATGAGTCGTTTGGCTTTAGCACATTCTAGTGATATGCATATGTCCACTGATCAAGGTATTTTCCTAGTTTCCAAGCCTCGTAGTCATTTTTGGTGTTATGACAATGCTGAAGGAGATAATTTGCTTCGTGGTTCTTTTCCATGTATTGTAAATAGTGATAATGTCGATAGTGATACTGAAATGTTAAACACTGACATTGCTTCTTGTTGTGTGAAATCTTCTTTTGGCAGATGTGTCAAGAGACCTGGAAAGTACAATGAATTTATATTTTATTAGGTTTTTTTTTCCATAAAGGGGAAGGTGCGTAGCATGTGCTATATTTGGTAAGTGTATCTCTTTAATGTCATGTAGCCTTTTGAATATGTTTTCGTTCGATGTTCTATTTTGGAGGTGTAACAGAATGTAGTAGGGACTGCAAGTTGTCAGTTTCTCCCTGACAGCTAAGTATTTGGGGCTTATAAGCTCACGGAATTCTCATGAAAGCAGGGATAGGAAAGGCTGCCATACATCCCTGAAGGCTGAGCCTTGCCCGGCCAGTGTCAGCGTCATCTTTTCCATTCCTAGAATGTGCCATATCCTGAGAAGCCAACCGGAGTGCCTGGGCGACTGTGGGGTGGCCAGTGTGTTAGTATCTTCTGCATGGCAACCCCTAGGGCTAATCCAATCAGTCACCCTCTTCTGGACTTCAATGGGTATGTAAGTGGGTTTGGTACACCTAAACGTACGTATGCAGGGAATCTTGGTAATTGGGTGTCTAAATGTGCATCAATTTAGTCAAGCACTTGAGCCCAGTATTGCTGCAGCCCTGGGCATTCCCATAGAACATGTACCAGTGTTCCCCATGCGCCACAGCCCCACCAGCAGTCCGCTCTCTGTGTAGGATTGGCCTCGTGTATTGGCGCTGGAGTGTAATACCAAGCAAGTGTTTCAGTTAGAGCCATATTACTGGCGGTGTTCCTGGCTCTATAGTATATTCCTTCCCATTCATTGCTGCTTCGGGCTCTACCTATGTCCTTCTCCCATCTGTCCCATCCCGCATTGTGTGTGTACTTATTAAATGTATTCAGAAAGTCGTACAATTCTGAGATTAGTATCTTGTCTGAAGACTTGGACAAATGCCATTTCTCATATTGGGTGAGGTGTCGCTGCGCAGTGGACCTGTTTTGTGGCTGTAATGCCCAGTGTCGGAGCTGCAGATATTGCAGTCGCTCTGTCTCGGGAATGACATAATCAGCTTTAATCTGATGGGAGGGAAGCACCCCCTCTTCGTCAAAGAGATGACCCATTGCGCGGCACTCCAAGCATTGCCACTGTGCAAACTGGGCCTCACCTACCCACGGAGCGAACTCCTGGTTGTCAAACAGTGGAGTCATGGGGGAAGGGAACGTTGTCAAGTTGTGGCTAGTGCTAGTCTGATCCCAAGCCACCATTGTTGTCTGCATAATAGGAGACAAATACATATTTAGTGGTCTGTGTGGTTTCTTTAGGAATGGGATCTTAGATAGCAATGTTCCTGCCCTTGCCCTATCCTGGAATAGCCAGTGTTTCCCTGATTCAGTACGGTTCCATTCCACTAGGTATCTCAATTGAGCTGCCTGATAATCCAGTTGGAGATCAGGTATCCCTAAGCCTCCCTCACTAGGAGGAGGAAGCTAATGGCTTTCTTCATCCATGGTTTCCGTCCTTGCCATGTAAATTGCAAAATCTCCGACTGCATCTTATGAATCATACCCGTGGGCGGCTGCAGGGGTAGGGTCTAAAATAAATATACAATTTTGGGGAGAACCATCAGTTTAATGGCAGCCACTCTGCCTAATCATGAAATCTGATGGTGCTTCCACCTTTGGATATTGGTGCCAATTTGCCTGTGGAGGTTGCGATAATTAATGGCAGCTGTGGCTTATGTGGTTGATGCTAATAGAACTCCCAGGAAGGAGATGGTGCTGTGGGACCACTGAATGGGATGTTAATGTTTAAATTGTTCTACCATTCGAGGCAGGAGAGAAAGGCTAAGTGCTATGAATTTCCTGATATTTACTTTGAACCACGAGGCCCTGCTAAAGGATTCCAATTCCTCAAGAAAGGCATCTAGGGATGTGTCCGGTTCGTCAAATGTCACAATGAAATTGTCTGCATCGAGGCGTATAGTGTTTTGGATCCCTCCAAACTGTACTCCGGTGATATCTGGGTGCATTCAAACTCTCTGAGCTAGCGGCTCCATGTATAGAGCAAACAGCAAGGGCGACAAGGGGCCCCCCTGCTGCGTGCCCCTAACTATCTGGAGTGGAGCCGACGTGTATCCATTGATCCTAATGGTTGCTGTGGGAAGGTGGTAGGAGTTCAGTATCTGAGTCCTTATCTTCTCCCCTAATCCAAAATGCATCAGTACCTGTTTGAGATAGGACCATTGTACTCTATCAAAGGTTTTTTCGGCATCTATTGTCAATAGCATATACTTGCCCAGTGATGTAGACACTTTCTCTATGATGTGGAGCACCCGTTTGGTTTTGTCGCTTGTCTGTCTGCGGAATGAAGCCCACTTGATCAGGATCGATCAGGGCAGGCATGTGTGTGCTCAGTCTGTGGGCTAGTATTCCTTTGAATAGTTTCAAATCCACATTTAGTAGTGAAATGGGCCGGTACGAGCTACAGTGTGTTTTGTCCTTCCCTGGTTTGGGAATATTATTGCAGCCTCAAGCAACTGTGCCGGGATCGTACCGGGCTCTGTGAACGTGTTGAAAAGCTGTGTCAAGAGAGGTGCCACCACTGGGCAGAATGTTTTGTGGAAGGTTTGTGTAAAGCCATCTAGGCCTGGGGATTTTGAATGTTTTAACCTGGAGATTGCTGAAATAACTTCAATGCGGATATCTCCTTCTAATTGTTTGGTTTGCTCCAGGGTCAGTGCGGTTGTCTGTGCCTCTTGCAGGTATCGACTGCTCTCTGCACTATCTAGTATTTGGCTCAAGTAAAGGTGCACATAAAATTCTTGAAAGGCTATGACTATTTCAGTGTCTTCTGTCATGAAGTCCCCTCGCTCTGTGTGTATCGCTTGGGTAGCTTGCTTCTGCCTACTCTCGCGTACTCAGTGTGCCAGGCGTTGCCTGCACTTGTCCCCCCGACATAGAAGGAGTGATGCAATCGGAGGGCTGCATACTCCGCCCGGTCTAAATCCATCGCTGCTAGTTGTAAGCAGAGTGCTGAGAGTTGACGCCAAATTCTGGGGACCCTGTCCTCTGGTGTATATGCTCTAGTTCTTGTATTTGCTGGGAGAGGTCCTCTCTTTTCTTCTTCCAGAGTGTGTTATTCATGGAGGATATAGCAATGAATTCACCCCGTATAACAGTTTTGAATGCCTCCCACAGTATTGCCGTGCGTAACTCCGGAGTATCGATATGTGATAGGTAGTCCCCAGTAGCTTGCTGGATTTGCGTTACTATCTCCAGACGTTGCAACAGTGTGTCTCTTAAGCGATACCGTCGGAAGGGGCGTTCCAAAGGGGGGAGCGACAGTGTGGTCACTACCGCGGCGTAATCTGAGAGTGTTAATGTAAGTATCTCTGAGTCTAATGCAAGTGTGTGTATGTCTTTAGTGCCAAAAAGGTAATATAGCCTGGTGTATGTTTTCTGTGAATTAGAGCAAATGGTATTCCCTGGCTTGGGCATGGAATACCCTCCAAAGTTCCACATGACCCAGTTCTCTCAACCGAATTACACCTTCTTTGGACAATGCTGCAGCCTGTTCATGTCGTTGTGCTGACCTGTCCGTGGCATTGTCGAACACCAAGTTAAGATCCCCCCAGCACAATTTTACGTATTTTCTGTAGCCTTTGCCTCTGACAGATCCATGTGGAGGAATTTCTCTTGCTCCTCATTCGGGCCGTACACTGACCCTATGATCAATACCCGGCTCCCCAATTCAGATCGATAAGTGAGGAGGCCTCCCTTTGATTTCGGCCTCTATCTGCACCACTTTGCCTCTAAAAGCTCAGGACACCCAAATGGCCACTTTAACAGTTTGGTAGGGCATGAAGAGAAACATTGGTTGGGAAAGGGGCGTGCTCTGAGCCGGTGGCAGTCTCTGGCTAGGAGACGAGTTTCCTGTAGAAGACAGATGTCTGCCTTTTTGTTTTCCAGGTGTGATAATATCGCCCTACGCTTTACCGGGTTGTTAGGTCCCCACACATTGCGGTTGAGAGTTCTAAGACGGGTGGATTGCATGTGTGTTGAAAGGTGGTGTGTCTGTTGTGAAGGCCCTCTGTTCTAGGTGCACAGGCTGCCCTTTTCCCTTTCTCCAGGTGGTCCCATCTGATCCTTTAATGTGCCTCATTGTGTGATTGCACAGCGAATAGAGGCCCTCAAATACAACCCCGAAAACCCTATGAAAAAAATTTAACTGGAAAAACTAACAATATGTTCAAAGTCAGTCCCACAGCCATTCGTGGCTGCCAGGTAATATACTTGGGGTCCATATCGTGGCCAATCTCTGATGCCACCCCAGCCCGCCGTCCATCCGCAGTCTCTTCGGGAGGTTCCAGACCTAGCAGCTGGCATGCTTCTGAGAGGGATCGTAGCTGCTGAAGCTTGCCTTCCCCGCGGAAGATGAGCCTAAAGGGATGGCCCCAGGAATATGCAATAGCTTGTTCCGTAGATGTGTGGTGATTGGGAACAATTCCCTTTGTTTTTGCAGTGTGAGTAAGGCAAGATCCTGATATAATGTAGGAGTTTGGTCTCTAAACATAAATGGATACATTTCTCATGCTTTGCGCAGTATCGCTTCTTTAGTATGAAAATCATGTTCACAGACTATGTCAGCGGGGGAGCCTTGTTGGGGCGGGTTGGGCCCACTCTGTGAGCCTTGTCTAAGTTTGAGCTCTATATCATTAGGGTTGGCAAGCACATGATTAAATAGGTCCCGCACAAAGCCAAAGATGTCCCCTCCCTCTGCTTTTGACGCCACTCCTTGAATTCAAACACTGTTCCTGTGGGCCCGTTTCTCGAGGTCTTCAAGATGGGATTGTAAGTCTATGTGCTGGAAGTAGAGCCACAGCACCTCCTGTTGGAGTGCCTCCATTTTGTCATCACGGCTGTCCCCTTTATCTTCCAGTGCTACTACTCTGTCCCTGAGAGTGTTCACATGCTTTCTAGTCTCTTTAATTTCTTGTGTGAGGTCTTTCTTGACTGTCTGTAGATCCTCTCTTAGCATTGTGAACAGCAACTCTAGAAATGCGCAGGTTACTGGTTCTTCCGCTGAGCCTGTGTGCTGGATGTCTCCACTGCCGTGGGGGTGTCCGCCATGTTGTTTCCGTTAGGCCGTGTGAGCATATCTTTGAGGGAGCGATCCTTTTTCACTCAGCTGGTGGACATTATTGTTCACTTCTGCTCGTGATTTCTTTGGCTGTCTGTTTCAGGTGGCTGACGCCCGAGCTGCCAGCTTCAACTTCTGATGTTACCTCTTCCTACCTGTGCTGTATCTTTCTGTTTGTGTTAGGGGCCTATCTTCTGGGCCCACTCCAGGGCGCCTGTGTCGGGTCTGGGTAGAGCACGGTCTGGTATGTTGCGTTAATCCTCTGGGCCACGCCTGTCTCTCAATCCTAGGGCCCCTTACTCCAGTCTACTCCCCAAGCCCGGTTAATTTCTCCTCGGCCCATCTCCGTCGTAGCCCTGTTGCATTCCGGTGAGTGTAGTAATGGGCCACCAAACCTCAGTGTCACACCTTCCCTCTGGAGTGTTGCGGTTGGGACCTTGGTTGGTGTCCTGCTGCCCATGTCTGCCTGACGGAGGGGAGGATTACCTAGACCTGTTATAGTGTGGCTTGTGGGGGGTGTTGATTTTGTGTGTATTCTTGCCAAGGGCAGTGATGGTGGAGGCCTTGGCCTCTCTCCTGAGTGCCTCAGTCTGAGCGTGGTCTCTTGACGGTGTGGGGATCCCTTGTGTTCAATCCTCCCTCCTCCCCTGGGCGATCAGTGTCATCGGTGAGTCTTAACCTTGCGCTCTTTCTCCTGGGTTTGTGTCCACCTCCATTGTTTGGGTTGTGGGGCGTTTAGCTACTGCTCGGCTCCTTCTCTTGCTACTGAGTCTGGCAATGTTGTTCTGTGTAGGCCTGGATGTGGGCTCGGGAGTTGCTATGTAGTGAGCCCTAGTGCATCTCCTCCTTGTTGCATGCAGGCTCCCCGTGCATGCTCTCCCCTATTCAAGCCAGTGCGCACATGCAGGTTCAGCCAGGCCCTTTATGCTGCTTCTCCTCTAGGGCCGTCGCCCTCTTTTAATGTCGCTGCTGTGTGGGGCTTCGATGCGGCCTTGTGCCTGCGCTAGCGTCCCGCCTTGCCGTATGCTCTTCACGTGACGCCTAGGTGAGGGATTTGGGCGTTAGTTTCACTAAACCTCCATTCGTCTCCGGTGAGCTGTGAGGGTGCCCACTCTCGGGGTTGTCCCTCGCCGCTGTGGCTGCTGCGGATTGGGAATGTGCTGTGGCCCTGCTCTTGCACTCGCCCTCACCGGCTTTTCTTAATCTAGGGCCTAGGTGCAGGGTTCGGGTGTGCGGCCACTGTAGGACCTTCCTCACTCCACCATCTATTGCTCCGGTTAGAGTGTCCCCTCTCCGGGGTGTCGCTCGCTGCTGCACCTGCGGCAGAGCGGGGTTGTGCTGTGGCCTTGCTCTTTCTCTCGCCTTCGCTCTCACCAGCTTTTCTTAACCTGGGGCCTAGATGCGAGGTTCGACTACTACTACTGCGGGCCCCTACTTGCCCCACCATCAGCCGCTTAAGTTCTGCTACTCACCTCAGGGATGCGAGTCCATGCCTCCAGCGCTGTTCGTCTGTTCCTGAGAGTCCAAGTGCAGTCCCCCAGGACTCGTCCTGCATACAGCCGCCGCTGCACGTTTCAGCGGGGTCTGCCTCCGTCCCACAACAGCCTCCGGTTTCTCCGGTGTGTGTCGCTGCTGGGCCTCTTTGCTTATTTTTGGCTCTTGACTGCAGACTCCACCAAACCGCTGCTCCTGGAGTTGCCTCCCTTGGCCCTCGTCTCTGTCTACATGGGGCGGCCTTCGACGTCTCTCACAGGAGGCGGCCCACTTTTCCTGGCTGCTTAGCTGTCCAGCTTCGTTTTGGCTAAAAGTTCCTCTAGTGGGACAGTCCTGCTCCGCCTTTGCATTTACCCGCAGCACAGGTGGTCTGGGTGACTTTTCACTCGGGATGGTGAGGTGGCTTGGCGTAGATGTTGCTTTTGGGCCGATGACGGGCAGGAGTGCCATCTTGGCCAACCCTGCAGTCCATTTTAGGAGAGTTTGCATATTTAAGTTTTAAAGTCCTTTCTCTTTCTTTCGTTAATATAATATTACAATTCCCTCCAATTAATATGGGGAGCTCAGACTCTAATAAGCTGTGACAGCACATGTCCATCTTAGATCACTGATCCCTAGAATAGCTACCAGCCACCTCTTTGAGTCTTCCGTTTTATAATTTATTAACCTGACTCCTGAACGTTTCCTAATATGTATGGTGATCCAGCACGGCTCCCAAACAACCCTCAAATCTCATCCCACTCATCCCAGTAGTTACTTACTCTACTCATCAGTGGGGCCCATAGCACCGTGAGTCACACATCCACACATCACACTACTCCTGAATCAGTGGAAAAGAAGGCGAGTTGCTGGATAGCGGGGTACCTCATTAACTTGGTTTCTAAATTTTATACAGTATATACATTTGTGTACATTTAAATTTTTCCCTTCATACATAAGGAAATAAACATCAAGGTACTCGGCTATTTGGTCGATGGACCAACTAGTAGAAGTCAGTTGATGGTGATTAAGACCAGCTCAATCACAATATTCCCATCTCTTTATTATTTAAATTGTCATAACTTTTAATCTAAAATAAAACAGACTCGAGGTTAGATTTAAAAAATGTGCAGAAATTCATTAGGAAAAGAAAATAGCATTTTCTCTAGATAATAGAAATTTTAAGCATGTATTAAATACATTCAAGAAATGAAAAATTAGAAAGCATATTACTAATCTTCCATAGGAAGATAACAGAACTACATGGAACAGGTTCCCAAGCTGACTGTCTTTTTAGACTCCTCGATGTCACCCTGACGACATAGAATCTCTGCAATCAATTTCTTTGCCCCATCAAAAGTTAAAATCCTACATATTTCAAAGTCTTTTGCACCATAAAAATTGTTCATACCGACAGCATGTTGTGGTGCGAAAAAATCCATTCAACCCACAACATTTTCCCACTTTCGCACAAGCTCTTTTATACTCTTTTCCCTAACTAACTCAAAATTGAAACTTGTAGGGTCCACACTCATTTCTCATTGGTTCATTAGAGGGGTGGTGATGATCACCTCATGTCCTCCTTGTCCAAACCGGTTCTTAATTTGCAAAGTCATTTTCCAAACGCTTTCTCAGGCCCAAATTGTCCATGTTGCAATTGTCATTCAGTCCTTGTATCTTTTATTCATAATAAGGTTACAGCATTCTCATTTCCCAGGCCTTTAAAAGCAATCATCCTTTGGCATATATCCCAGTCATAGGCCAAGCCGACTTTGACATCACTTGCTCCGAGCACAGGCCATTCAACCATCTCTAACATATTCGCGCATGCGTAGGGGCCATCTTTCCCGTAGTCGATTTCATTGTCTTGTTTAAACAGCCATTTTCAGACTAGGCCGCACGGGCCTCAACGGGAACTAATATGAACACAACAGACGTTAGATATAGAATTTTAGCCCTTCTGTTTACCTCCCACCATTCTAATTTTCCCTATTAGTAGTTACCTAGCCAAAAACACATAAATATGCGTCATTTACTTACCATTTGTATTCTGTTTTGCCATAAAACTTCTAACATAAGCACAAATACACATGTTTTATTTGATTATCTCTACAATACCACAGCTCTATATTAAAATGACTCTTTGATTTATTAGCATGTTAATTATAGCATATCAGCAATTAGTTTTCCCACGTGTGGTGTCTATTCTATGTGCACTTGGTTGATTAGTTTCCATGCTTCACACGATTAATAAATGTTACAGGTATGAGAGAATTACTTTACAAGGGGTACACAAACATTTTTGTCTCTACCCTGCTACATCAACTTCCCTCTTTGGTGATGTTATCTCCACTAATCACCCCAACTAAATTTCTTAAAACATATTTCAGATTCTTTTCATTTATTTTAGCTTAGACTTTAGTATCTTCTATACTTTGTCTTTTTGTATCATTATACATTTTCTCTTTAAATTGTTCCAACTCTATTTCTCCCATATCCCACTGCCTGCATTAAGGTAAATAGGCATATATCGGACACGGTGATAATACAACGTGGCACCAGGCAGGGCTGCCCGCTGTCTCCAATACTGTTCTCCATTGCGCTGGAGCCGCTGGCCTGCAAGATGCAGAAATATGCACATGCAGCACTGCGATTCAGCCTAAGACCTATTATCATATCGTTATATGCAGATGATATGGCTATACCTGTGCGACCTGGAAGAGAACCTCTCTCCAATGCTGGGTAAGTATATAAAATATGGGCGCATTTCGGGACTACACATCAACTGGAGTAAATCGGCGGTCATACCGCTAACAGCACACACTAAAGCACCACAAATGGAATTTCCACTTGTTTGGCATGAAGATCCAATCAAGTATGTTGGTATCTGGATAAACCGAGATGCAGAATTAGTACTCAGATATAATTATGGAACCACGGTAGACCGCATAGAAGCGCAAATACCTAGATGGATTACACTGCCTTTATCGTTAGCAGACAGAATATCACTAATAAAGATGGTGCTGCTACCTAAGCTGTTGTATCTTTTTATAAACATACCAATAAAACAACCTGCTCCAATTTTTAAACGGATATGCTCGAATTTCAGTAGGCTGATATGGGCTAGGAAGCAAGCCTGCATAAGCCTCCAAACCATGTCACTCCCGTATGTCTCTGGAGGATTCACAGTCCCGGATATCCACCTGTATTATTTGTGTGCGCAGGCACAATACGCATACTATTGGTACCACCCAGTGCGATATCTGCCACACTTAGCAGTTGAGGATGGCGATGCTAATCTAATACCACTATCAAGTATACTCACGCACACTCTGCATCATCTATCGCTGCAAGAAATAAACACAGTTAGGACGACATCACAAGACTGGTATAGCATTAGCCAAAAAGCATGCAAGGTTCCGATATATGGCCCAAATCTACCACTGGCACATCATCCTGCGCTGTCCGCCACGCAAGAAAAAAACAGCATGAAAATCCTAGAACAAATACGCATCACACAGATGAGTGATTTATACCCAGGTGGTACCTTTATCACACTAGACGACTTGTCCTATGTCAGCAACCAATCACTGCTATTCAGATTTATTTACCACAGATTAAGGGCCGCCATCAAGGAACTGTACCCCACATTCCTGGCGGAGCCTCCAGTGCTACAGCCACTACAGACATTGATAACAACACCTACACATACTAACATAATCTCGAGCCTAGATAAGCTAGTTCAAGCGGAAATTGGGACACAAACGCACAGGGCCAGGGACAACTGGAACAAGCTACTAGACGCCCCCCTGACAGATGACGATTGGTCATCGTGCTGTGCTCTTATTACACTGCTCACCCCTAATGGTAACCTCCGTATCATTCATACAAGTATATACACCAAGCCTACCACACCCCAGCCAAATGACATAAATATGGGCTACGTGACAATGCACGATGTAAAACATGTGGAATTGATCAAGCAGACTTTGCACACCTAGCATGGAGTTGTGATAAGATAAAGAAATATTGGGACACAGTAACTTACCACCCAGGTGCACTACTCTCGAGCATTTTAGTATTCACACCACGCTTATGTCTATTAGGGCTGCGTATACCCGTGAAATTGAGGAAAAAGAAATGAACTGCCATACTGCTACTCCTGGCAAAACGCAGGGTGGCGATGCACTGGGACAGTAAGCAAACCCCAACCCTAACGAACTGGATACAAGATGCTGTGTACTGCAGAGACAATTTTTTAATATATGCGGAAGAGCTACCAGCTGGGTCAAAACCATCAGATATTTTGGAGCCATTTACAGCATATCTGCGAGACCACCCTAACCTACTCCAAACTAGCTGTTGACTTAATTCTTGATTTGTAAATATGACGCTATAGTGCTATGGGTACGCTTGATTGTGTGTTGAAGATATGATTTGAAGACCTTTGTATTGTAACTGTCCCTGCAGGGACAGTCCTGGATGTGACAACTGTTATGTATGTTTATCAGAAAACTCAATTAAAAAACTCTATTTCTCCCATTTCACGTTCTCTTTCCTTGCTTTTTTCAGTTTTCTCCTTTATCAGTTTTTCCATTTTCCTTTTTCTAACACATTTACACACTAATCTTAGTATTAATGCTATAAAAAATACTATTGTTAAAGAGTTTAACACTTTCCCTATTTTTGAACTACTTATTTGTGCAAACCACTTCTTTACAGCAGAAAATCTTTTACCAAGTTTCTCTAGAACACCATCAACCTCCAGTGGAATAATTTCTTCATGTAAATCAGTAATATTCTTAATATATCTTTGAATGTTCTGACTTTTATCAGGAATATAAGTACAACAGTGGTGCACTTTCAATACTCGACAAACTCCTCCTTCTTTTGCCAATAAAATGTCAAGAGCAAGTCGATTTTGCAACACCATAGCTCTCATTGCAACCATTTCAGTATTTACCATTAAAATTCCTCAGTCAGTATTTGTTGACAATCAATCTACTATTGTTGATAATTTTAAAATTTTATTTGCATTAAATTATATACCCACTGCTGGTATCAATGCTCCAAAAATGTCACCTATTATTTCTAAAAAACGTTCCCTTCTTCTTTGTGTTAATGGTTTACCTATTTCATGAATTCCGTTAGTTCCTCTATCTATATGAAATATTTTTGGAAAGACCAGACCTACATAACATGTCCCAAACAAGTGGTCCGATAACCTATAATAAGCTTTGTTCCCACATATAAAGTAAATTCCAGGAAAAATAGGATCAGTTCCACCTTTAAATCCTCATCCCCCTGTGATTATGTATGTGTCTTTACATTCACTTGCACCTACAAAATAATTGTCATACATAGTATTGTCTCTACGAATACACAATTTCCCTTGTTGTGCCGCATCTATACATATTGCATCGTTAACATTACTTTTATCAAGGTTTTCATCTTCAAAATTCCACATTGTTGATTTCGATTTACTTTCAGTTGATTTTCTTTGATATCTAATTCTCATTTCCTCAACCATGTCCATGAAAACGTTTTCTTCCTTGCGCATTCTACATGTTAGATTATATTTAAAGGCATACTCTAAAGTCATTTCTTGTGTTTCCAGAAAAAATTCACCAAAAACTTTACCCATTTTCATCTTGTTCAATCCATGTGTTATTGACAAAGGTGTAAAAGAATCATCTGAATCAGAACAATATAATTCTGATGTATCTGTTTTGTAAAATAAACTAGCTAATACACTACAAGTTATTCCATGAGTCAAAGGAAGGTGGTGATATGTTACTTCCTCTGATACAGATGCTGGTAACTGCATGCAGACATAGCAGTCTCTGATATCCATAGTCTCAACGTACTCATATAACAATCTAGTAAAAACATTCTTTAAAAAACATTAATAGATCGATCTCTGTGTAATTCAGTGTTGTCCACAAGTTTCACATCATTCTTTAAATCATATATCTTTTCACTTTTACTGCTATTTTGTTCTCCATGTTCAAAACTCGGTCTAAAGGGAATCACTATTGCTAAGATAAGCCATATAGGCATTAATAAACCTGTACAGATCAACCACATTCTACACCATTTGCGAAAAATAGCACATTTTGATCTTCTAATATCATTGTCAGCCTTTTTTTTTACAAAGCACTTTCCACACTATAACAAATGTCTTTTAATCTTTTTCTTTCTAATGTCTCTTTACCTCTTACACATGAAAAATATGTGTCTTCAAAAAAAAATGCTCATGAGGACTCAAACCTGTTTTTCTGTCTGGTATGCTTCTTATGGTCATTAGAACAAGTGGCAAAGCATCAGGCCATTTCAGTCCTGTGGCCAAACACATTTTTCCCAGTCTGGCTTTGATTGTTCCATTTACTTGCTCGACTACCCCAGAAGCCTCTGGTCTGTAAGCACAATGCAATTTTTGACAAATGTCCAGTGCTTCACATATCAATTGTATGAGTTAATTCTGAAAGTGACTCCCTCTGTCTGTTTCAATTGTCACTGGAAAACCAAATCTAGGAATCACTTCCCTTAATAGGAGCTTTGCTACCGTAACTCCATCATTCCTCCTGGTTGAATAGGCCTCTACCCATCGTGAAAACAAGCAAATGATCACAAGTACATATCTCAAATGATTACATGGTGGCTTCTCAATAAAATCTAACTGCATTCTGGAGAAAGGACCTCCCTCCCGTCCTATGGTTCCCAGACTTACAACAGTTTTATGTCCTGGATTAAATTGTTGACATATTACACATATTTGACACAAGCTCTCGGCTATCATGCGATACTTCGGATTAAACCAGTTCTGTCTAAAAAGTCTGATCAGTGCATTCCTACCGATGTGTGCTTGACCATGGTACATTCGGGCCATGTTTGAGATCATGCTATTAGGCATAACTGGTCTTTTATCCCTATATACCCAAATTTTGTCTTCCTCTCTTTGTCTACAACCTGCTTGTATACACTTATCTTTTTTTTCTTCACTTGCCTCTTCTTGCAATCGTCTCACTTCCTGCCAAGTTTCAAATATGTTAGTAAGCATCAAAGGACTTGAAACATGTTCTTTTTCTCTGTCCCGGTTGATAGATGCTGTGTTTTTAGCACAGTACTGGGCTATTGCATCTGTAAATATGTTACCTTCGGTGACATAGTCATCTCCAATTTTGTGAGCAGCACACTTCACAACAGCAATTTTCTTTGGCAGCTGTATCGCCTCAAGCAACATTCTCACAAATTCACCACTTCTGATGAGTGATCCCGCAGAAGTCATATATCCTCTTTGAGACCACAGTTGTCCATAATCAAGGACAACCTCAAATCCATATTGACTATCAGTCACTATGGTAATTCGGACATCTCTTCCCAATTTGCATGCTCTAATCAACACAATCAGCTCAGCCACTTGGGCGGAATGTATTCAAACAAGATGCTTCCATGACATCTGCCATTGTGCACACAGCATATGCAGCACTCAAAACACCTTCATCTGTGCTCAGACATGAACCATCCACAAACTGCACATAGTCTGATTATTCCAAAGGTTCATCCTTAATGTCAGGTCTTGGTTTGGTACAATACTCAAGCACATCTAGACATTTATGATCAATATCATTTTTGACTTCCACATCTAATGTATCAGGTAGCAAAGTTGAAGGATTCACATTTACACATCTTGCAACCGTCACATTGTCTGCACCCAATTTCACTTTCTCATATTTGGTCAAACAACTGTTTGTCATGTACTGTGTCTTGGTTCTAGTGAGGAGTATTTCAACTGAATGTGGCACATACACCTAAACTGGGTACCCCATCACTATTCCTTCACTCTGTTCCAAACTCACACTCGTTGCAGCATCAGCTTTCAGACATCCAGGCAACACTCTGGCTACTGGATCCAAAACAGCTGAGAAATATGCAATGGGTCTTCTCATTCTTCCATGCCTCTGAATCAAAACTGATAATGCACATCCATCTCTTTCACTACAATACAATTCAAATTATTTTTCATAATCAGGCATGCCTAACGCTGGTGCTTCACACAAGCTAGTTTTCAATTGCTCAAATGCTTCCATCTCTTTTTCGTTCAGTACTATAGGATCTTTCACATCTCCTTTTGTTAAGCGCTGTAAGGGTTTTGCAATCAATGAAAATCCACTTATCTACTGTCGGCAATAATCAACCGTTCCCAGAAACATTCTCACTTGCTTCTTTGTCTTTGGGAGGTTCATTCCTCTGATAATCTTGATTCTCTCTGAGGTCACTTTTCTCGTCTCTTTTCCAATCTTATGACCTAGATATTGTACTTCTTGTTGACAAAACTGTAATTTTGATGGAGACACTTTATGTCCTCCTTCTGCCAAATGATTCAACAATGCTACAGTATCAGAAATGCAAGCTTCTTTGGTCCTTGATGCCACTAGTAGGTCATCAATATACTGAACCAAAACAGATTTTTCAGGCATATTTAGACTTTCCAAGGACTTTCAGTATAACCTTGAGGAATTCGGCACCATACCAAAATACACTCACCAAACCGGCACGCGAAAATTTGTTTAGTTTCAGAATGTAATGGAACTGTAAAGAATGCATTACACAAATCAATGACTGTGTACCATTCGGCATCATGTGGAATTTGATATAATATCACCGCCGGATTTGGTACTATTGGACAACATGGGACAATGATTTTATTAACTTTTCTCAAATCCTGCACTATCCTAAAAGTTCAATTTGGCTTTTTCACTCCCATTATTGGTGAATTACACGGGCTACTCATTATTTCTTTCAGGATCCCTTGCTCAATCATTTTATTAATTACTGGGGTTACTCCTTCAATTATTTCTGGCGTTAATTTATAGTGTGGGGTATTTGGGTAAATAGATCTTTCTTTTACTGTAATTTTTACAAGACTCGTTCCTTTCATTAGACCTATCTCTTCTCCTGTTAAATCCCACACTACTACTTTGACTGTTTCTTTAAATTCAATCGGAATTTTCTCTTTGTCAAACAAAGGAAATGTTTCACTCTTTTCTGAATCTATTATTGACATTGTCATTTTATACAAAATATCATCATCTGCTGTCTGAAAAGCAATGCCATCTGTTGAACAGTAAATGGCACAGTTCATTTTGCAAAGTATGTCACGTCCAAGCAAATTAACAGGACTGCTGTCACATACTACAAATCAATGCATTTCTTTAAAATTTCCAATTTCCACCTCCACTGGTTGTGTGAGAGGGGTTTTGATTTGCCTGTTCATCACACCTACAACTTGGATTTGCTCGCCTGAGAGAGGAAGGTTTTGAATTTCTACTGATCTAACTGTAGAACTGGTAGCACCTGTGTCCACTAGGAAATTAATATTAATACCATTCACCTTTCTATTTACAAAAGGACCAGGCTGATCTACCTCCAGAGTTGCGCCAAGCACGCACTCCACTTCCTCTCCTAGGCACCGTCAATAACTCTCATCTGACTCATTTCCATCCGATCCGAGCCAAAACTGCAGAACGGCAGCTGCACGCGGCGATCTTTTTACCTGCTCTCCTCCGTAGAATCCTGTCTGCACTGTATTTCTGAAGATTAACACTCTATGGGAGAGGTGGTAATGGCACCTGACTCTGTTAAGTAACTACCTACTTTCATGGTTAACCTTTGGGGGTAACTTACACTCGTTCCCCCAATGCCCTATCTTGCCGCAATTATGACATGACCATTTTTTTGCCTCATCTAAATTCATTTGTTCTTTCCCTTCATTCATATTGCCCTTCAGTTTTTGATTGACTCACTTCATTATTTTGATTATTTAACTGCGCTTCCTGTTGTTCACTTGTGCCCACATAGCCTTTTCGTTAAGTTTTCACTGTTTGGCTTCAATTTCATCAGTACAATACTTTGCATATCTCAACACATCGTCCACTGTACTGGACTGCCAACACATCATGTGGTGCTTTATCATATCACTTATTTCAGGTCTTAAACCAAACACAAACCTAAATACAAAATGACTCATATCCTTCTCACTCAAAGTTTCATATCCATTGTATTGTTTAAAAACTAGAAGCAATCTTTAATAGTAAGCATGTACAGATTCTTTAGGTTCTTGAAGACTTCTATCAATTTTCACCCAGTCTGTTTCTTTAGGAGGAATTTTATTTAAAAAAAATGTTATGACTTGATCATATTTCCTCATTACCTCCGGACCTGGGGCACCTGTTTTAGCGTCTCTTGGATATTCTTCTTTTGGCCAATCAATCATAATTTTACATTCTGTCCATAAATCTGCAGGTACAACTATATCTAATAATCCATCTAGATCTTCCCATAACACCTTTGAAACTTTTACAAACCTATCCACTTGTCTATACCATTCTACAGGTTTTTTGTAAATGACAATATATCCTGTCTAGTCCATGGTACATGTACATAACCTCCTCCTGGTACTTCTCTCATGGGAAATTCGGTCACTACTGGTTCCTTTTCTTTAACAGGGAATGCTAAGGATGTGTTATCATTGGCCTCTTCCATTTTCTTTAACCATCTGCTTCTTCATCGATCTACAGCTCCCCATTTTCTCAAATATACAGTCAATTCTTTTATCTGGGTCAATCTTCCTGTTGTATTCAAATTTGTATCTATATCTTTTTCAGTAAAATCTACTCTGTTTGGTTTCTGTAATAATTTTATTTTTGCAAATTTTTAGCTCTCCAAGTTATACTTTTACACATGAACATCAGTTTGTCATCCTGATATGTTTTTAGTCTTTCAGTTCCAATAGTTCCAATAATCAGTTCTTCCATGTCTATTTTTAATCTAACCACATCTAAATGTTTAGGTTCCAAATCTTTCTATTGTAAGGTTTTAATCCATTCATTTAATTCTTGTGCCGTTGGTCCTATCGGAATTTTTGTCAAATCTATTCTGTCCATACTTTTCTCTGGGGTTTCAGTTGCTGATTCTGCTCCCATGGGAATTCTATATATTGGACTTTGATTCATAGTTAAATCAGGTGGATTAGTTCTAAACGTATTCTTTGTTTAATTTGTCAGGACAAATCTTCTCTTTTACTTTTTGCAAACTTGGATTTAAAGGAATGGTTGACGAAGGCTCATTTATTCTCTGATTTTCAAAAACTGGTATTACAGGACCTATAGTTATCGGTACGGTTACAGCTTTTATATTTCTGGTTAATTCTTGGATTTTCTCGGCTAATTCATTAGTTGTTCTCGTTAATTCAGAAGTACTAGGGTTTTCAATTTGTATTATCTCTTGTTTTTCAGGGGTACTTCTTACTTCAGAATATCGTTTTGGGGTTTCTGTCAATCCAATCTCCATTGGCGGTGCATTTGGTGTCACCACTGCAGAAATTGATTGGTATGGAGGGGGTCTTCTATTTAGAATATCCTCCAGCACCTCGTCTTCCATGTCACTAATTCCACAACCACCGATTTCCGGTAATACATTTTTCCTCTTCTCTGTACATTTTCCCCCTAGAGTCTCATCACCGGCGACTGAGGGCAGCTAGGATTGGAGGCACCGTGTTGGACTGGCTGAAGAATTTCCTCGACCATCGTAGACAGGTCACGGTGTTAGGAGATCACCGCTCTGAGGAAAAAGTCACACAAACAGGGGTACCGCAGGGCTCCAGTTTAAGCCCGGTACTGTTTAACGTATACATGATCCCCTTGATTGAGCTGATTTCGTCTTTTAACATCAGTACTATATCATACGCTGACGATACTCAGCTCATTCTAGTGCTAGACAGGGAAAATGGAAAAGCAGAGGAAAATCTAAAAGCCTGCCTTACCGCAATTTTCATTTGGATGCGGGACAATCATCTAAAGTGTAATGCCGGGAAGACCGAAATCATACCCTTCGGCCCCCAAAACCCCTTTTCCCCTAGCTTATGGTGGCCACTGGGGGTGGAGTCCCCTCCGGATACCATCACCACGGCCCGCAACTTAGGGATCAGGTTTGACAGTGCCCTATCTTTCAAACAGCAAGCAGGGGCAGTGGCAGGGTCCTGTTTTAATATCATCAGAGGGCTTAGAAAGTTTTTTGATTTTCTCCCTCTGACAGCCAGGAAGACGGTGACAGTAGCACTTGTAACATCTCGCTTGGACTACTGCAACAGCTTATATGCAGGATCAAATCGATCCGTCCTGCATAGGTTGCAGGTTGTCCAAAATGCTGCTGCCCGTCTGGTCCTAAAATGGCCGAGGAGGTCATCTGCCTCGGCCGCCCTCAAGGCCCTACACTGGCTACCCATTCACAAACGCATTCTGTTCAAAATCTTAGTGATTACCTTTAGGGCATATCACCAAAAAGGACCCAAATATTTCCTTCCCTGGTTTAAACAGTATGCACCAACACGCTCCCTAAGATCAGCCAACATGAATTTGTTGCAGACCCCCAAATTCAAACTCTCAACTAGAGGAGGGAAATCTCTCGCAACACTGGGCGCAAAAGCTTGGAATAGACTTCCTCCCAACTTGCGCTTGATCTCTGTTGAGAAGAATTTCCGTAAGGCTCTGAAAACTTGGATTTTCAACCTTTCAGACTCGGCCAGTATGACTCTGGTTTAGACACAGCGTTCTGTTCAGAGGAGATGGATGTGTGAGCTGACTTTTCCGGCCTTCCACCTAGGCTACGGGCTACAAGCGCCAAGATGCTCCTTGGAGTGACAGTCGCGCTATAAAAGTGCATACTTACATTACATTACATTACATCAACTGTTCACATTGGATACATTTCATCCCACATTTCAGCATTTCTCCATCTTCTCATTCTACTCTCATGAGTCGTTCCCCATAATCCTCTTATATTACATCAGCTTTCTTTTACTTCTCTGAATCTCTCTCTTTCTCTTTCATGCATCTCATCTTCCCATTCCATCAATGCTTCAAATTGTGTTGGCGTAGGTCTCAGTTCAAGTCTTACCATCTTTTCTCTCAAGTTTTGTAACACTGCTACGCTAAACAAACCTATTTCTGGAAATGCTAATACTCCATCGTTTTTTTGTTACTTTGCCCAATTTTCTAGCCAAAGGCAAGTATGATAGCCATATTTTGTCATCATGTATGATGCTGGCGTTTTCGGTGGAGGAAGTACTTTTCCCTCTCTGGTAACTATTTCCTTGTCCTTTTAGAATACATTCGTAATTTTCTTGAACCATGAAGGTTTCTCCCTATCTCGCTCAAAATAATAATCAATTTTCCGCAGAATTTTCTTTCAAAACAATCGTACGCTCCTTTCCAGTCGGTTCCGATATCCTGTCCTGTCCCAGCGAGATTCACACTAACGCACCAATCAGAACATTATACGTCACAATCAAACTGATCTATTCCAGCGCAGTTCTTGCTAATGCACCAATCAGATTTGCAAGCGTCACAGTCACGTGGATCTATCCCAGCGCGACTCTTGCAGATCTCAGCTCTAATACTGCTTCTGCTGACCCCTCCTTTACGAAATGTATCGGCACTTTATTTATATATTTTATACAACTTAAATCAGTTAGTTACGACACATAAACATTTTCATTGTCTATTTCACTAGAACCAAAGAGATAGTTTGTCCAAGCACACAAGTTTTTCTATATTTCCAGTAGGCAGCGCTTGCCTCTACCCTACCACAGAATTTTGTTTTATCGATAAAGTAGCACTTCCCTCTACGTTACCTTTCTATCATGCAGAAGGCAAACCCATTTCTCTGTTGATAAAACACATGTAGAGACTATAGCTCCTGAGAATTAAGGTCAGAGTTTCTCAAGAATACCTAATGCTATTTATTCAACATGATTCACACAAGAATTCCCTGACATAACACCTTCCTGTGTTAATAATTTTGAAACTAGACAATGTACAATTCCATGTAACTACCTTGTTAAACGTTTCCCCTGCCTGCATACAGAGCAACCAAATTCCTACTTCCCGGAAGGTTCAAAATTCAGATTACACATAACGTAATACAAACTCAACATAAAGTGTTAGACATAAACCTTTGAATATAGGGGTTTTATATACATTCAACTAATCAAAATAACCATTACTAATCACCAAACTAACCTATAGCAACCAGACCTCTGCTACCAAGAAATCTGATCCAGTGTGTCTCCCAAACAACCCTCAAATCTCATCCCACTCAACCCAGGAGTTACTTTCTCAACTCATCAGTGGGGCCCATAGCACCGTGAGTCACACATCCACTCATCACACTACTCCTGAATCAGTGGGAAAGAAGGCAAGCTGCTGGATACCTGTGCCCCTGATTCCATTGGACATTCTACCACTGGTTGAGTTCATCCCAATGGTAAAACAGGAGCTACGTACAATTATGGATCGGGTTAAATCTGGCTCTAAGGTCGATCTCTGCCCTCCGGATGTGTACAAACTGGCACTGCCAGGCATTGAGAATGAAGTTCAACACTTGCTGAATGCCTCTCTTCTTACAGGACAGGTGCCTTCAGTTTTTAAAGAGGCCCGCCTGATCCCCCTAATAAAGAAACCTGGATCAGATGTGAAGTGCTTAAAGAACTTTCGACCTATCTCCCAGCTGCCTTTTCTGGCCAAAGTTATTGAGCAGCATGTCTTGGCCCAGCTCTCGGGACATCTGGAGAGCAATAACCTGCTGGAGTCCAACCAGGCGGGGTTCCGTGCTAACCATAGCACGGAACTAGTTATGCTCTCTATTTTAGATGAACTGAGGAGCCGCGCCGATATAAAAACATCGAGTGCCCTGGTACTATTGGATCTCTCCGCGGCATTTGATACCGTATGTCATGAACAGCTATTGTCGCGGTTGAGGTCCTTTGGTATCAGGGGCACAGCGCATGCATGGCTCACCTCATTCCTGCAAGGCAGGACACAGAGAGTACAGCTGGGGGACTTGCTTTCCACTTCCTCCTCCATTACTTGTGGTGTTCCGCAGGGCTCCGCCCTGTCACCCTTACTTTTTAATGTATACCTGCAGCCTCTGATAGCACTCCTGAATAGGATGGATTGCTTGGTGTACAACTACGCTGATGACACCCAGATAATCATCCGGTTGGATGATGGTCCGGGAGCGTCCACCAGGCTGCAGAACATACTTAAAGTCACCACCAACTGGATGTCCGAGAACTCTTTAAAAATTAATCCGGACAAGACGGAGGTGTTGCCCATTTCCATCACGGGCAACCCTTGGAGTGAGAGATTCTGGCCTGTGGAGCTGGGCGCGTCGCCGGAGCCGGCGTCTGCAGTAAAAAGTCTGGGTCTCTACGTGGATGATAAACTTTCTATGAAGAAACAAGTCACCACGGTAGTGGGCACTTGTATAGGCCTGCTGCGGCAATTGAGGAAGCTTTCTCCTCTGCTCTCGTTTTCCACCATGAGACACGTGGTCTCAGCCACAATTCTAGCTAGGCTAGACTACGGTAACTCCCTGTATATTGGCCTACCCCAACGGCTGTTGGATATGCTACAGGGGGTTATGAATGATGCAGCTCGGCTGATCTATAAAAAACCTAGAACTGCCCACTCTTCCCCACTGATGCAGGAACTACACGGGCTACCGATTCGCCAGAGGGTTGTTTTTAAAGGTCTGTGCATCGTACACAAGGTGCTGTATGGTAATGCACCAAGCTACCTGAAATCTCGCTTGTCCTCTTATACTCCGAGCAGGACTTTGCGCTCGTCGGATGCGTCCCTCCTGTCCCAACCCCGCTTCAAACTTGCCACGATGGGAGGACGTGCCTTTTCTAACACGCTTCCTGCCCTGTGGAATAAATTGGCTCCAGAGCTAAGGAAGGAAGGTAATTTGCTATCCTTCAGAAAAAAATTAAAAACTACTTTATTTAGGCAAGCATGGGGTAGCCTGTAAGCGCTTTGGTAACATCAAGTAAAGGCCTTACTCCCACTACGTAATCCTGGACAAACAGCGCTTAGAGACCCCGGTGGTTATAACGCGCTATATAAATTAAATAAATAAATAAATAAATAGTGGGGGGCCCTCATTAACTTGGTTTCTAAATTTTATACATTATATACATTTATGTACATTTCAATTTTCCCCTCATACATAAGGAAATAAACATCAAGGTACTCCGCTATTTGGTTGATGGACCAACTAGTAGAAGTCAGTTGATGGTGATTAAGACCAGCTCAATCACAATATTCCCATCTCTTTATTATTTAAATTGTCATAACTTTTAATCTAAAATAAAACATACTTGAGGTTAGATTTAAAAAATGTATATTAATTCATTAGGAAAAGAAAATAGTATTTTCTCTAGATAACAGAAATTTTAAGCATTTATTAAATACATTCAAGAAATGAAAAATTAGAAAGCGTATTACCAATCTGCCATAGGAAGATAACAGAACTACATCAAACAGGTTCCCTAGCTGACTGCCTTTCTAGCCTCCTTGATGTCACCCTCCCCGACATAGAATCTCCGCAACCAATTTCTTTGCCCCATCAAAAGTTAAAGTCCAAAATATTTCAAAGTTTTTTGCACCATAAAAATTGTTCAGACCGACAGCATGTCATGGTGCGAAAAAATCCACGGAACCCACAACATTTTCCCTCTTTCGCACAAGCTCTTTTATACTCTTTTCCCTAACTATCTAACTCAAAATTGAAACTTTTAGGGTCCACACTCATTTCTCATTGGTCCATTAGAGGGGTGGTGATGATCACCTCATGTCCTCCTTGTCCAAACCAGTTCTTAATTTGCAAAGTCATTTTCCAAACGCTTTCTAAGGACCAAATTGTCCACATTGCAATTGTCATTCAGTCCTTGTATCTTTTATTCATAATAAGGTTACAGTATTCTCATTTCCCAGGCTTTTAAATGCAATCATCCTTTGGTATATCTCCGAGTCATAGGCCAAGCTGACTTTGACATCTCTCGCTGAGAGCACAGGCCATTCAACCATCTCTAGCATATTCGCGCATGCGTAGGGGCCATCTTTCCCGTAGTCGATTTCATTGTCTCGTTTGAACAGCCATTTTCAGACTAGGCCGCAAGGGCCTCAATGGGAACTAATATGAAAACAAACACAACAGAACGTTAGATATAGAATTTTAGCCCTTCTGTTTACCTCCCATCATTCTAATTGTCCCTATTAGTAGTTACCTAGCCAAAAGCACATAAATATGCGTCATTTACTTACCATTTGTATTCTGTTTTGCCATAACACTTCTAACATAAGCACAAATACACGTTTTATTTGATTATCTCTACAATACCCCAGCTCTATATTAATATGACTCTTTGATTTATTAGCACGTTAATTTTAGCATATCAGCAATTAGTTTTCCCACGTGTGGTGCCTATTCTATGTGCACTTGGTTGATTAGTTTCCATGCTTCACACGATTAATAAATGTTACAGTTATGAAAGAAGGACTTTACAAGGGGTACACAAAAATGTTTGTCTCTCCCCTGCTCCATCAATGGCCACCCCTTTTGTGCCTCCCTGTGCTCGGATAAGACAATATCTTGTACCCAACAACATTTACCGAAAAGAGCCTTGCAATCTGACCTCTCCAGATGGGTTTCTTCTTACATTATAACCTCGGCCCATTATTCTTTAAATATCCTAAAATTATATTCAGTTTTTTCCTTGATCTCAGGCCATTCACAATCCAGGTGATTAAAGTTATCTTGGCTCCCCTAATGTTTACCTTCATCTGTTAATCCCCATATTTCTCTTGCAATGAGCCTAACCCCCCTCCTAAATTGACTGAAACTGATTTGAGAACTAGTCCTAAAGTGTTTCCTGAGCATTTTCTCTTTCTTTGTGTATTTCCTCCCTTTACGCTGCCCCACCCTTCTGGCATATTCAGCAGTCTTACGTTATTCTGTCTCAGGTGATTTTCCAATCGCTCAACATCTTACTTAAGAAACTTGGTTTATTGTCTTATTTTCGTATCTCTGCAGTATTTTGCTGCAGGCCGAGGTGAACTCAATCCATACTCTCTTCTAGAATTTGCGTACGCTAAGCCAGTTTATCCTGTTTAGACTCTAACACGTGATATCTAACACGTGATATCTGATCTGATTTGATATCTCAAATCTTTGTGTGATTTCAGACAGACCTAAGACCCAAAAGAACACCCTCTACGGAAGTGTTTTCCCTTCCCCTTTCATTGACCTTGACTTACTCTGTTTGTCTGACTGCTTTTTTCCATATATCATCCATGTGTACCTCAAGGTCATGACCAGCCTCTTCTGTCCCTAAGAGAACATCAAACCTATTTACTGTGGGACTAGATAGAGCTATAGGTCTATCTAGAGCCTGCCTCAGAAGTGGGGTGCAGACCGGGTATAGTTTGGCTGCCCCTGCCCTATCCTCGGACGACATTGCGGGAAGCTCATCCCTCTTATTCTTCCCTATATTTTTGTAAAAAAAAATGTTGAGCGAGGGGCAAGTTTCTTCACTTTTGCAACTGCTTTCATCACTATGCACCTATTAGATGCTTAGCTTGTATTGAGCAGTGTTTTTATTGACAGTGTACACTTCACAGAGGTCACACCTTTATTAGGATCCTTTGAAGACCCTTGTTTGATATTCTTTCTGTACCTGCTGAGTTGTACCTATTTCTGTCAAGCTGGTTGTTTGTAATAATGAACAGTGTTATTGCACTATCTTTCGGGGCGCTATGATGGTAACAAATAATTATGTCTTGGCTCAATATTGCAGAGAGGGATTTGCTGGGTGGTGTAAGTGCCAGCAGACTGGTAATACAATCACCCCCTGTCCCTGTGCTCCCGCAAGCAGCTTCAACCGGCCACCATGATCCCCATGCCCAGTATCGTATACACTTTACTCTTGCTTAGACTTTTATTCCACACATTATTTTGCTACCATGTGATAATATGCTATGTTCCTATCTCACAGGGGTAAGCAGCGAGTTCTTTATCTGTTTCAAGACACCAACATCCAACCAGTGTTCCGCAGTCTGCATGCTTCTAATTATCCACTTATTAAGTAGCTCTCTGATATCTTCATTACCCTAATGCCTGGAAAAATTGACCAGTTGCCAAAAATCTGGCTCACTAAAGGTGATATCCCTATCATACATAAAGCAAACCCTGTGTTGTGTGATCTAGACACCAGACTTGAGCAAGTCGGAAAGGAGTAAGTATCACATTTGCTCAAAAGCTGAACACTGTAAGCATGTCAAATCCTACTTCAATATCCTAGTAACATCTCCACTGATTGACCATCCTTAAATCTATACTTTCATTCCTGCTATTTAACAGCCCACATTCCTACAAGTTTCTATTTGCCGACACTCTCTCAAACTCAGTAACACACATCATCCTCGTTTATCACTGTATCATCATATTGGTAGAATTCAGTATCTACGTAGATTTCAGTATCTAGTTGTATGTGAAAAACAAACCCAAAACACATACCCTGCCTACCAACCTGGAATTTAACAGCCTAAACCAAACAGTAAAAGAGTCTACCTGGTCAGCACTGGTCTTAGACAGTGCCAGACGATGAACCTCATACAACAAGCCCCTCACATACCACAAATAATGAAGAATAAATGTCCAGTATGTGACTTTGGGCAATAGCTTGCTTAATCTTCCCGGTGGCCCCCAGCGACTTGACACCCTTGGGTAATTGTTTGCGCTTTACAAATACTGGCCATTTACATTTACAAGCGCCTCACATACCACAAATATGGAAGGATAATGAAATTGCTTTCAGATATCCAGTTCTCAAGATAGTAATATGGTGGAGTTGACAAATTATCTAGTTGATAATATGGCAGAAGGCGTGTCCTGGGCACAAAATGGGACATAGCAGACGTATAAGGAGAGCAACGATCAGGCCTGGCCACTTTCCTTAGGTTAGACAAAACTTGTCGGGGACCTAGAATCTGAGAGGGCCATACTGGCAACACTACATAAGACCACAGAAACCAGACATATGTATCTGTCACTCCTTAAAGTCAAAGGCAAAAGGCCTATACATTGCTTGACATAAAACAGAAATATTATGGAAAAGATAACAAATCAGGCAGATTGCTGGCCTACAAAATAAAGGCAACAGAGGCCCAGAACTAAATCCTCTCAATCAGAGATGATCTAATGGAAATAAGGTCATCGGATGAGGGATTCATGGACCCCCTTGTTCAATTCTGTACTCACTTGTATAAGGCAGAACAATGTGACCCATTGGAACAAGATGAATTAAAGTCTATGGTTTTCTTACAACTGCTCCCCTAATACATACTTCCTGTGCTGGAGGACCCAATCTCAGAAGAGGTCATACTCTCTAGTTTTAGGTTGCCTTGTACGTGCCTAATGGCTTCACAGCCTCTTTTTGTACAGCCTTTCCCAATACATTAGCCATCAACTCAGGCCAAATGCAGGGATGGTGACACTCACACTGATGGACTTCACACTTACACTATTGGTGAAACCCTACAAGGATCCTTTGTCATTTGACTTGTACAGGATGATAGCCCTTCTCAATAGCAATGTTAAAATTATTCACCACGATTCTAATAACTAGACAGTATGACATCTAGCTGAGCCTCATCTCTCTATATCAAGCATGCTTTGTGAAAGTGATCTTGCAACAGCAAATACTGTCAACAACATGTGACTTGCTCTTGATGTCGTTGATAAACATTTAAACAGTGCTCTTGCTGGATGCAGACAAGGCATAGATAAAGCTGATTGGGCTTTTCGTCATAAGACCTTAGCGATAACTTGCTTATGTCCCCAAATGCTCTCATTCATTGAGGCATATGTTGTTAAAGCCTCAAAAACATTGAAGGTCTGCTCTTGATTCTCAGATCCCATCGTTGGGTCCAATGGGACGAGACAGGGATGCCCACTCTAGCCAATTATTTTTGCTCTATCTATCAAACATGTGGTCTAGAAAATAAGAGTTAACTTCAACTTCAAGGACCGACCCACTAGGTACAACAATATTTAAAGGCCACCAAGAAGTCAGTATTGGAGCTAGTTAGTGAACTGGCTTACTTCCGCTGCATCTCAGGGTTCAAAATAAGCTATAAAAATATAAGGGTTTGGGAGTAGCTGACAGACAAGAGGTAATTAAGAATATGATTTTGATTGGGCTCCAGATGGCATAGCCCATCTAAAAGCTTAGTAGTATTACAGCATTATCCCATTGCCTCTCAACTCCCTGTACAAGGGCTTGTACCACTGGGGCAAATTAGAGATATCATGGATAGGGAAGACCAAGAGCATCAACTGCATCAAGACCAATTTTATGCCAATATTGTTAACACAGCCAGGATGCTCATAATACTGTGTCGCCTAGAGATTGTGAAATAGATTCAAGGCGTGCTATGGAACTTTATATTGGACAATAAGGCACGTTATGCCTATTCAATCTCTTCACTCAGCAGGAATCCTGGGATACAATCTTCAGCTTAGACACTCTTCTTGCAGTAACACTGGCCACAGTGGTATTAATGGGTGACCATTCACTCATGGGTGACCGTCCTCAATGCAGCAAACCACAGAACCGTCCCCTCTAGCCCCCTCACACACACATAAAAAGCAGATGAACTTAGAAAAACAAAGATCTTCCTACTCTTGTTCTGTAACTCAGTAACACCAGCCTGACCCTCTCAATCTTCACTTATCAATCAATGCCCTAAGCATCAGTCCACTACTAAAATATTGAGTCCTAAATATTGTGCTACAGAAATATCGTACCAGGAATATCAACAAAATATGCTAAATATGTAAGTCTAGATTTCCTATGCTTGACGCCACATAGATGTAACTTGCAAATATATATATAACTGCGAACTACGTAGTCTGGTTGTATTTCTGAATATCGTAATCAGAAAGATCGTCTGACATAAATATTGTGTCCTAAATATTATTTACAATGCCCATTGGGTGTAGAATTCCCATTATCAACTCCAATAGGGCAATATTCTTTAATAAAATTTACGACAGAATATTTATGACGGCTATATTCTGGTACTATCCCAAGTTGATGTGTAATATAGAAAAAGTATTCTTATCTAT
The DNA here is from genome assembly GCF_964261635.1 of Lissotriton helveticus. Taxonomy (NCBI): domain Eukaryota; kingdom Metazoa; phylum Chordata; class Amphibia; order Caudata; family Salamandridae; genus Lissotriton; species Lissotriton helveticus. The sequence continues at coordinate 694,839,406 of NC_136068.1, forward strand.
ATCTGTGCTTACCTTCACAATAGTCTTGATTTTGAAATTCTTGCTTCATTTTTTTATAGCAGAAACTTAACTTAACGGTAATGGCACTTAAACTCTTGCTTTTATAGGTGACTACAAATAAATAAATGTGTAAAATATTGCAAAGTAATGTGTGGTTGTGGTTTGAATGGTAGTAAGTAGTAAATGTCACTTTATGTGAAAACATTAGAAGTGCATTTATTGTACCTGCATGGTAAAGTCATGAGTTGTGTTGGATTGTTTTATTGACAGGGCCACCAGGTCAACCTGAAGCCTGATGCCGCTAAAGAACATCAAGTAGAGAGGGCAAGGTAAATTGGGGCGTTATAATACCATATGACCAGCTGAATGGAGATGCAACAAGCAGTACTGCTTGCTGAGAACTATGATCTTTTGATCATGCATGATAGAAACACTTTCCCTACCAGGGTCAGATTGGGAAGGCGAGCATTTGGTCGGTGCCCGAGGCCAAATGCCTGAGGTAAGATATGGTCAATTCTTTCCTCCTATTTCTGTAAATGTTTGGGCTGGGTGGAACATCTCCTCAGAACTCAAGAGGTTGCTGCAGCCCCTCTTCAACTTAGCAGAGACTGTCAGCTGCCCTACTATTACGTACAAAATGACAATGGGTTAGCCCAAGCAGGCAGAGCTTGTGGTGTGCCTCTTCCCATCCCAACTGTAGGCCATGAAACGGAGGCCTTACCACAGGAGATGCTGCTTCTGAGAAGCTAATTTCACCCCCCCCCTCTCAAGGATAAGTTGCGGGCTATCGACTGAGGTCTGCTTTTGCCCCCATGACAGATGGCCACAGCTGCATTCACTGAGGTCAGATGAGGCATCCTTTCAACACTACAGATTTTAAATTCAGAAATAAACAAGAAAGAAAGCCCATGATATGCCACTTAATGGAGACTCTTTGTCAACAGATGGTCTTAGCAACATGTTTGCTGTGTGTCAGCACCTCTTTCAGAGGGACATGGGTCAATCAGTGGTTCCTGGGCCCAACCGTAGGGGTTGTGGATGTTTACTCCTGCTACCCAGGGTCTGACCTGGACCCTGAGTAACTACCAGACTTGGCATCCTTGGCGTGGTTTGGCGCCTGACTTTTTGTCTCTACCTGCTGTATTTTTGATGGTAAGCTGGAATTTATTTTTGCTGGCGTAGATACTTTGGGCACTCTGCCACTGCTGATCAGTGTCAAAGTGCAGGTGCTCCATGTGTACCTTGTTATTATAATTGGCTATCCATGATTGGCATATTTGATTTACTGGTAAGTCACTAGTAAAGTGCACTGTGTGTACCCAGGGCCTGTAAATCAATTGCTACTAGTGGGCCTGCCTGCAGCACTGATTGTGCCACTCACATGAGTAGCCCTGTAAATGAATCTTAGACGTGCCACTGCAGTGTCTGCGTGTAAGATTTAGACTGCCATATCGACCTGGAAAGTGAACCTACTTCACAGGCCTCAACCTTCCCTTTTCTTACACGTAAGGCACCCCTCTGATAGGCCCAAGGTACGCCCATGGGCAGAATGAGGTGTATGTTAAAGGTAGGACATATGTTTTACATGCCCTGATAGTGAAATACTGCCAATTGCGTCTTTCACGATTGAAAGGGTATCTGTCTCATAGGCTAACATGGGAGTGCTTTGTAGCATCTTACAAGTACAACTTTCCATTGGGACAAGATAGAGAAATGGAGTTTAGACTCTCTGAACTCAGAATGTAATAACCTATCTTTTTAGGGAGATGGTTTTTAAAGTGTGGGTTTGAAAATGCCACTTTTAGAAAGAAGGCATTTTCTTGGTTAACCATTCTGTGTGTGTCTGCTGTTTGTGTATTAACTGTCTGGTTTTGGAGTGACAGGAGCTGGGGATGTGCATTCACTGATGTGCAGCCACAAGGGGGCTGAGGTGTGTCCTTCATTTCCTGGGTGATGTATAGCTGGGATGAATATACCTTGGCTGCATATAGAGTGGTAGGAGGAGTTTCACTTGCACCTGAATAGGCTGTGCCTCCTTTGCACAATGCTGTCTCCAACTTCTGTAGTTATGCTGAATCAGAGAGGACAGAACTGGTTAGGACTGGGCTCAGAGACCCTTGCCTCAAAGAGAAAATATGGTATAAGTATTGGACATTAAGCCCCAGAGAATTAAATCACTTCTGGACTCAAGAGAAACCACTGCCAAGTAGAAGAGGTGGAGAGCTGTTAGGAGGAGTACTGCCTCTTTGCTGTGTGTGCTTTGCTGGGTTGACTTGCAGTTGCTGCTTCTGCCAAGGAGAGGACAGAGACTGGAACTTTGCTGTGCACTTGCTTGAAGAAGAATCTCCAAGGGCCTGTGTGTGATGGCCTCCTGTTCTGAAGTCTTAGGGCCACAAAGACGTCACCTGCAACCCACTGACCAGCACCTGGACTCCTCTGTGGATTCCTGCATTCAAACGGGAGCTGGCCTTATCTGACAGAGCCACGGCTACGATCCCCCCATCCCAATCCCTTTGCAACTCGCTCAATGAGTTTTTCGTTGAGAAAGTTGCAAAGATTAAAATTAACATCCCTCTTCCATCATCTACATTTACTAATCCCTCCCCTCCCCCCTCTGTCTTCAAATTAACCAGTATTCCCCTGTTGACTAAAGACACACTCCTCCCTCTACTCCAACGGGTGAAGTCGGGCTCTCCCTTGGACTTTGGCCCTGCTCACATTCTTAGAGAAATCTTTCTAGCTTGCCCTACCCCGCCCCTCACCTTCCTCAATGACTCACTTAACAATGGTGATGTTCCTAGTTTCCATAAATCAGCGGTCGTTATCCCAATTCTAAAAAAGGTCGGCGCTGATCCCTCATCCCCTTCTAATTACCACTCCATTTCCCTCCTGCCTTATTTGGGAAAGGTTTTAGAAACACATGTTACCAGTACACTGAGCACCCATGTGGAGACAAATCGTTGCCTCTCTTCCTGTCAGGCGGGTTTCCGGCCCCTCCACTCCATGGAGAGGGTGGTGGTCTCAGTGATGGACGAACTACGGGAAGGCATCGACACCAACCTCCCGCAAGCCCTCATCCTCTTGGACCTGTCCGCTGCTTTTGACACGGTGGACCACTCCATCCTCCTCACCCGTGTCAGGGCGGCGGGCATAGAGGGCCTAGCCTTTTCATGGCTCGAGTCCTTCCTGAGTGAGAGGGCTCAGGCTGTCCATCTTGCTGGTTTCACCGCTGCCTCCTGTGAGGTGGTGTGTGGTGTTCCCCAGGGCTCTTCACTTTCCCCTCTTTTGTTTAATTTATACATTTACCCCCTCATTTTTATGTTACAGCAGCTCGAGGTCACGGTGTTTAATTACGCCGATGACCTCCAGCTAATTTTTAACCTTTCCCACTCCCCCTCATCCGCCCAGAATGTTCAAACAGTTATGCTGTTCATTCAGGATTGGATGAACTGCAACCACCTCAAACTCAATCTGGACAAGACAGAACTGGTCCTGACCGGAGGTGGTTGCAGTCCCTGGTCCTATCACTTGGTGCTCCCCCACTCCCGGTTCCTAAAGTTAAAACCCTGGGGATCCTTCTCAATTCACAACTTTGTGTTCATTCCCAAATTAGTGCAGTGATATCCTCTTGTTTCTTTTCCCTTAGGACTATCAGGAAGATTTCCCGTTTATCCTCCCTCCCGGCACTAAAAATCATTGTGATGGCAATGGTGCTTTCGCGCATTGATTATGGCAACATAATCTACAATGGCGCGCCGGCCTATGTCATCCATCATCTGCAACTAGTGCAGAATCAGGCCGCTCGCCTGATCTATGGCCTGCCTAAATCTCACCGTATCACTCCTTTGTTGCAGGCATTACACTGGTTGCCCGTGAGAGAGCGAGCCTTATTCAAACTCGGCTGCCTCACCTTCCAGGCCAGGATGGGTACCGCTCCTGAGTTTATATGCTCAGCCATCAAGCCCTACCTGCCGGGCAGAGAACTCCGTTCCACCCACATGGCACTCTTGGCTATCCCCCGTTTTAAAAAGAAGAAAGCTGGTGGAGCAAAATTTGCGGTTCTTGCCCCAGCTTTCTGGAACTCTTTCCATGTGCGTCTCCGCACTTCACCCTCCTACTTAGAGTTCCGAAAAAATCTCAAAACTTTTCTTTTTTCTCGAGCTTTCGCTGTTTAGCATCCTCTTGCTGCTGGTACTGGTTATTATCTGTAAAGCGCCATGAAACCGCTTGGTAAACGTTGTGCTTAATAAATGTTTTTAAATTCAAATTCAAATTCAATTCCAGTTCCTAGGACCTGGGAATTGTGTGGTTGGTGCTACAAAGCATGAAGAACAACTCCGATGCTGTCAGCAATGCCGCCAGTGACGCAGCGACCTGCACCAAGGCTGGGGGTACCGCTTGTGAAGTCCACGACGCACCGCACTGCCCTGCCTGCACTCCAGCCCCAACGCCCTTCAACACCCTTCAATGCTAGCCAAGGCATGCAGTTATTGTCCTTTCCGACGCCAGCGCTCGCACCGATGCCGTCACCACCAGCATCACGTTATCGCAGAGCCAATAACCGGCGAGGGTGACTTCATGAACTCTTCGACGTTGCATTGCCTCATGGGAACCGATGCCTCATTGGCGATGCCGTATAACTTCCCCTGTCCTGGACTCAATGCTGTGCCTTCTCACTGTCTCAATGCCTCACCTCCTCCATGGCATGAAGGAAACAGCTTTGCCTCGGCACCAATGCCTCACCTCAACAACCCCATGCACCTCCTCTTGACTTAGTTTCCATCGGACTGTTGTTTGGGGGTCCGTGTGACTTTGTGCCTGACTGCTCACCTCGTGGTCAGTGATGTACTTTGGATTCAGCCTGTCACAACCTCGTAATAGTCCAAGGTGGATCTATTTTACTTCTACAAGTTCTATTTTAGAAGAAACCATTTTAAAAATGATATCTTGATACATGTATGCTGGATTTTCTCGTTTTGATCTTGTTTTGTTTAGATAAAGATACCTTATTTTTCTAAACTGATGCTGAGTCCATTTGTGGAATTTTCACTATGGTACTGTGTTTTTGGGTACATATACTTTACACATTGCCTTTGGGATAGGCCTGTCTGCTCGTGCCAAGCTACCAATGAGGTGAGCAGGGGTTATCTAAGGTGTATAATCCCCTTATTCTGACTGAAAGCAAGGGCCCCTACTTGGACAAGGGTGCATACCTCTGTTAACTAGAGACCCCCATTTTTAACAGTAACTGAGTCAAAATGCTACTCCTTCAGCACTTCACTCTCAGTGGAAGCGCGGGCCGAGCAGCTCAAGGCTCTTCAGGGGGAGGTAGATGTGCTTTATGAGTAGGCTCATAACTCACATTTCCCACACTGACACCGAATAATTTCACTGTCCTGTGGAATACCTTATTTTGGTAAGAAAAGCATTTTTTATTTTATATGCAAACACAGAACACTAAATGAGCCACACTGCATGCCTCTCAACACTAGCACACTAGCGCTGATCTGGGCTTTGTTCCCACTGCAAGTCCTCCAATCTTACCTATCGTTGGTCTTCAGAAGAGTTCAGGAGCCAGGGCTTGTATTCCCATGCTCCGGCAAGGAGAAGCTTGCACCTCGTCCTCCCATGGTCAGTGAGTGGTGGACTGAGGCATCGCAGGTGGTAGTGTCATCTGGCTCCTTTGCATTTCCTGCTGCTAACTTGGTGGCCAATGGCAATACCGCAGGATAGCTTCAGAACTTATTTCTGAGTCTCACCTCTTGTATAGGGACTTCTCCAACACGAGTGAGAACCCTAGTGACCCCCCCCTACTGGCACATGGGGGCCAAGGCATGGACAACAGCCCCAACGAGGTTGGATGCACTGGGCAATGGTGCCAATGCTCCTAGTGGCCCACCCTTTGGCATACTGGAGTCACAGACATGGGCAACGGCCCTGACAGTCTCAGTTGCAATGGGTGACAGCCCCAGCAGGTTCAGTGGCAACGGGCGACTATCCCAGTAGTCCCGTTGCCCAACACACAGGTGTCCTGGACACGGACAGTGGCCCCAATGCTGTCCGCTCCGCCGTGTGACAACCCAACCTCAATATAGCCCCGACAGGGGTAACAGACTTCTGCCAGAGAGTGAATGGCTCTCTGGCAACACTGGTTCTCACTGGACCAGGCACCCCACATTTTGCTCACAGAGATCCACTCGCCAGGATCCCCGCTGGGTCTTGTTTCCTCCAGGCTCTCTCCTCCTCTTAGGGCACACTGGTTTTGGCAGGTAGGCTAGCACTCCAGGCACGGGGCAGGTGTTCTTGGCTTCCTGGGTGATTGCCCCTCACATGCTGGGAGACTGGCAAACCTTGGTCCCAAGTCCCGGTTAGAGCAGCTCGAAGTCTTGATGACCTACTTTCTGTTGATGAGCAGTGCTGAAGAGCAAAGTATGGAACTCAGGCTTCCACCTGTATAGTCCAAATCCAGACGCACATGGGATTTAGTGTCTAAACCTTTGAGATTGAGGTTGTGGGTGTCAGCTACTCTGCCCTCTCCTTTCTCAAAGAAACAGTCTGTCACAGCAGGAGGGGCTTGGATTAGATTGACCCACAACACAAGCCATAGTGGTAACTGGGGACCACACCTGGCTGTCAGTCTACTCTGAAATATGACTGATAAAGATTCAAAGGCCTAAGCCTTCCTCTCCATCAAGATTTCCTGGTATTACAGTGAAATCCTTATCAGTCCCTGGCAATGAGCCCATACCACACTGGAATCAAAGAGACCTTTGAAGTGCACAGAGCATGTTCTGCTCTCCTTCCTCCAGGAAGTGTGTTCCCACTTCAACCCTCTGGAATATCAGCAATCCATATCTGCTGTCTCGGGTTGCAGTGTTCATCTCCAACAGTCTCTCGGGCCCTGGGCTTCCAAAATGGAAACAACAGCCCTCGCAGGTATGCATGGGCAAATATCACCCACTATTCGGTGCTACAAACAATCAAAGCAGGTCATGGGTGAATTAAGTACACACTATCGGAACATTACACATGTGGGCTGGTAGGCACCACTCTAGTGACCCACACTACTGGTTCCTATGAAACATAAAACAGGTAAAAGTGCCACTATCGTGCTCATGCCACTTAACTTCAGGGAAGGGTTGTAGCCCTCTACTACTCTAAGGGTAGCACTTGTTTTGCCCCTTTCGGTCTAATAAGACCGCATCACCATGAGGAAGCCCATGGTCATGGTGCACAACCATGATCCATGTTCGATCCATGCTGTTGGTAAACTCAGGGCAGGAATACATATCCATCGCCATCCATGGGACTCTTCAGTGCTAGTAATGTGCCTCAAACCCACCGTAATGAAACCTTTCAATTGCCTTTGTCAAACGAGGGCTCCATAGAAAGTATTTCGGATTTGTAAGAGAGCCCACATCTTTGATTATCCATTTATTTCCTGAAAATAAAATAAAGTGATTTCCCACAAAATGTGAGGGAAATTGAACGCGTTTAAGATGCAGACTGGGGTCTGCAGTTTAATAGCTAAGAAATCACAGTGGGTAATGTGTTTGTATAACCATTCATCTTTCTGAGGCTTACAAACGCAGCATGCAATAACAAAGCGGCAAGTACAGTGCGACAAAATTACAAAAATCACTGTCTAATGCAATGCATAACAACTAAAATTGTGTGCATCTTTGCTTTCTTTTTTGCCTTTCAGCAACGCTATACCTTTTGACTGTCTTGCAGCAATGTCTGCAGCTCACTTCATTCTCCATCGCCTAACACTGTCCTTTTATTACATCAACAAACACACACTGCTTAATTTGTGCATTTGGTAGCCAGCGTTTGGCACTAGCAATCATTTTTGGGACCAGGACTTATCTTATTTTTCATCATGAAACTATAATCAGTGTAAGAAAGAAAAAGGCAGAAACGGAGGGAAACACTGACAAAGGGAACAAGCATTTACAATGCAATGGTCTCGGCATTATTAAAGGTAGAGCTATTGGCATTGCTCATGACATTTAAATCATAAATAAATGGCATTGTCATTTATATTGCCAATAGCTTAATCGTTAAATAAATGGCATTGTCATTTACAATGCCAATAGCTTAATCGCTCGCAAATGCATGACCTATTGCATTTACACCCACACAGAGCCACACACACAAAGCCACCCACACACACATACAGAGCCACCCACACAGAGACACCCACACAGAGTCATTCACATTGTCAAGCCTCGCCACAAACGGGTGAAGAGTCGCGGCATCTCCCCCTCTCCCTGGCCGCAGAGCGCCGCCGCGCAGCGGCGGACCTCAGAGACACCAAACTACAAATCCCGGCAAGCCTTGCAGCGCATCACGCAAAGGACGCTGTTTTCCGATGTGACCCGAAAATAAAGTCCGCGCTAGAGCCATCGGCGGCGCCGATAATTCAGTATTCTTCGGAGGTTTGGGTGGTAAGCTGATATTGCAGTAAGCCATCTGCTCTTTGTTTCCTTGTGCTTTATTCAGTGCATACGGCTCTTGGAGAGCTTCGGACCTGAACATGCCTTCAGCGTGTGTAACAAACTCCTGTGCATTCCCTCGGATGAGAGGGTTGCTTCTGTTTGCGAGTCCTCGTAGAAGGACTACAATATTCTGACCTGGGATTTTGAATTCCATTTGTTGAACAATGCGTATATGCGCTGAGTACCCATAGGCTATATCGATAGCCGGATTTGATCCTAGACCTTTTATTTCAGGAATAGAGGCAAACCGACCTCTAACCAGCAAACAACATTAAGAAGTCATTAACCCTGCTTGCTGTATTTTGTTTCTCCACAACCCTGTTAATTTGTCCTTTAAGCAAGGAGTAACGAGTGAGGGGTATACTCAAGGGACACTGCAACAGCTGTGTGTGCATCCAGGTCATGGTATGTGTGGAGCGTGTTGTGTAAATAGCGTAACGATTGTGTGACACAGGGTTTCATGCACATCCCTTTGTTTCTTATACAGCAAAGAAGAACCCCTGATACCACCTCGAGTCTCTTCTCCTCGCACGGCTTTCCGTTATTTTCCTTTACAGGTATGAGGAAGCGTATGAGGGTGAGTGAGGGGTTGAGGGTGAGTGAGGGGTTGAGGGTGAGTGAGGGGTTGAGGGTGAGTGGGGTTGAGGGTGAGTGAGGGTGAGGGTGAGTGAGTGTGAGTTAGGGTGAGGGGTTGAGGGTGGGTGAGGGTGAGGGGTTGAGGGTGAGTGAGGATGAGTGAGGGTGAGTGAGGGGTTGAGGGTGAGTGAGGGTGAGTGAGGGTGAGTGAGGGTGAGTGAGGGTGGGTGAGGGTGGGTGAGTGAGGGGTTGAGGGTGAGGGGTTGAGGGTGAGGGGTTGAGGGTGAGTGAGGGTGAGGGGTTGAGGGTGAGTGAGGGTGAGGGGTTGAGGGTGAGTGAGTGAGGGTGAGGGGTTGAGGGTGAGTGAGGGGTTGAGGGTGAGGGGTTGAGGGTGAGGGGTTGAGGGTGAGGGGTTGAGGGTGAGGGCGAGTGAGGGTGAGGGGGTGAGGGGGTGAGGAGTTGAGGGTGAGTGAGTGAGGGTGAGTGAGGGTGAGGGTGGTGGCCCGATGGGAGAGAGCAGCCAGGATGGGAGAGAGTGTGAGAGAAATGGCAGGATGAGAGAGAGATGGCAGGATGGGAGAGAGAGATGTCAGGAAGGGAGAGAGATGTCAGGAAGGGAGAGAGATGGCAGGATGGGAGAGAGAGATGGCCGGATGGGAGAGAGTGTGAGAGAAATGTCAGGATGTGAGAGAGATGGCAGGATAGGAGGATAGGCGAGAGGGCGTCAGGCAGACAGAGAGAGAGAGTGGGAGGAGCAGTGACTCTGTTACAGACAGATCGAGGGAAGTAGGGAGAGAGGTGAGGGGAGGGAGAAACGGCGGCCGCGATTACTGACACTTCAGGAGAGAGGGCGCGTGAGGAGAGCTGAGAGTGACAATGTCAACAAAGGACGGGAGGGCATGAAGAAAGGAGACCCCCTTGCAGAGGTGACGGGCAGAGAAGAAGAGACAGCGACTGGTGAAGGGTCATAGACAGAGGGCAATGGGAGAGAAAGGCGACATTGGCAGGGAGAGAGAGCAGTGATGGAAACACAGTTCATTAGACAGGAAGCGTAATGGGTGTGAGGCTGGAGGGGGTACCAGGTGCGGCCCCCGCTCGGGGAAACGAGGTGGAAACAGAGAGAAGCGCTCCACAGCCAGAGGCAAAAGACGGGGTCTGGGCACAGGCGAGGAACGAGGGCACATTGGGTACAGGCAGCATTCATAACAGGGCGCGCTGGTGAGCGCCAAGCCTTCCTGCCCCCCAGGCCTGGAGAACAGACAGCAAGGCCCAGCTGCAGCCGCCCTGGCCTCCCGCCAGCCCCAGGAGATCAGCCGCCTGCAGGAGGAGTGATTCACCGCGGCGGCACAACGGAGCCTGTGTGCAGCGGCAGCGGCGGGCCGAGGGCCTGCTTGTTTTGGAACAGACGTATTGCATTGAAAAAATAAAGTTTACGAGGGCTTGAACCGGAGCTCAGCGACCGCTGCTCTATTTTAAGAAGCGTCTCGCGCTGTCACATAGACGCAGGCAGCGCGAGGCGCGTCTTTGCTCGCTGAAATGGTTTGTGAGATGTTTGTCACGAGCAAATGTAGCGCCTTGAAATAATAACGGGACACTGCGCAGAAATATTGTGTAAATCCGTGTGCATAAAAAAGGTGGCGTTCTGAATTGAAAATGTACATACTGGCTGGTTTGTCACTCCTTGATTCTGGTGGTGAAAACCCTAACAAGACGAAGAGAGCGAGAGTGAGCTGGCCCTGGAAACGCCTCCCCTCCCTGCTGTTTGTTTCAACAGAAAGAGGAGAGGAAGCAGCGCTGCTTGCCAGCACAGCCGCCCATAGGCAACAAGACGGAGGGAAGAGAGGGGAGGGGGGAGGAGAAATGCGACACGGCGGGAAGGGGAGGGGGCGGAGCGGGTAAAATAAACAAGACGGAGGGAAGAGAGGGGAGGGGGGAGGGGGGAGGAGAAATGCGAGGGGGCGGAGCGGGTAAAATAAACAAGACGGAGGGAAGAGAGGGGAGGGGGGAGGAGAAATGCGACACGGCGGGAAGGGGAGGGGGCGGAGCGGGTAAACAAAGACGGACGTGCACGCGCTTTTAAGCTCAATGCGCATGCGCATTGAGCTTAAAAGTCACGGGCACTGCAAGGAATCGCCACGATTCCTTGCAGTGTGGATAAAGAGTGGATAAGTCCCAATACTCTCGCCTTGCTCGATGCGCATGCGCATCGACAGGCGAGACCTAAAAAGTAGCCAATTTCCTCAAGACTGATGTACTGCCGTTAACAACCGATTTCAATAGAAGATATTTAAGACAGTATTTAAGGCGGCCACTGAGTGACATTTGCGTCATATCTCCAAAATACACCACATCAAGCTATGATCCAAATTAAATAAACAATCACTAAATCAAAGGGAAAATACTCTGTTTTTCGTGTCCAGATGAAGTAGCATTTTTTGTATTATTTCTTTTAAGATGAATGACACCACTAATAACAGAGTAAATATGGATTAGGCTGCTCATGCTTTGTGCAATTAAATGAAAAGCTAACGAAAAAAAGGTTTCCACTTGCATGGAAACAGAAAATGCTTGCAGATGTAACTACAGTGAATCAGAGCTAATATTTAGCTGCAATACATAGTACAAATAAGACTGGTAGTGAGCGGATCAGTTTAATAAGTATACTACTTCATCACAGGCACAAACAGTTAAAAAAATATATACAAATCACCCAAGCATAGGAAGTGTTAAAAACAAAACTGCACCTCACAACTTCAAAATTCGGTAGTGTTTCTGTTTTCACGGTACTCATGGAACGTTCACCCATCATTACCCTGGAAGTTACGTAGCAGACTGCATCCATCTTTCAGATTCTAGGCAACATGGTCCGCTGCTGAAGGCAGGCGAAAACAAGTGTTCATAACCTAAGACTGAAACTGACAAGGTCACGAAAATCTGTGACACACAAGTGCTACATGTCCATAAATCCCAGGCGTTACTCCAAGCCGAGTAGCGCACTAGAGCTTCCGCTGCAGTTCTAGGCACTACCGTGAGAACATCAAATGAAATCCCAAATAACAACGTTCGGTCTTACCTAGATGGATTCCAGCCTTGCACATACACAGCAGCGCCGCCCACTTCTGCTCGGTGACGATGGCTAAGGGAGGCCATTATTTCCCAAGTTACTTCAAAGGAGACGTGTGTGGAGTACTTTATTCTGCAGAGAGTTGCCGCGCAGCCTGGACTTTCGTGGTTTAATTATCCTTCTCAGACTGCACATTATGTCATGTTGACAATAGGGAGAAGTATGCAAATGACGCTCTGCTGAAATGAGGATTGCAAGTAGTCTCACTGCTAAGGGACCTTACGCTCACAGCTATTGGGGTGCTTGCTGCGGAGCAAAGACTGCTGGATCGCGCGGCTCTTGCTCGAGGTCTAACATGGCACCTTCTCGAAGCTGTGTGAAAAGAGCGCGTAGTGTCAAAACAGATTTGCGGGCCTTTGGTGGAGATTATAGGAAGGGGCACACCTCAAACAGCGTTTTAAAGAGGATACGAACATTAATGGCATATACCGTATTCACGGAGGTCCGGCTGAGGGTGCAGCCTGGCTCCGGTCCATGCAAAAAAAAAAAAAGAAATGGCGGCCACAAGCTTCCGAAATTTTTTGGATTCGGGGACGTGTTTTGCTGTCCTGAGTGACGGACGACGTCACGAGCTAAAGAACAGCAAAACTTACGCCCCCGAATCCGAAAGAGACGGGGCTTGTTTGGAGTGACTCCCTTCTCTTCCAATGGCTGGCCTCCGTTTAGGAAGCCAGCCAATGGAAGCGAACGGAGCAGAGAGGCGGGTTTAAACTGCCCTACTCCAAAACATAAGATCTCCGGACCGGAAGCTGCGCTTTGCGCAGCTTATAGGTCCCTCGACCTAAAAAGGGAGGAAGGAAGGATTGAAAAGACCCTGCAAGTGTGAGATAATGAAATATTAAGTGTAGAGTGGTAGAACTAACAGGCATTAGATGAAAACGTGAAACCAAGACTGAGCTTCTTTGGTATTGAGCCTCCCTGCATTCAACAATGCCGACCAAGAGCTCTTAAAATAAAATGTATTCCCTGCTACTGATATTTTAGACTCTAGATTACCCTCACATATGTATCATATTTTTCTTTTATGTTGGTCTGTCTCTTCCACTGTATCACCAATGATGAGAGTCCACTTATTCCATTATTTTGCCGATGCTAAGGGCCTCTCTTTCACTCACTGTTCTTTTATTCAAGAGACCATGAACAGAGTCTGACACATCCATCCTTTTGTTCTTGTAAGAGTCCAAGGGCCACCTGTATCAATATTAGGAATAGCGATTAACTAATTGCGATTTTCTGCCAATCGCAATTAGGTAATCGATATTCCTAATGTATGAAACTCCAAGAGTTTCATTTGTTGATTCCTATGGGGTCGCAAATCCACCTACTTCATTAATATTAATGAGGTAGGTCGCACTTTGCGACCCCCTAGGAATTGTTAAAATCACGGGGATGGTGGCCTACTAGGGTCATCAGACACCTTGTCCTTGATTGCTTTTCAATAAAGCAATCGGTTTTTCTTTTAATGCATCCTGTTTTCCTCAAAGGAAAACGGGATGCAGTTAAAAGAAAATTTTTCTTTTCATTTTTTTAAGAGCAGGCAGTACTGCCTGCTCTTAAAAAGCGTGTTTGCCACCATTCCCAAAGGGGAGGGGGTACTTGGGACCACTTCCCATTTGCGAATGGGTTGCCACCAACTTGAAATTGGTGGTAAAACGCGAATGTTTTGTGACTGCATTCATGGTCTGTGATTCAGTATTTGGAAGGGACAGCCTAAACACGCCCCTTCCAAATACCAAATCGCAAACCCATTTTGCGATTTGGTTACAAGTTACTGAATCCCAAGGGTAAGATACATAGAAAAAGCCTTTTTTACATTCGCAGATGGGCCGATTCTGCTAATTGACTTGTTTGCCAGCACAAAATAGGTTCATACATATGGCCAAATGAGTCTGTGTCTTTTTTCATTAAAATTGGGAGGCACTTTTCTTCAAACCCAATTTCAATACTAATTCCTCACTTAATATTATCTATTATTACTTCTCAACGGAATATTTTATCTTGCCGATTTCAATTATGTAAATATCTATCATCCGCTCAAGTACTGAAAGGGAAAGAATCACTGATATTGTCTCATCTTTATTGCTCCATATACAAAAATATCCCAAAGAAATTTAAGACTGCACTGCTTATTTACATTTTTATCATCTTTTTCTCTCAAGTAACATTTAGTACATGGCATATATACAACAATTAATATACTATCCCAGTTATACCTGTTCATGTACACAAGACTACTAAGTTAATCCTATAGAGGGGGCAAAAAAAACACAAAGCACCATAACACTTTAGTCCATTACAATTTGTAATTCATTCCAGTAGTTTCCAGCTGTTTTTCAACAATTATTGACTTTGTACCAAAAGTTTGGGGTCATCATTTGCTGCCTTTATCGGAGTATGCATAGATTCTGGCTGTATTATCAACCATATGTCATCTTTTTCAAAGAGTATTCATTTATATATGATGCGTCGGCTGTGACTGAATTAATCTCAACATCTCTGGTTGATTCTCCAACCAACAATATAAAAAATATTCCTAAAAGGTGAAGTATGCAGTATTTAATCCTGTGACTCTTTTGTCACCTCATTTTTATTTTGCATCACCAGTATGCTTCTTAGTTACTTTTATAATGCAAGGGGAAATCTGAAATCCAGTTCAAGATGTTAGTTTTGTTTGTTTGCTCTGATTTCTTCTGTATTGAGCAGGAGACAAATCCATGGACTATCGGGGTTCTTTCTTAATGTTGCTAATCTCTTTTGAAAGATGTATAGCGCTCACTTGGCTCTCCAATCTCCTACTGAGTGGACTAACCATATATGAAGGCCATGGGTGAAATATTGGGTAGTTCAGTGTTACTTTTTCTGTCAGACTACAGGGACTGCAAGGTTTCTCAGTCTAGAAAAGTATAAAGGGTCATACTTCTGGGCATAACCCAGGATTTCTTTCCCAAACTCTTTGTCTGCAGACCCCAGGTTGGTCTGTTTAACAATCTGAACTTGGATTATTTTTCCATGTTTATCCTCTCAAGCCATTAATGAGCAGCCCTTACAGCTCCTTGATTCTCATTTGCCTGGAGATGTACTATATTTGGTACTGGCTATTGAATAGAATAGGGATTATTATCCGCTGCCAATGTTATGTTATGTTATGTTATGTTATGTTATATTATTTTTATATAGCGCAAATCACCAACCGGTCTCTAAGCACTTCTAGAGAAAGTGAGCAAGTCGCTGGAGCAGGAGTAACTAGCGGCAGCGGCTGCAGAGATTATGCAGATGTTAGTGCTTCTCTAAAAAGGTAGGTCTTTAAGACCTGGTATTTTACATATATTTGTATTGTGAACATTTTCGTATGCTGTGACTAAGCAATGCCTTTTGCCTTCTGTATTGATTCTAAAGTTTAATAAACCTTCATGATTTGTACTTTGTACCTTGTCTTGTGTGGATTTTTCAATGTGCTTCTTCTGAGTTTACATGATGTGTGTTTAAGGGTCTCATCTTTAAAGACTCACACATCACCCCAATCCATCAGTTGGCCATTTTAATGTAAAAAGTGTCCACATTATCATACAGTTCTCCCACAATTATCCCCCTGATAACTAATTTCACTCTGTCCCCTATGGCTCTACTCTGAGTTAGGAACAGGTCCTTATCAGACAAACGGATGTTCATCTAGCCACTTTAAGGTTCTGTCAGAAAAACCAGGCTACTACACAAACACCAATTGGCTGCTCACTTACTACATCGCTATTGGGTGAAATGTGTCCTGTACCATACTTGCCCTTGTGACATGATCACCACTCTCTTTTAGTAGAACTAACAGTGTCAGAAAAGAAGACTATGGGCATAAGAAAAGCATGCCTTTCTGAGATTTATGAAGGATAGACAGTTCTCTTCAAAGAACATAAACCCGGGAACATTTGTATGCCATTCAAGATCACTCCTGATGGTGACAAACTGCAAAGCTTTGATGGCGACAGCATCAATAGTAAATAGCACCATCTCTTACATTATTTCAATATTAAAAAAATTCAAAGTAGGTTTTTGTCAAGACCATGTAGAGATGTCCACCTCACAATAAGTATTAGCTTTGGAACCATATTTGACTAGCAGAAGAATAAAATGATGGTCCACTGAACATCCACTTGACATAGAGTGGTGTCACAGAAAATCCGATTCACTGTAGTGAATGTCAAAATGAAATTCTGAGTAATCATTTTTAATGTGTTAAATAGCATTTTTATTCCTAATTTTCACTATGAAGTCCACTGTGAACGCATTTTTGTTAAGCAGATGGGGGCGATTTTGCATGGTATATTTTATCTCGTAGTAAGCCGCCTGGTCGCATTCTCTGTTCACAAAGAAATGTTTTGGGGCGTTTTCCTATATATGAAAAATATAATTAATTAGTAGTAGTAATTTTACACTTGTAAATTCTGTTTTGACAGGTTCGAGGGAGGAGACAAACAAGTCTGCACCACGCAGTAAATTTAAACTTGAAAATGGTTAATGGCAAAAAAAAAGTGTAAAGTTACTATTAGACGCAGTAGTAAGTTTAACATGAGTAAATTGATAAAACTTCAATAGAGATTAGTGAGGGGAGATCTTTAATAAGTCCTTTTCCTTTTCTGCAAAAACTCTTCTTCTGCAACGTACAGATCATGTACTAAGGTTGGGATACTCTAGACTATGGCTAAAAGGGCTGTCTTAGGCTTAGCACACAGCCACATGTTTAAATGATGTGTACACTCATACTTGCATGCTTAATCTGACTGCCCCAGATAAGAAGCACTTTGTATATAGTGGTTTCTTTCTAAAGCATACATACCCAGATTGCCTGTTATCTCAGAAAATGTTTTCCCACTATACTGCTAAAACCCTGTGATAGAGCACAGGCTCACCTGCTCAACATACTCACCTGGGCCCATATATCTATGTATATATTAAACAGGTAAACCTAGATACTCTATTCAATTGGTTTTTTTTACCATTTGGATTTTATACCATTTATCTTACCAATCCAAGTCACCGATACCTATGTCCTAAAGGATCAAGGGAGTTAGAGAGAAAATAGGTAGCAATAATAACATTTAATATTTTTATGAATAACCACAAACTCAGGAAAAGTTTAAATCTTCATCTAAGTATTTTAGAAAAATGTATAATATGAAATTCAGATTAACTTCTTATTCTTAGAATAATGCAGATTTATGAAAAATATAACATTGCAAATGCATTTGGAGAAAAATATCGTTAAGCATTTAGACAGAGGGTGGGTAAGAGAAAAAGAAAACAGAACAATTGACAAACCCACACTTTATAGTTACCTATTCCGGTGTGCTAACTAACCCTGGTCATAGGCTGAGACAAAGAAATTAGATCCCAAAGTAGAGGTGCCGGCAGAAAAGAACAGGTGCAAGCCAGAATCAGAACCAGGGCAGGATACAGACCAATTTGGATCAGGACAGGACCACCACAGGTTATGACTCGCACCAGAGTTAAAGTGCAAAACGCCAGCATTAAAAACCGTCTCTGCAGCTAACAGTCGAACTCCGATTGGGTCATCGATCTCCTTCCCAATAACCCCGATTGGATTATCGAATCTTCTGACAGAGTGCTCCGCCAGCAACTCTGCTCTTGATCACCTATTGAGTGAGTTGGGTCAGTGACAGGTCAGCTATTCGGACTAGTCGGACAATCTAGCTAGCTAAGCCTACCTGAGTTATACTATTTTCAGGTCAGTGTACCACCCCCAAATGTTGCAAATGAGTGAATCCTACAATTTTATTGGAAAGGAACGAGGAGTAGCCATCACACCATATTTTTCTAGAGGCAACTTGTTAATCATGTATTCATGACATCCCCTCCCATAACTTTATCAACCCATGTTCTTTTTATTCCTCCCTGTAATGAAATGTATCAAATGTTTTATTTTAATAAACAATGTTATCAATTCAGCTTCCTCTGTCAAGGCAAGAAGTTCATTCTTTTCCGCCTTCCATGTCCGTCTTGGCCATGATTCAAGGCTACAGCTTCTGTAACTTCAGGACTTGTCGAGCAGTCGCAGTTTCTCCAAAGATGGAGTTTCAGCAAAGCATATAGGCCCATTCAGTTTATCATGTAAAAATAGAAAAGAACAGTTTTAGAGACACAGAATAAATGAATACACTGTATTACACTTCTTTCTACTCTACTCCCATTATTTTATACTATTGCGTTAGATTATGCGAAACAGACAGCTTAGCAAGGCAGCGGTGCAAGCTTCTTGCACGTTAGGACACATAACAGCCATCTTAGTTCTATTGCGCAGAAGCAGAAGTTTTCCCTCCAAGCATATCACGTGGGCATGACAGACGCATGCGCAGTAGAAAATCCCGCGTAGCAGCAGCCATTTTAGTGCAAGCGAATTATAGTTAGTAAAAGAACATTGACAAGCTTCCCCTAGATACCCATTATGTCGTGTAATGCAATATTAATAAGACAAAACATGTTAGTTAGTACATTTTTTTAAAAAAAACTTTATTTTTGGTTATGCAAAAAACCATAAACATTCCCCCCCAATTGTGGCATCGTACAGAACCGTTGCATACAGGACGACAACCTCATTAAGGCACATTAGGGACAAATACATCGCTAATCATCAGTCAGGCCTTGGGCTTGTAAAGCAACTTTACAGTACAATCAGTACATGGCAACCGTGAGTTGAGGCAGCGGCCGAGCGCACAAAGACATTCCGGATCTAACCATCCCCAATACCCTCCCCCTCCCCGTCAGTTCCCGATCCCTCAGAGGTGAACAGTTCTGCGCTATTCCCCTCAGAGTCACTTAAAGTCAAACCAGCAGTACACATCACTCTCCATGCCAACAGGTCTTCCTGCAATCTCTCGTCTCTATGCGTATATTGCATATGAGTCTCTTCCGCCAATGACCATTCCCTGACATCCCTCAGCCATGCAGAAATCTCAGGGGCCCTTCGCCCCATCCAGGTAATGGCTACCCTACGCTGTGCCAGAACCAACATAAGCTGTAATAGTTTATAGGGGACTTTCCTCTTCCGAGGCCGGGGAAGCAGAGCTAGCAGACAGTGGAGCGGTGTCAAGGTTATGCTAAGGCCGGTAGCGGCGGCAATCCGTCCCACCACCTCCGTCCAAAAATCTCGCACCAGGGCACACTCCCAGGCCAAGTGGAGAAACCCCGCTTTCTCAGTACCGCACCTAGGGCAAGTGTCCTCCCTATCTGGCAAAATGCGCAGTAAAGAGACCGGTGTCAGGTATGTGCGATGCATAAAATTAAAGTGTGTGAGCTTAAACCGTGCATTACAAGAGACCTTACGTGTGAGACCCCCTAAACGCCTGCGCTGCCCGGAATCCAGTGTCTCCCCCATATCTATCTCGAAGGCACTCCACGCAGGCTGGACAGGTGGCTCCGAGCCCAAACGGAGTGCGGAGTAAAGCAAGGAAATCAACCTGCGACCCCTACCACAGGTGAGGATGATGTTCAGAGTGTGAGAAGTCGTAGGCGTCTCTAGAAACTGGGGCTACATCTCCTTCACCACCTCCTGCATACCGCGGTAATGTAAATATTGTCCTCCCCCTAGGCCAAAGGCCTCCGCAGTTTCCTCATAGGAGACAAACGAGTCGCCCGGATACAGGTCCGCCAGAGTATCACAGCCTCCAGCCCTCCAATCCCGAAAAGACATGTGTTCCTCCATAGCTACAATAGGCGCCAAAATCCAAACTGGCAACTCCCTATGAAAGGGGGCCCGCCGCAGAACCCGCTCCACACATCTTTGCCAGAGTGCAGCTGCATGACGCACCACATAAGGTAGAGTCGCTTCCGCTCCCCTCCCCTTCATCATCGCCACCTGCAGTATCCGCCCGGTGGCTCTCCCGGCCAACAATTGCATCTCCCACCCGTCCGCATCCGCCAACCACCTCGCTGCCGGCAACAATTGTGCTGCGTAATAGTATAATTCAAACCTCGGAGCCTCCAGACCTCCTTCCTTCCAGCTCCGAACCAGGGTGTGTAACGCAACCCGGCTGCGTCGACCCGCCCAAAGCAGTGATGTCAATAAGGTGTTAAGGGTATAAAACATTCGCTGTGGAATAGGGCAGAGTGAATTCTGAAGGACATACAGTGGCCTAGGAAGCATCACCATCTTTGCAACAGGGAGCCGACCCATAGGGGAGAGCGGCAATGTATTCCAGAAGGTCACCGAGCTCTGCAAGGACGTAGGTATCCGGACGATGTTTCGATCCAGCATCTGCGAGTCCGTCAGGGCCACCTGCATACCCAGATACCGAAAAGCCTCCTGTTCCCAGCGCAATCCAAGATTTGGAGCGCCCATCGCCGGGCCGTCCCCGTAACCCGCCAGAGGGAAAATCAAGGACTTGGCACGATTAATCCGCAAACCCGATGCCTCCCCAAAGCGGTCGAGGTGATGCAGCAGTACGGGCAGCGATTCATCCGGCGCCCTCAGATAAAAAAGAGCATCATCCGCATACAAGGAGACCACACTACACGTGTCCCCCACCAGGATTCCCCATTCTGCCATCTCCGCGTGTATCCTGACAACCAATGGCTCTATCGCCAGTGCAAAGAGGAGCGGCGAGAGGGGACACTCCTGCCGCGTCCCCCGACCGAGCCGCCATTCCGCAGAACGCCCCGCGTCCAACCTCACTCTGGCACAGGGAGCCGTATACAACAGGCGAACCCAGCAACAAAAATTGGGCCCCATGCCCACCGCTTTGAGGACCTCCAGGAGGCAACCCCAATCAACCGTGTCAAACGCTTTGGCAATATCAGTAGACACGACAACCAATTTGTCCTCCCGATCGCAAACTTCATGTAGGATAGGAGTCAGCCGTCGCAAATTCATGGCAGTATTGCGCCCTGGTATAAATCCGCACTGATCCGAGTGTATCAAGTGCGTCATATGCGGCGCTAAGCGATTCGCCAATAATTTAGTCAAAATCTTGACGTCCGTATTAATCATAGTAATGGGTCTGTATGCCGCCGGGTCGCATTTCTCGCCCCCTGGTTTCAAAATCATGCAGATCTCGCCCTGATTCATGGTGGGGGGTAGAACACCTCTCTCAAAAGCCTTGGGGAACACCTGCAACAAGCCGGGGGCAACAGTATCAGTGAAGGCCTGATAACATTCCGGGGGAAAACCGTCACGCCCCGGAGCCTTGGCCCTCGGGAGACCAGCCACGGCAACCCGCACCTCCCCCAACATTATCGCTGCGTCTAAGTCTTCCGCCGCCTCCCGAGATAGGGTCTGCAGGGTTAAATCTTGCAAGTACGGCAGGTACGAGTCTGCGGAAACTGTAGGGTCGGCCATATACACCGTCCGCAAATGGGACTGTAGGACCCGGAGTAAAGCCTCCTCAGAGTGCACCATTCGGCACGCGGCATCGCGCAGTGCCACAATCCTCTCCGGGGCAAATTCCCTCCGTAAAATCCAGGCCAGCAGCCGACCCGCCTTATCACCCTCCCTATGAAGCTGCTGTCTGAATTGGCCCAAAGTATACTTATCGAGCCGATCCAGAATATCATGCACACCGGCTCGGGCCACCCGCTCCGTCTCCTGTTGCGCCTCATCTGGATCCCGCACTGTTTGCTGGTGCAACAAGGCATCCTCAGCATCCCGCAGTTCCCGGAGAAGCTGCTTTCTGACCCCATAAGTGAGGCCCATACACCTGCCATTTATGACCGCCTTCAGTGCATCCCACTTAGTGGAGTAGGTCATGGACCCCCCCCCCTGCCAGTTCAACTCTAGGTAACAGTCAAGTGCACTCTGGACCGAGTTCCTCGCAATCGGGTCCCGCAAAAGATCCCCCGGCATCCGCCAGGTCCGAGGGCGGGCAGGCCACCCCTCCCAGGACACCGTACACGCCACAGGGGAGTGGTCAGACAAAAACCGAGCCTGATGTGTAATTGCCAACGCGATGGTAGCATCAATATTGGCAACCAGAATCCTGTCCAGCCTGCTATGTGTGTTGTGTGTTGGGGAGAAACATATATAAAGCTTCAGGGTCGGGTGTCGCTGGTGCCATAAATCCACCACCCCCAGGTTCCTCATCACCGCGCCTAGCTGCTTCGTCATGCGCAGCTTCTTGCCCTCTCGGGGGGATGACGATCCAGCACAGGATCCAGTACGCAGTTAAAATCCCCCAACCAAAACAGAGGGGCCTCCAAATCCGGGACCACCACCTCCTGCAGTGCTAGGAAGAAACCAGGGTCATCCACATTAGGGGCATAAGAATTCAAAATCGTGACGTCCCTCACATACAGTTTCGCCCTCAAAAGCAAATATCTACCCTGCACATCCGCCTCCATGTATTGAATAGCAAAGGGGACCCCGGGCGCCACCCAAATAAGTACCCCCCAGCATAGGAGGAAAAGGAAGAGTGAAACAATTGGCCTCCCACTTTCTCCCCAATTTACGGGCACCTTCGTCCTCCAAGTGGGTCTCCTGAAGGCATGCAATAGAGACACCGTGTCTGCGGAGGACTGAAAGGACCCTATGTCTCTCAGCACATGTGCCGAGCCCCCTCACATTCCACGTTAAAAACGTATAGCCCATGAACAATCGCTGGGCCCCCCAGAGCCCCCTCATCGCATCCATCAAGCCTTCCAGTCCGTGCCCGCACTGTAATACAACTGATGCCAATAACAAACCCCCCCAACAGCCCCACTTCCCCCTCCCACAAGCAATATTTCTGCAACAACCAAACATGCCGAAATGCCCTTCCCCCGCTGGTGCCAGGACGTACACAGCAACCCCATCTCTATAAGCCTAGAAAGCAAAAAACCCTCCCCCAACAACCCCCCCATTCAACCCCCCACCTGACCGCCCAGCAGGACCCACCCTCAACTCCCCACCCCAGCGCCAGTACTACAGGAAGCAACACTCATCCTGACCAGAACTCCCACCTAGACACCCCAATCCCATATCCGACTCCTATCACATTCCCACCCGCTCCCCCGAACCTCCTTACTATCCAGCAAGTGTCCAGCTTCATAATCAGCGTCCAGAAGCGACGTGGAGCTCAACTCCACCCTGTGATAGTCAGCCTGGGTCGAGCCCAGTCGCCCCGCCGTCTCCGGGATTGTTGCACCCGTCGGGGTGACCTCCTCCTCAGTTGGCAGCAGGGTGTCAGGCAGCAGGATTTGTCCCGGGGAAGCAGGTTGAGACGCACCCTGGGGCAAGGTCGACTCCGGCAAATCCATGCGAAGGGAACCATCTTCTCCCACTGTGACCCGATCGCTCTCCACGTTGCCATCCGTGCGGGATCCTTGGTGCCTTCTCCGGCTACCCCGTCTCCGTGGTCTGGTCCCCCACTTGGTCTCTTGCACGTTCCCCGGGGGGCAGGTCATCTCCTCGAATCTCCAGCCACTCCCACACTTCCGCAGGATTTTCAAAGAAGTGGGCTCTCCCTTGAGAGAGGACCTTGAGCTTTGCCGGGTAGAGCAGCATGTATTGGAGCTTCATCTCCCGAAGCTTTTGTTTGACTGCCAGGAAGGACTTGCGCTGTTCCTGGACCAGCTGCGTATAGTCCGGATAAATGGAGATCTTCGAATTTTCGTGCCGCTTTTAGGATGCAATCCCTATCTCGGTAGATGGGATCTTGGCTATGAGCGCTCTCGGAGGGGCACCAGGCTTAGGAGGAGGAATCAACGCCCTGTGCGCCCTCTCGATCACAAAAACGTCCGACAGGCCTGTAGGGCAGAGCACCGTACGAATCCAATGTTCCAGAAAGCGTTCCGGGTTACTCACAGCACCCGTATGTTACAGCGACGCGCTCTCCCTTCTGCGTCTTCGACTATCCATTCTAGAGCCGCCGCCGTGGCCGACAACTGTGAGACCGTCTTCTTGAGGGATGCAACCTCCCCCTGCAGCTGGGCGATATTACCTTCCGCATCCGTGACTTTGTCGGCCACCTTGCGTAGGTCAGTCCGCAGGAGGTTCACGTCAATGGAGACCGTTTCTATCTGCCGCTCCAGCGCCGAGTGCGACCCCCGTATGGCCTTCAACAATTCCGCGTGTGACGGCTCCCCCGGGGCCGGAACCCCCTCCTCCTGTCCGGACAGGCGCGTGAGCCTCTGCGATGCAAGTCTCTGCGTAGTATATTGGGTAATAGTATTGGGCTAAGAGGCCCGAGGCGTTTTATCTTTCCGCATCATGGGCCGCGACAGAGGCACCGCAGGGGTCCACCTCCCCCACTAGTCCAGCACAACAGCGCGTCCAGGTGCCACTCCCAAGCCCGGTACCGGCCCGTTCAGTAGCCAGCTGCAAGACTCGGGGGCCGTTCCTATAGCTGCCTCCCACGCAGAGCCGCGCCACCGATCACGTGGGGATAGGATGCCCAAACCGATCCCAACAAGCCATCCAGTCCGTAGCTCACAGGAACCAGTTCCAGGGATACCCACTGCAACCAGAGCTGGCTGCAACACCGTCGCCCACGTCCTGCTCCTCCACCGTAGGCAAGATCCCTGCAGCCAGGGGGCCACTCAGCAGGCTCCGGGGGGCATCCCGCCACACTCGGGCATCTATGCAGCAGGTTGACGCCAGCACCCGGGCATATAGTCCAGTGGAGGGCCCGCGCACTCACCACGCCCTCACCTGTCCCTCTATGGCGCACCACAGGCGGTATCCGATGGCCGGGGGCTCCTCCGAGACCCCCCGGGAGAAACACGGCCCGGCCCAGCCGCGATTCAGGCTAGGAGCCATGCCCCCACAGGCACGTCATGGCAGGAAGACCCTCCGGGCAGCACCCAACGATCCAGGCCAAGCGCAAAGTCCAAGGTCCCAGAGCTGCACTCCCCCCCGGGGGCCGCGATGATCCCACGCCCACCGCGGAGTCGAAAGGCCATGGCTCCAGCTGCTGTTCATGTGCCCCACCTTGGGCTCAGCTCCGCCTCCGTTACGGGCGATGCGCTGCAGCACTCACACCCGCTGGGGGGGGTCCCGATGACAGCGGACCCCCAGGTACCATCCGCCTCTGGCGCCGACTAGGCCCGATCCCCGGCCTCCTTCTCTCGCGGTCCGCCGTTCAGGGGCCGGCCCCTCCCCTCGCTGCAGGTCTATCGGTGGCCGGGAGCAAGGGGGGCCCCCCGCCCTAAGTCCCACAGCCCGCACAAGTCCCGGGGGCACTCCGACCCCTCCGGCGCTCCAGGAGGGTCAGGAAATCAATGTCTGGATAGTGTGCACTCCCGGACCAGGCCGCGATCCCCGGCCTCAACTAGCACCAGATCCGGCGCAGCAGCTCCCGGCCGTAAGCGTCCTCGGATCGCCTTCCTCCTACCTCGCTATGGCCCCAGAGAGAGCTCCACACGGTCAGACGTTGTGGGGCAGTAGAAACAAGCGCCAAGGTGGGCAGGCAGGATCACAAATACAGGATTTTAGCTGCGGCCGGCAGGGAGCCGAAGGAGCTCACGTCCTGTCGGCCATGCTGCTTAGCCACGCCCCGTTAGTTAGTACATTTATATTATTATCGAGAGGGTTGAGTATGAGCAAGTCACTTTACGTTTGAAACCTTGCTCCATCACCTGCATGACAAGTTGACCTTAACTAACTTCTGCTTGATTCCTCTCCTTTCTTTTCTTCAGAGTGACGCTCCTCCTACCTTAAATCATCTCCATGCATTCTATTTCTGAGCATAGTTCTCTTAATCCTATGTCCTGCTGCTTTAATCTCTCTTATTTTAATTCTGCAATTGGCTGACACCTCATTTCATAGATTACAACAACTCCTCTTTAAAACCCTATCCCTGGGGGGCGTGGCCAAGATGGCGGTGGAGTAGGATGTGTTTTTAGGTCCTCTCCGGCCCCGGGCCTTGTAAAGCATTGTAAAGCACGGCCCCGGAGCTCTTTCTGGCACCTGATCGCCTGAGCAGTGCTGCAGAGTGCTACCTGTCAGCGGTGTGCGTCCCGGACTCACAGGAGTTGTTCAAACGGCTCCAGCATCGGAAGCGGTGATCGGGACCGAGGCGCTCCGGATGAGAAGGCACACGGGGGAGACTCGTGATCCCCTGGGCAGCGGAACTTGGTGGACTTGCCGGGTTGGTGTGGTGGGAGCCGCCGGAGCCGAGCTGTAGCGCAAGGACGCCGGATTATCGCTGGGTCCCTCAGCCTCCCCGGGGGGAGGAGCCTGTTGCCGGCGAGCGTCTGGAGCCGAGGGCGGCTGCCCTTCCACTCGAGGCCGCGGTCTACGGCCTGGTGGGGAAATCGCTCGGCACTGCTCTCTGGACCCGCAAGCGAAGGCGGACTCTGGGCGGTACACGAGAGGTGAGTGCCCTGGCCGTGGGGGAAGGAGTGCGCCCGATTGGAGACGGGGCAAGCGGCGGACAACAGACGGCGGCATGGTGCGGGCCACGTGGCGGCAATAACGTGTGGTGGCGCCTGGTCTGGTAGGGACGGGCTGATCCCGAACACAGGGCAATACGAGGAGACGCTGGAGTGGGCAGGAGAGGCGGCGACTGCTGCATCGGCGGTCTGAAGACCAGGTGGGGAGTACCCTCAGGCATTGCAGTAACGGCTCCAACCAGTAACCACCTGGGAGAGCCCCGACATTGCTGGTTCTCCGACCATCCCCCTAGGCGAGGGGTCTGATGCACCGGGGAAGTGGTTGGGACCGGATTGCGTGCAGAGTCGAGTGACCACCAAGGATTGTGCCTGGACTCGCGGTATCCTTGCCAGCCTTGCAGCTTAGGGGGCTCCTACCCACCTCCCTACATCTGTGCTGGGCCTCAGTCGCTGTGTTCTTCGGGGCTGTAGTGGCTAAACGAAGGGGACGGACACATCAACTGTTGGCTGCCTGAGCTACGACCTGAGCTTGTGCCGAGCTCCCTGGACCACCGCTGGGGGTACCCTCTGGAGCTCCTGGGTGGATCTACCTAGTGGCAGAGTGGTGCGGTTCGTGGTGCCCAACGGGACATTTCGGGAAGGTCACGATGGCTACCTCGATACGCAAAGGGAAGGTCGGGAAAGATGGACAATCGAAGGGCACTCAGCAGCCGGCTTCCCCTGGTCCAAGCTCCTCGCCTAAATGCTCCGATGACGAGGCGCCGGCCACTAAAGCATTCATGACCGACCTGTTCAAGTCCATCAAAGAGGATATCTCGGACCTCCGAGCGCAATTGACCTCTGACCTTCGGGAGGTGAGGCGGGACGTGGACTCTGTGGGGGAAAGAGTGGCCACACTCGAGGACCACGACCTTAACATGGCAAATGACGTCCACCAGCTGCAGCAAGATGTGCTGAGGCTCACGGAGCAGAACCTGGACCTGCAGGCGCATGCGGAGGACTTGGAGAACCGTTCTAGGAGAAACAACATCCGCATACGTGCGGTTCCGAGCGATGGGGAGGCGGGGGACCTCCGCGGCTACGTCCATGACCTCTTCCGCCAGATCCTGGACGACGAGGAGGTACAAGAGATCCGAATGGATAGGGTCCACAGAGTCGGACTGCCACGTAGGGGTGGAGGCCCGCCTCCGGACATTCTAGTTTGTGTCCATGACTTTCAGCTCAAGGAAAGGATCCTTCGGAAGGCGCGTGACGCTCCTTCTCTGCAGTTCCGTGACCATCGCCCGCAACTCTATCAGGATCTCGCAGCGACAACCCTTCAGAAACGGCGGGAGTTCAGACCGGTCACGGCTTTCCTACGCAACCACAATATCACCTACTCCTGGGGCCATCCATTTCGCATAATCTTCCGATGGCAGAATAAACTGGCACAGATACGCTCGCTGCAGATGGCTAAAGATCTTCTGGGCATCGGGGATGACTCTCCAGCTTCAAGGGTAGGCAGCCCTTCCCCAAGGCGGCGACACCGATCCTCCTCTTGGCACAGAGTGGGGTCGACACCAGATCGTGGGCGGCCGGATCGAGCAACTAGCCTGCTGGAAAGGGGAGACGCGGTGGCCTCCGTCACCTCAGCAACGTTGCCGTCTTCGCAGCAGAGCTCTGGAGCGGCCTGACTTGTGGGCTACCGGCCTTGAGGGGCCGGAGGGGCCCGCGTTCTTTGGTCCGTGGGTATGCAAGTACTTTGTGAGAAGACACCCCGGACCGAGGCCCTGGGAGATCGTATTGAGGTCTCTCACCCCCCTCCCAGTGACTTCATGGTGCGCTGCACTGTTCTGGGATGCTTCGTTGACATCACGATGAGTATCGTTCTTACTGTTAATGTTTTGGGTATAATTTTTCACTGTTATATCTATCTTTGTGGGGTGGGGTGGGGAAGGGGATGGGTGGGAAAGTGGTGGCGTTTGACTGCTGTGTATGCGATGTGTTGTCTCCTCTGGAGGTGTTCGTCCTTGGCTTCTGTTGCTGGTGCCTCTCCTCTGGCGCAGCCGCTATTCTAGGTCTGGTCATGGACTCTGTGCTTGCTGTGGGCTACTTGGGTGTGGGACGCTTGGAGCTGGAGGGGGGGATGAGTGATGATTCCCGGGGAGCGATGTCGGTTTGGTCCTTGCTATTGACGCTTCTGTTCAGTTGCTTTCAATCTGACATATTCAGCAGATCCTCGTATGTGCCTGGCCTTGAGAGATTTGACGGTGTGGTACTGTTGAGGGGAGGAGGGGAGAGGGGCGGTTGGAGGGAGTCGCTTGGGGATTGGCCTGGTCCGGGGGCACTCGGAAATGCAGTTGGCCGTGGCCGAGGAGGTGACCGGACCACACTGAGAGGCATTCAGAGCGGAAACCTACTACATCACTATGCCTGTTAGTGTGGGTACCTGGAATGTGAAGGGTCTCAACTCTCCGCAGAAGCGCCAGAAACTTTGGAAGTACCTGTCGGATCACCATCTCGACGTGGTAGCCCTCCAAGAAACCCACTTAGCTAAGAGAGATGAACTTAGACTCCGACACAAACAGTTCCCCCTTATTTATAGAGCTTCTGCATCCACCAAGCATAGGGGGGTGGCCCTCTTGTTCAAGGCGTCCCTTCATTTTCAGCCTCTAGAGTGAGCAATGATAAGGAAGGGCGTTGGCTGATGGTGAAGGGATCACTGTATGGTCGACAATGCACGTTTGTGGTTATTTATGCCCCTAATGCTGGACAGAAAGGTTTTTTGCAGGACTTGATGGTCAGGGTGGGAGACTTTGTAGAGGGGCACCTGTTCCTCCTGGGGGACTTTAACATGGTGTGGGACAGAGACATGGACTGTTCGGGGGCACGTAGGGCGGACTCTGGGACCTTCTCAGATGAAACGCAAAGACAAATAGGTGACCTGGGGTTGATAGACAGCTGGCGGTTCTTACACCCGCACACCAAGGATTACACATTTTTTCACATGTCCATCGCTCTTACTCTCGCATAGATCATATCTTTGTCAGTCAGGCCCTTAGAGTGATGTCCGAATGTCTAGTGTTTTTCCGCTCTCTGTGTCTGACCATAGCCTGGTGGTTCTGGGGTTGCACTGGCAGGTGGGGGGGGGGACGGATGGCGGAAGTGGTACTTTCCGGCAGCGCTGGTGCGGGATGAGACACCCTGTAAGGAACTACGGAGAGCTATAGGAGAGTTTATGACCCTTAACCCTCCTTCCGACACCTCGGTGTATGTCACTTGGGATGCCTGCAAGGCCTCGCTACGAGGCACGTGCCTCGCCCTTAATGCGAACCTCAATAAATTGCGGAGGAAAGAGCGGGAGGACCTGGAGGCGGAGCTCGCTACTTTAGAACAAGCACACAAAACGAACCCCTCTAGGGTGACCCTACGACCGTTAACGGCGGTGAGGGGGAAATTGAGGGCCCATTATAACAACCGAGCTGAGTTTACCCTCCTGCGACTCAGGCGCATCTCCTATTCCCAGGGGAACAAGGTGGGGCGTCACTTAGCCCGACAACTTCGTGATAAACGTGAGAAAGACTACATTGGGGGCATACGAGACCACGCGGGTTCTGTGCAGCACAGAGATGCGGACAAGGCAGCTCTTTTCGGCCGATTTTACGCGGATCTCTATTCAAGCGACACCCTTGACCCAGAGGCACCGTCTGCGTTCCTGCAGGATCTCCCGATCCCTCAGGTGTCCAGAGAATGGAATGATCTGCTGTCTTCCCCATCACTAGGGAAGAGGTGTTGGACGCCATCAAGGCCTTGAAACTGCACAAGGCCCCAGGTCCTGACGGCTACACTGCCTTGTTTTATAAGACGTTTGCGTCGGACATCTGTGATTACCTGGTCTCCCTCTTTAACGATATAGCGTCCGAGGGGAGAACTTCTGAGACTATGGCCGAAGCCCTGATTACCGTCATCCCCAAACCGGGGAAAGACCATACCGAATGCGCGTCTTATCGCCCGATAGCGCTTCTCAACTTAGACGCTAAGCTGTACTCATCTATAATAGCTAGTAGACTGCAGGAATTAATGCCGGTCCTTATACATCCGGACCAATCCGGATTTATAAAGGGCAGACAAACTCATGACAACTTGAGACGCGTGATCCACTTGATCGAAAAGGCTAATAGATTGCATATACCGGCAGTATTAGTGGGGCTTGACGCGGAGAAAGCTTTTGATCGTGTCAATTGGGGCTTTCTCCACCGCACCATGGAGGCCTTCGGGTTTTCGCCCCACTTCATTCGAATGATTGAGGCTAACTACAGCAGCCCCACCTCTAGGGTGATGGTTAATGGCCATAGATCCAGGTGCTTCCGACACTCACGTGGAACGCGTCAGGGTTGTCCTCTCTCCCCACTCCTCTTCGCTTTAAGTATTGAACCATTGGCACTCGCGATCCGGGAGAATGAACGCATCTTGGGCCTCCCCTTTTCGGGCGAACAACATAAGATCACGCTCTTCGCGGATGATGTGTTGCTCTCGATCAAAGACCCGGCACTATCATTGCCCCATGTCCATACGCTGCTCTCTGACTTTGAAGTGGTGGCGGGTTTCAAGGTTAACCTCACTAAATCATATGTTTTGAACCTCACTCTTCCCCCCGAGGATGTGCAACGGGTTCGAGCGAATACTCCGCTGTCGTGGGCGACTTCTTCCTTGCTGTATCTGGGGGTGCGGCTGACCTCTACCTTGGGCGCACTGTTTCAGGCCAATTTCCCACCGATGTTGACGGCGATCCGTGCGGAACTAGAGAGGTGGAAGCCGAAGTTCATCTCGTGGATGGGCAGGATTCACGCGCTCAAGATGGTCCTCCTCCCAAAACTCTTGTACCTCTTTCAGGCGCTACCCATACCGGTGGAATTAGCCTATTTTCGTCGGCTTAAGACCATGATGTTGAAGTTTGTGTGGCAGGGCGGCCGGGCTCGGCTTTCCTATGCAGTACTACGCCGTCCACGTATGGATGGGGGGGTGGGTTTCCCGGACATGCACCTGTATTATAAAGCTGCACAACTGAGGATACTGGTGGAATGGTCCCAGCAGCTTTCAGAGAAGCACTGGCTCCATATGGATCGAAGTGTGGCCGGGAGATCCATCTGGGATTTAGCCTGGAAGCCCAAGGCTGACCGCCCCAAGAATGCATATATTAGTACTCCCACCAGCACGGTTCTAAAGGTCTGGGACACGGTTAGTGGCGACGACCGGTGGACCACCTTCCCCTCTCCGTTTACTCCTATTCACTTCAATCCGGCCTTTCCTCCGGCCTTGATTGACGGTCCCTTTGGCATCTGGAGGGAGGGTGGTTGTAGAGCCCTTACTCATCTGTTTCACGGTGTATCTCCCCTCACCTTCCAAAATTGTATGAGGGATTATAGTGTCCCGCCCACTGAACGCTTTCGACATCTCCAGCTCTTACACTGGGCGACCTCATCGGAGGTAGTGGACGCTGCTACTAGACCACTGACAAAGTTTGAGGCTTTTATTCTCCGCACGTCTACTGTGAAAGGGACGATCTCCTTCCTTTATGGGTTGTTACTGGACACCGCGATATCTCCCCGCCCCCGCTACATGGACCACTGGGAAACTACATTAGGCAGGGACATCTCTGACGGTGAATGGAGGGGCCTCTGGCGAGATGTGGCGACACATAATCACTCGACAGACCTCAAAGAGGCCCACCTGAAGATTCTGTTTGACTGGTACCTCTACCCGTCTAAGTTACATCGGATCTTTCCGACCACCTCGGACAGGTGCTGGCGGGGCTGCGGTATGTTGGGTGACTTCCGCCATATTTGGTGGGACTGCCCCGCCAACCAACCCTACTGGTCCGAGATCCTATCCCACATTAAGGATGTGTTGGGTTACCCGATTCCGGACTCAATAGAGTATGTCCTGTTGGGGCTTAGGGACCCGGTGTTGGAACACCAAACTAGAGCTGATAAACGCATTATATGGCTGTGCTTGGGAGCGGCTAAGTTGACCCTGGCGGCCGCTTGGAAAAGCCCGTCAGCGCCAGCTATCTCGTTATGGCATGCAAGGTTATGGCGACTACTGAGTATGGAGAGAATGTCTGATATTTTTTTGGGGAACTTTAAAAATTTCATGTTCAATTGGGGACCCCTGGTCAGATTCCTGTCCAGTGGCCTGCCTTCTGCAGTTTGCCCATCGGCACTTCGTGCACTACACCTCTTCCAAGTTTAACCGCCGTCATGAATGCCGAAGATTTGTTTGATTGCTGATCGCCACCACTGGGGAAAGGGTGGGGGGTCGGGGGGTTTGGGGGATGTTGGGGGGGGGGTTTGTTGTTCACTTTTGGTTGCGACACCCATCGCATGTGAATAAGGGAGGCACAGCTTTCATATATACCTGTATTGTTGGTTGGAGACCCCAGCTTTGTGAACTCCAGAATAACTGCTGAGAGCTGGGCGCTTCTCCACTCGATACTGACTGATGAACAATGGCATTGCCAAAGACATTTCGAGATGGAGTTTACCTTCTCCCTCTATATACCTTTGTATTCCACAGCGATGCTTTTCAGCACCCCCTGTGTGGGGTAATGTGGCGGATTGTTGCCTCTCTTTGTTTCTTTCCTCCCTATCTCTTCACTTCCCTGTTTTTTCATCTCTTTCTTTCTCAAAAATCTGAATAAATAAAAAAAAAATTTTTTAAAAACCCTATCCCTGTATCCTGACATTACCTAATCTCCCACAGGCTATCTCACCAACCATTCAACTGAAACTAAAAAGGCCCCACTAATGATCACACCTAAGTGGTATTATGTAATCTGTCACAAAGCAACTGGAGTAAATGCATTGATTTTGTTTCCTTGAGAGCATATGACTAATCACAATAACCAATAATACCATTTGCGTAACTTTGGGTTCCAGAGTAGTGTGCTACTCACTGTAAAGTGCTTCAATACCTCATCAGGGGTAGTAAGCACTATATAAATTCAATTACAATTAGGAGTTAGGAGGCCTGCACCACCATCTCAGGTCTTGTTCTTATCATTGATAAAATGGGAGTAATAGGCCTCATATAAAGGGTTTGATTGTTTGGCACACTGTTCTATTCTTTGTTCACCCAGCCCCTTGTTAGTGTGGGCCAAGAAATAGTTTGTAGTTACATGTAGGCTGGTGCTCTTGTGTGAGCAAATCGAGGGTGCTCTAAAATTTGAGACACCCAAAAATGTACCTCAACTGGACCTCCCATGAATTACTGGGTTAGAGATGGTGTTGTACCTCAATTTCATGAGGCAATGGGTCCCCACATGAAGGCGCCACCCAAAACATTAAAATCAATCAGAATTCAGGTTATTAGAAATTCCAATTTAAGAATAATTCAATTCAATTTAAGAATAATTCAATTCAATAACTGAGTCCTTGATCAATGAAGACGCCATAGGCCCTGATTACAATGTCGGTCGGAGTTGCCTCCAACCAACACTGTTGCGGATTGGGTACTGACCAACCTTAGGTCGGCGGTTCTGATCGCAATAGTTGGATACGACTGCACATGGTGCGGTCGCAAACTTCAATTTTTCAACGGGAGCTTGTGCGGCGGGCTAAAACCACCCACAGCACAAGCTTCCATTGAAAAATTGAATTTTTACGGAGCATGCCACATGGTGCAGGGATGTTGATGGTGCCCCCCAGGGCTACATGGGGTGGGTCAGGGGGGAAGGGGCCCTGCTAGGAGCCCCCAATGTCGCTTTCCGTCAGCCTTTCCATATCGGAAAGGCCGACATGGAAAGGCTGCCGGAAACCCACATCATAATCCCGACCACAGAAACGCCTTCCTTAAGGGATTATGAGGAGTTTTCGACCAACCGAAATGCTCCATGAGCCCACCGGATTGCGTTGATTGGTCCCTCTGACTGCTGCTTTCACCCACATGCATCATAATTAGGGCTCCAGGTTTGATGGTATTTATTTTGGGGCCATTTGCGTCTGTATTTGTCCATATTTATTTTTGGGCCATTTTATCTGTATTTATCCATATTTATTTTGTGTTTCGCGAGTAAATGAAGTTGTAAAACTGTACACTTCCATATCTATTTAACTGATTGTTGTGCACTCCTACTTTGATGTCTGTCATGTTCTAGCTATTTAAGCTGCCAAATATTACATAACAATACACCCACTGGTAAATACTAGCATTATACCATAAATATATGTTGACATGTGCCGTTATTAAAATAAATTGCATCCTGTTTTTTCATTTCCCATGATGCTATCCATCTGCTCAGCTGCTGGCCTATAATTCATGAAAGACAGCGCAGAAAGTCACTTTTTTGTATTTAACCACTTTTAAAAATAAATGCAGACAGAAAACACATAGTTTTCTCTCTGTATTTATCTGTAAAGATCCGTAAAAACGGAAAACAGGGAGCCTTAATCATAATGCATTGGACCGCAGCAGTAGATGAGGTTCGGACCGCAACCGACAAGCTGTTGGTTGCGGTCTGAACCGCATCGTAATCAGGCCCAAAGTTTTTTATTACAAAGTTCAAGGATAAGTGTAACAGAGTCAATGCCATGACGGCTTTTAGAGACAATTTTTACACAGTATATAAAAATTAGAAAATATTCTAAATCCCAATTGGCAGCAAAATCATTAGAAAAATGGGCAGCATCACTATAAGAACTAGAAAGTCTTCTTGTTCACCCCCAAAAGCAAGGGATTTTTATACACTATGCTTGCAAATTAAATCAGCATTTCTGTAGATTCATCGTGATGTGAGCAAATGTATAATTTCTTCAGCAAATCAGTGCACATGAAAAATAAACTTCATTAACTTAACACCAATGCATTATCCTATTTTCTTGAATAATTATTCAACAACCTCTGT
This sequence comes from Lissotriton helveticus, assembly GCF_964261635.1. Classification (NCBI taxonomy): domain Eukaryota; kingdom Metazoa; phylum Chordata; class Amphibia; order Caudata; family Salamandridae; genus Lissotriton; species Lissotriton helveticus. The sequence goes on from NC_136068.1 coordinate 694,874,795, forward strand.
TCTAATGTCATCTGGAGATGTTCGAGCAAATATGAAATTTTGGCAACAACACTTTCTTAAAATGAATAGATCCAGTGAAGAAACAGGAAACATAGCTACATGTAACAATATTACATCTGAATGTGGAAGGTTCATCGGAGGCAGAACAATAGCAGCAATGAAAATAAACTGTTATGACTTCACGTTAACAGTGTGCTGCAGAGCCTGTGGGGAGAGAATGTGCTTGGGGACGGGGGAAGCATGAGTGAATGGCAGATGATTCCCCTCTTGTTCAAGAAATAAGCAGAAATGAAGCCTAACTAAAACTCAATATTATGCACATCATAAGAACTTCATTTGAAAAACCATTGGGTTAAAACAGTCTGCAGATATAAAATTGTGTGTATAAATGTATATTGCACATTCTTAATGATGAAGAAAAATATACAATTTTAAAACACTTCTACACTCCAGAGCTGCCTGTCACATTTGGAGATTGTTCTTCTATTGGGTGCTATGACCGGCTCAGTTGGTGTGCAATAGCTTACAACAGCATCCAATGCTATAATTGTAATATTTATGACTAGCCACGGTCCCTTCAGGTAACAGCGGTGGGGCTGGGTATGGGGGGATTTCGAGCGACGATGCAGAGAGAAAATTAAATAATACATTAGTTCAGTTTTCAGTTTAAAATCACGTTTATTTGGACCGTTGGTCCACAAACAAAACATATAATATTAAAAATTCATCTAAAAATTACACTTCATTAACACACTAAAACATATCGTAAAACACATTCAATTTAAAACCCTCCAATTACTCTGATTGGAGCAAAATTATTACTAAAACTCATTAGAAAAAGTAAAAAGGAATGCCTTCACTCTTTGCATAAATTTCCCAATAGCAACAGCAATATCTAGATGGATCATTTCATTCATTAAAGTTACTGCCTGGGCCCTAGATTTAATTTCATATTTCTTAAAAATCGGTTTTAAGAACATAATTTGTAAATCAAGAAACTTCTGACAATCTAATAAAATATGTAACAAGTCACATGAGGTGCCCAAAATACAAGTGCATCTTCCCATCTTATCAATCATTACGTGTTTTGCCACATTATTCATATAACACGGGTTCACCCCAATTCCTACCCTGAGAACCTCACTTCGTAATCGGCAATCCGGTAGCCTGTCAATATAGGGAAAGCTTTGCTCATTTTTCCATGCATCTATCATAAAATGCACTGAGATTTTATTTGCAAGGTAATTTTGGTCCTGCATGGGATAATTCCTTCCCCAATGTCTTAAGTATCTTCTTGTCAATACTAATCATAAGGGTCGTAGGGCACAATTTAACCTCCATCATATGACATAGCTTCATCATAATCGCCTTAGTCTCTCTTGCCCATTTTAATTCGCTATTCTGTATTTCATTTTTACACCATTGTGAAATTTTGGTGTTTTTGTCTACTCCTAGACGTTGCCAGAATCGAAGTAGGGCCATTCCAGCTAGAATGCCCCATGAAGTAAGTCCTAATTCTAGTCTTACTGCTTGGACCATGGCTGACAAGGGCAATAAAAATAGATTTTTTAGGTTTTTACCTTTCTCAACATCCCAGTTCTCTTTACCGCTCAGGTATAGCAGTTCTGCGCCGCACAGAAATTGCGGAGGTACCATGGCCGAATAAGCTTTTAGAACTGGTCTGTCTGACATCTCACCATAGGCTTTCTTAAACAGTTTCAGGCCACTATTTGATGCGGAAGTTCTTACTTTTGATGCCTCTAGATGAGTGGACCATTTCATACTTTTTTCAAACCATAGCCCCAGGTACCTGTAATCAGTAACCGATTCTACTTTCTCTGTCCCCAGCCACCATGTAAACCCAGCTTTCCTTCTATCAAAGCTCAAGGTTTTAGTCTTATCCATATTAATCACAAGATTTTTTCCTGGAGCAGTAACCATTAAATATATTCAATTTCCTTTGCAGGCCAACTTCTGTCTGATCCGTGATCACAAGATCGTCAGCATAAAGCAAACATGCAATATGCCTACCATCTTGTTTCGGGCTTACCCCAATGACATTCCCCAAGATTTTTGGCAGATCTGCTAAAAACAAGGAAAACAGCAGAGTTGCCAATACACATCCCTGCCGCTGCCCATTTCCAATCTCAATTCTCCCAGATAAACTACCATCTATATCTAAAATGATCCGGGCCCAGTTCTTAGTATGGAGCAATTGAATCAGACATAGCAGATCTTTAGGAATACCAAAACTAGTTAGGGCCTCCCACAACAGTTCCCGGTCTACGAAGCAGCAGAACAAACTTCCCTGTACTTCCGTCGACTTCCGCGCTATGGCCCAGAGGGCAAAGCAATGGTCGATTGTAGAGTGCCCTGCTTTAAACCCTTCCTGTTCCGGGGGTATAATCTGATTTTCCTCTGTCCAGTCTTTTAATAAACCCAGTATGGCTTTGGCAAAGACTTTTTCCCCTATATCTAAGAGGTTTATCAACCTATAATTTTTCGGTATTTTGTGGTCACCCTTCTTATGTATAGGTCTTATAATTGTACCCTTCCAACTTTCTGGTACGATTCCAGTTTCCAAGACCACATGAAACATCTTTGCAAAGAACTCAGCCCACCAATCTGGCCTAATTTTTATTATCACTGCCGGAAGGTTATCTGGGCCTGCAGCACGGGTAAGATTCAAGCTTGATATAATTTTATTTATATCGCTTGTGGTGAAGTATTCCTTTATGTCATCCCTCCCCTGTGGCCAAACTGGGATCCTGGGCTCTTCTTGCACTGGCCATTTCCCATAGATTTCTCCCAGGTAGCCCACCCAGTGATCTTCCGGGACCATACATTCTAGGGGACCTACTTCCCTGCCCACACTTTCTTGCACTAATTTCCAAAATCCTTTGATATCTCTAGTTTCAATTACCTCTAACATTGTTACCCAACACTTATTTTTGAATGTTCTTTTTTTATTCCGAATTAGGGTTTTATATTTTAACCTTAAATACTGGAGCAACTGATATAATTCCACATTAAACCTTACCCTTAATCTTCTTTCCTTCTGTCTAATCTGGGCCTTAGCTACCCGACATTCATCATCAAACCAGATTTTCCTATTTTTATTAGCACTATGGTTCCCAGAACCTGGCATTCGTGACCTACATTTTTTCTTTAAGGTATCCACCAGCTTTCCAATGGTGGATTCAAACCAGGTAATTCCATCTCTAAATTCGACCTCTTCTACAGAAATAGCCTGCTGGGTTAGCTTTAACTTTTCGATATATTCCTCTGTTATACTAGTTGTCAGCCGTTTTGGAAAATCCACCTGTACCTGCAGAACCCTTTCTCTATTTATCCTTCCTGATAAATGTAGTTTTGCCCTCAATGGATAATGATCACTACCCGTCATTTCCACCACCTCACAGTTTTTAATTAGCCCAAAACACCACGCCTGGCAAAACACATAATCTATTGGGCAGAGTTGCTGGCCCCTCAGAAAAGTAAGTCCCGCTGGCCGATCTGGCTTCAATCTCCCATTTGCACATACCATGCCCATTGAACTCATCAGCTGAGTAAAGGTCACGTCCTGTGGCGATTGCTCTCCTCTTGGGGAAATAGCCAATTCAATATTATAAGATTCTAATAAATCTTTATGCCAGCTATCCACCCTTCAGGGATCTAATCTGTGATTAAAATCACCCATCACCATCACACAGCCAGGTTTCCTGTAGGCACACAATGTCATTATTCTTAATGAAATTATCAAAATTAGTCTGAGATGATATTTTCCTGTAGCCATTTATATTCCATGAAAGCACTGAAAGGCTGTGTGACGACCCATATTCCTAGTCGATTTTACTTAGAAATCCCTCCTCTTCATACTCCCTAAATTCTGGGGATGCTAGGACATTAAACCTATTTCCAGCAGATATATATTTTCCGTATCTTGCAGATTTGTTATCAAATACAGTTATTGCAAGATCCTCCTTCTTATTCCAATTTGAGTTGAGTAACCTAATCTGCCGTAATCCTAGTTCAGCATGATTCATAAGGAAATGCTGTCCCTGTATTTCCTCCCTTCTTACCAATCTAATCCCCTCCATTTGCAGTTCGTTTTTGGCATTTTCTACTGCATCTTTCACCAAGGCTGAGTATAAAAGAACCTTGGTCACTTCACCCCTATGCTACTTTTAACAAACCCTACTTCTCTACGGTACTCAGTACCAATGCTGCAGAGACTTGCATATTTTGCCAGGGAGAATAGAAGCTGGGATCGATTTATTGGGTTTAACTTCCTAACTTTTTTGCCACCTTTACCGATATTGTAAGGTTCTAGGAATACCCATAAATCGGGGTTACCTTCTCCCTTACACCATGGGTAACCCCCTTTAATCTAGCTTCCCTTCTCTTTGTTATAAGATCCCCCTTTTTTCTTTGTCTAAAGGGGCCTTACTACCTCTAGAGTTTCCAGGTCTCTCTTGAATCGATTTCCTCCTTTCTATACCTTCCCCTTCTTTCCCCTTCTTCTCTCTCATTGTAGGTGCCAAACAACTTTTACTGATCTTTGCTCTGTCTAAGATTTTCCAATGCTCTTCTTGTTCAGCTAGTTCAGCTAGGGGGGCTTGCCTTATTCTCATTTAATCTTTGCATTGTATCCCTCTCACGACCTTATGTTCCCTCTTTTCTCCTTTCAATATTCTTGCCTTCCTTACATATTGCCTTATTAAATGTCTTTTTCTAAGGGCGACCACCCCCCCTTAATCTCGGGAGACCATTCATATAGTATCTTCGTTCACCCCATCTTTTTACAATCATTGGCTGCCGGGATATATATATACAGATGGTTCCTCTTTCTTTAGGTTAGGAGCCCTTGACACCATTCCCTCCTCTTCATTTCTACCTACCCCCTCCTGTTATTCACCAATCGGTCTAACTAAGGCCTGCATAAGCCCTCTGATTTCAGACAACTCAAGCAACATTGCTTTAGACTGCTCCCCTTGTGATTTTAAGAGATCATTATTTAATACAGATACCTCTAACAGGCCTTGCAAGGTTTTTTGGAGGATCCACATAACCTCAAGCATGGAAGTACTCGAGGTTCCTGTGACCTCAAGCCCATGCAGTGGGGAATGCAATGATTCCCTCCCTGTACCAATTGAGCAGTCAGCACCAGCATTGCCATTAGATTGGGTGATTGTTCCATTCAAGTCTTTTATGCTTAGATCCTTGCTGCTTATTGTTACATCCTCGACTTCACCCTCAATTTCACCTTCAAATGACCGCTGAAACATTCTTGGCGTGGAAGACAGCCGTGGATTCAAAATTGCTTCGGAGATATTTAGTATAGACTGGTTTAAAGTGGCTAAATCAACCTCAACCATGGACTCAGAGGCTGGGGTAGCCACTATGCTGGCCTCCTTATTCTTCACATCCTTCCCCTTGAAATGTCTTCCCAGGAAATCTTTAATCGAGTTAGACACTGATGAGTTAGACACTGATGAGCCACCCTTTGCCATCCTTGGTTTTGCTGATATCGGAGTTAGCAACAGGGATTGTACATTTCTTATTGCTTGTTTCATCCTTCCAGCTGGCTCACTCGGCACACCCTTTAAATTGCCTACGCCGCTCCCTTCACCAATCCCTGGGATGTTTATCTCATTCTTTTTCATAGTTTTTGTAGTCTTGCGAGACCTTGCTTTGGCCGGCGCCATTGATCCCTGCTTCAAAAGTCACTCTCTGGTCTCAATTCGCCAAAATGTATCCTGTTTAAGTGCTACTGCCCGTCCCAAACCTCTACTGGGGTTTCGTAGCACCTTTTTTACCACACTCGATTTTATGGCTTCTGTACTTAAAGGTACTACTGTTGCTATGGGTTAATTTAAAGTCCTTGGTTATTTCACAGAGCAGTTACATCCCCTCCTTAACTCGGATTAGAAAGTAAAAAAAAAACAAAAAAAATGCTCATTCACTTACCTCTCTTCCACGGATGCCCGCTGCACACTACTCTTCAAGCCCCTATTCTCCCATCAGCAAATTAATTGACCCAACTCTATCTCAGTTGGCGTTGAACAGCAATCCTATGGGCTCGCGTTTACTTTATAACAAAGGGGCTAGTTCCAGAATGCCAGAGCAGACTTCCTCAACTCCTCTGCCCGTCGCTGGCAATCACTGGTTTCCCCCTCTCCGGCCACTCGAGCCGCGGCCACTTCCCAGGTCCTTCAGCCGGGCCCTGGGGCCCACCACACACCTCGGGTCTTCCGCACCTCCGCACCACTCGGCGAGCAATTCGGCGTTTTTACAAAAGGCGGTGCTGGTGCTGGATCCTCGCTATCGGCGGCCACACGCGCGCACGGGCTAATCGCACACGCAACACGCAGGTGCAGCTCGTCAAGTGTGCGGCGTCTGCGTCTGCTTCCTCTTCCGGCTTCCTGGGGCGAGGGCTGAGACAAGTGTGTGCGGTAACCGGGGAAAGAGGTCATCTAGTCAGGAATCAAATAAATAATTCATTAATTTTCCCTCTGCATCGTCTCTCGAAATCCCCCTTAACGTGGCCCCACCGCTGTTACCTGCACGGACAGCGGCTGTTTATGAATCTTGTTTATGAATCTTGAGTTTTCTATTCATGGTAAAATATCCGAAAACGTGTTTATGATTATGTCTGATTTACGAATGAATAGATCACATTCCATTACGTGAGCAGTAAGAAATCAACTCATACGAAAAAGATTCAAAATAAATTAAATTACTAAAGGCAAGTTCCAGCTGGGAAAACTCAAATCTACTTGGAAGGCCCCAAGTTCAAGCCTTTTGCTCAGTGAGTTGTGTTTGTATTGCCTGTCGTCAAGGGAAGCTGGTATGACCTTTGCTATGACCTTTGACTAGTTAGTCAACTCGGCCAGACGGGGAAGGAGACCAAGTGAAGCTTCAAAGCAATTTGAATTCGAACTAACTCAAGAGCATTAGCTGCACTCTTTATTATCATAACCTTAGCTATAAGACACTGGAATAATTTGTTTGACAGGGCCTGTGAAACACCGAATATAACTGAAATTATTTTGTCAACCAACCATCCCCGAATATCACTAGTAACATAGAAACTGAAATATTCCATTACAATTAGTTGGACTCTACAAAGTCAAATAGGAGTGACAGGCAGATAGCCATTGAGGTCTCTAAACTGTGACAATGAGCATGATCGACAAGAACAAAACGACTTCCATGAAGCCGACAGCCATCTTGGAAAGGCATGGTACATTATATAAAGGTCGGTATTCACCTGGAAATACGTTTATAAAACACATAAAATCTGTCAAACCGGTGCCAATAAACATTTTTAAATACGTTTTTAACATTACGTACGTTTCAAGGCAGCTTTCTCACATCGGATCTTTTTTTTGAGAATACGCCACAGAGGAAACAATCACATATCAGTTTTGAAACGAATCCTTCTTTGAGATACATCCAACATTGTTAAGCGCGTTGTATCTTATTTTCTTATACCTATCGCCATATCCGCCATGTAAAGGAAAGACGCAGAAACCAACGTTATACTGCAGATTAGCTGTTAAAATTAAAGCAATGCAAATCCATTACGGTTCCTGTTATGGAAACTAAAGAATCACTATGGTGACTGATTGCAAAAGAGATGGCCATTTTGGACGTGTGTTTGTTTTTGACGCCTGCCTAAATGTTGCGCCCCAAAACGGTCCCAAGCCAAAAAGTAGGCACTCTACCACAAAATCAAGAGTTTGCTGTAGTTATAGCTGACGGTTTGGATGCGCAAGCTTATGCTTTTTTTTATCTTGAAACTGCACCTCCAGCATTTAACATTATGACCAATGCACTCTCCTCATTAATTCAAAACATTGAAGCGATTTCGTTCGTCTCTTTTTGATGTCACCTGCTCATTTTGCACTCTTTACGCTCTTAGAACGAATCTTCCCGTCTCCTTATCCGAAATCTTATTTATTGGCCCAGAACAATGGAATGTGAAGGGTTGGGATGAGGGAGCTAGGGAATGCCTAAACTTAACAATGCACACGCTGACGGCGATTCTAAAGTGAAGCAAAGTGCCACTTTAATATTTTTATTATTTTTGAGTCACTTCGGAGAGATAGCACACTAACACCTCTCCCCTTTCGTTTGACTGACCCTAAAATGGAAGTCTCAGAGAATGTGGTCTGTCTGAGCGAGGAGGACCAATGACGTTACTGGGAGGGCAAAGACGAACCGGAAGTGCCTCGCGCCAGCCTCCAGCTGGTTGTCATTCGGCCGGGCTGGGTGCTGAGGAGAAGGACGGAGGGAGGTGGCTGCTGCGGTGGCAGAGCAGCGACCCGAGCAGCCTGGAGCCCGCACCGGGACCGCCGACAGCTCGAACAACAGAGAACAGGAAAGCACCCGCGGGGGGAGGGAGGGCCGGGAACCGATAACACCGACGTAAATAACCGCAGGAGCGAAGATATAACACCCGGAGTCCGAAATCAGCATATTTATAGCATCATTTTTTTTACCCTCATTTTTTCAGCCATTAATATTTTTTCACCCTCATTTGTTTCACACGGGGGAACGCTATTTTATATATTTTTTCTATTTTTTAAATGAAGAAAACCTAATATCCATATTTAAAAGCCTTTAAATACATATAAATATCTATAACACAGATGTACGTTATTTTTTATAGTTAATCGTGAGTGGGGACATTTGTGGCAAAGTAGGAGAGACGGGAGCTTAAGAAGAGGAAGTGCTGCTGTTGGAGATTGTATTTTTTATGTGGAAGTATCGGACAAGGCTGAACATAATTTCAGATCCTTATTTAGATAAAAGCATAATTAAAATCGGTTGAGGTATTCTTGAAAATTGTTAGTTGTGGTTTGTACTGAAACACAGCAGTGGGTTTCTTAAACTAAATATTTATTTAAAAGGTGGTGTTATTAGAAGTACGAAGGATTTTACCATCTGCTTTCTGACAGCGTCAGAATTCAGAGACTGCTTATTCGTCTACGTTTATTTCTTGGGTTTCTTCCTTCCCAACCCTCTTCGGGGAGAAAGGAAACGTCACCGTATTTTTCACAAGATTTGCCAGAGTCAGTGGGTGACGACGCCCATATATATATAAATAAATATATTTAATAGTAAGGTAGGTGATGCACAACAGTAACAGCGTGGTTTCTCGTTAAACACTATAATTAGATTTTCCTTTGCTTAATTCACATAAAACACGTCACATTTTTGTTTTGCTAACCAAAGAAGTTTGTAATTCTATTCACTTTTTTGTGTGCTTCCCTTTAATGGAGGGAAGGCATTGGTACATGTAAACGTTTAAGTTTAGTAATCGGCACATATATTTGTTTGCAGGAGTAAAGATTTTTGGGATTGGAAAGGGTTCATACTCACACATGTCTGGGTTTGTATTCATACTATAGGCTTTTTGGAAGCACCCGTGTGCTAAAGGACACTGGAGCACCTGTGTGGCTGTTTTGCACGGGACATCATTTCAGATTTTAAATACATAATAAATGGGGGATTACGGGTTTGGAGTGCTAGTGCAGAACAACACTGGTAACAAATCAGCGTTTCCAGTCCGATTTCATCCACATCTACAGCCTCCCCATCATCACCAGAATGCATCCCCCGGCCCTGCTGCTTTCCTAAATAATAATGGCACAGCTGCCAACAGCAGCAATGCAGGCTCAGCCTGGCTCTTCCCAGCTCCATCCACCCACAATATCCAGGATGATATCCTTGGATCTGACAAATCCAAATCGCTGCAGCAGGAACAACAAGAGTCTCTAGACAAGCAGCTCTCCCCCAGCCAAAACCAGGAACCTGGGATGCTGCCAGAGTCCGAGAAGAGCAAAAATGATGACAGCCAAGGCGATTCCTCTTCAGAGAGTGGCAGTGGCAAGGAAAAGATCAGAATCGAGTCTCCAGTGTTGACAGGATTTGATTATCAAGATGCGACTGGGCTTGGCAATTCCAACCAGCCTTTGACATCCACAGCCTCTTCCCTGGCTGGGTTCAGTAATTGGTCAGCGGCACTTCCTCCTACTTCTTCAACGATAATCAATGAAGACACTAGCTTCTTTCACCAAGGAGGTGTCCCCCCAGCGTCTGCTAACAATGGTGCCCTCCTCTTTCAGAATTTTCCGCATCATGTCAGTCCTGGCTTTGGTGGAAACTTCTCACCTCAGATTGGACCCCTCTCGCAGCATCATCCCCATCATCCACATTTCCAGCATCACCACAATCAACATCAGCAGCAAAGGCGGTCCCCCGCTAGCCCTCACCCACCGCCCTTTACCCACCGAAATGCTGCTTTCAATCAACTTCCTCACCTGCCCAATAATCTCAACAAGCCACCTTCTCCATGGAGCAGCTACCAAAGCCCCTCACCCACCCCATCGTCGTCTTGGAGCCCCAGTGGTGGTGGGTATGGAGGTTGGGGGGGATCCCAAGGCCGCGACCACCGCAGAGGACTTAATGGAGGAATAACACAGATGAACTCCATCTCACCCTTAAAGAAGAATTTTCCAACTAATCATATCCAGTTGCAGAAATATGCTCGCCCTAGCTCTGCATTTGCACCCAAGTCCTGGATTGATGACAGCTCCAATAGAGTTGACAACATTTTCCCTTTTCAGGTGAGCGTCTTAACAGTTCTTTTATTCCTGCCAGTTGTTTTTCATTCATGTTTTTTACAGATGCTTCTTGTGGGTTTGTTTATTCGGAGAGATTCCAGGGATCGATTCCACCACCAGTAGAGAAACACTAGCACTGACCAACAGATCACATAATTCTTCGTTCTAGCTCTTGAGAAACCTGTGTATTGAACGTGTTGAGAACGAATGCGGCAGTTGCAGATAAAATTAACGTCCATATCTTTCCAGTAATGTGATCTGCTCTCTGAAAAATACCTCTCGTTCTGCTGCATTGTTTTCAATCTGGTGCTCTTAATTTTTTTTTTCTTGCCGAATGGTGTGTTGTTACTAAATATAGACCCTGCTCATGTTAGTAGATGCCCTGCCGCATACAAACATGGCTTGCAAGCAGGCGCAGGCCCAGGCCCTTGTTAGGCAGTCAATGAGAATACGATTCAGCACATAGTTTAAACGAAGATTGTCTAATTCCCAGCAGATTGAAGGCACTTCAGATCTTTTTAAATAAAAATGAGCCCCAACCAAACAACCCCCAGTATTGAGAGGACTGGAAATGTGTTCAAAAATTAATTTGTGCACCAAGATGGTAGGATTTCTCATCACAAGATGGTGGCTTTCCTTTAGAGTGTGTCCTTGACAAATCTTTGTTTTTTATGCGCTGTCCGAATTGGTGTTCATTGCGTTTTTAGTGTCTCGACGATCAGCTATTGCTATCCATATCTGGTAGGCATGAGTGTACCACGATTCCTTTTGAAGCCTTTCTCCACACCCATGTTTTGCTACTAGTATATTTTCGCTTCAATTCGTCAGTGTATATGTTCTCGGCTGGCCTTGGGATTTTGCAGCACTGGCTAATTATGCCCTGCTCACTAAATTATTCAGCTTTCCTTTGGCTGGTGGTAGGCCTAGGCTGAATTTGCTGATAAGAGCAGCTGGTAACCGGCATCTGTGCTGCAGTGCGATTTGTGCAGGGTGTTCTTGTGAGATAAATTGTATCTAGGAGACGACCATTCGTTCAGTCCCATTGCTGCAGCACTGCCTATTAAGATATTGTGACTTATGCAGAATCGGTGGAATGCGGCGCTGCTTGTGGAGGACGGAGAGATTAATGCATTCCATTCTACTTGCCTTACGTTGGATGTTATGAAACCACTAGTGCTTGTATATCATAGCCGTGCACTCTATAATCCAGCTTCTCACTGTAACTGTGCCTACTGAAATCGTGCAAGAAACGACGAATGGCCACTGTTAGCCCTCTACCACCTTTGGGTTGTGTCTGATAAGCATGGACATCTATTTAAGTGCCGGAATTGCTTTGCTGACTGTGTAAGTGCCCATCTGGCACGCAGAATCATAGGATGCTGCGACCTGACTCATTATATTGTGACAGTTTAATTGTCTATTGAAGATTAAATCTTAGTTTTTTCTTTTGTTAATTGTTTAAGTGACGAACACATTAGAGTACCATCACATCGAATCTAAAATAAAACGAACACACTCATACTGCACAATTCTATCATTTGTGAGGCCTGCAGTTGGAGGGTTTGTGGATACGTGTTTTTAAAAAGCTAAGATTTCTGACCAACCCGTCATGGAGCTCGTGTACATTTACACTAAAACGTTGAATAATTCTCTTCAAGTTCTTTGTATTTCTTGGTATTTTTAAGTTGATGTGCAGAATTTGACAAATGCGTCCTTGAAAGGAGCTTTTCATAGAACACTCCTACAGCTTGATTTCGCTCGGCCCCTTTCACGTCGGGCTGACAGATATCCATTGTACGAAGGCGGCGAATAAATCAAGTGTCCTCCAAGGCCTAATTGTAGCCGCAGTAGACATTCAATACATTTATAAAGCCTAAACAATCTCCGTCGAAAGCAAATTTTTAATGCTGACCTCTGTGTAGTCTTGATCTGTTAACATATTGTGAGTGGGATTTTTTTCTTTCTATTTTTCTGTGATGAGAGGTAGATGGGGGAGGGAGAAGAGTTGAAACGCCGGACAAAGACTAGGGTGAAGCAGTGCGTGTCAACGGTGTTTCATAGTACGATGCGGCAAGATGAAATTGAACGCTTGAATTCCCTTATTTCAGCCCTTCATTTGCGATATATACACGGAGAGGCTATTCCAGTTTGTCACTGCATAGCTGGGGGTTGCGGAAGGTTGATTTGAATGTCACTGCTGACACAATAGGCCTCCCATGTTTATACAGCAGTCCTACTGGAGGGCAGCTGTTTTACTTTCTAAACCTTGTCTGGGTTGGGAAGAATGTTACTAGTCGTGTCAAATATTTTGTCGTGTATTGGGACTCTCTTCTCCTTGTTTATGGTATGATGTGGTGAATGATCCTCTGATGTGCACTACCCTCCTCTTGGATGCCGAGGCTGCCCCAAAATTAAATTGCCACTTTGAAATTTGTAAGGTTTTCTTATGTCTGGATTTTGCTTAATTCCTCAACTCTTTTTAAAAAAAAATTGTATTTTAGTGTAGCATGTAGAAAAACATGGTCTGTCATTGCGAGCTTTGACGGAATATTGAAAGATTGTCAAGGAAAATGATTCACGCACACATCTTTGGTCTCTAAAGTGGGTTCGGAGTCTGGAAGTGGCATTGTTGTGCTAATAAATGCTGTATGGTTATGGACCCCAGGAAGAGCTTGATAAGTGCCGCAGAATGATAACCTGTTAAACTCAGTATTAAATCATATTACTCTTTATTGTATTGGCCTTTACTATGGCGAGCATTTAGAGTCCAATCTGTAAAACGGTGTAACGGAATACAATACAGAAGTTATTACTTTAGTGTGCAAGCTCAGTGTCTTAAGAATGCTTTACAGGGGAGAGACTATAGGTCACACACATTCAGAAAATGATGTTTGAGAAGTGATGATGGCAAGTGGTTCAGACGTCCAAGAAGGGATTGAACCTGTACTTTTCTATAGCAGCAACACTTGTATTGCTTCCAATGCAAAAAGTGCTCAATAACATTAAATGGAGATTAAACAAAACAATAATACTAACTCACAGGGGGTCTGAGGGAATGTTTAACGACCACAATGCTACAACCCTATTAACTCTCAAATACCAACACTAAGGTAGCACTCGGTCTCGACCTCCGAAGAGGAATACATAGGTGTGTGTGGGCTAGTTGCAAAATCGTTCACTGGGCACCTTCAGAATGTTTGTAGTGTCCCCATCAGAAAACCAACCTGTACTGACGGGCAGAGCGGGGCTCCGTCCTACCTGCGCTAATGCCGGGTGAGGTGGGGCGATATTCTCCATAATACTGGGAGAATTTAAGGTGATATTTTTTACACTTTCCCCTTTGTTTATTTCACTAAAAGCAAGCAGTAGAAAAAGAAGGTCCTGATGAAGCAGTAGGTGACCTCTGGGCCCAAGGTAAAGCTGCAGAAACATGTCGACCATGATAACTGTCAAGGTAGTTATTTGTTAACACTACCTCTTTTCACTGTTTTTAATAGTGGGAAAGGAAGGTCTCCATTAAACTTTTTTCCTTCCTTTACCCCCTTTTTATTGACACCACCACATTTTGATATAATTTGTTTATTTCATTATTTAGCACTGCTTGTTAGAAACCTCCTGATACCCATTCAGTGACTAGACACATTGGGATACAGAGAACGACTAGGGTACTGTTGTGCCGTATCGCACATTGGGCCACTTCCAGTGTGTCTTCCGATGTCTTTCCCAAATGATGTAGGGCGGTACAGGTTGGTTTTCTGATGGGGACACTACAAACATTCTGAAGGTGCCCAGTGAACGATTTTGCAACTAGCCCACACACACCTATGTATTCCTCTTCGGAGGTCGAGACCGGATTAAACAAAACGCCTCCAACTAATCAGATGACAACAAGGATGCATAATATAGAGTTCTAAGAGTTCTTGGGCTCTGAACCGGACTTGCTCTGACCAACAATATTGTCTTTACTAAAATAATGATTTCTTAATGTGATTTTTCTATTAACGTTGGGTGGCATTGAGACTAAGCAACCATGTGGCAGTGTAGTCAAGGATGTGGGACTTCAGGCTTCTAAAGGTGCTTTGCAGGCACGTCTGAAATCTTGCAATGTCAAATTCTTGGGAGCCTTCCAAACCAAAATATATCAAAGGTTTCTGAGAAGTGCTGTCCATCTTATTGCTCCAGAATGGTCAGACAGTCTGGCAAGTCGACTGCAGGTCTTGGGCAGATTGTTGTGCTCCACTGAGTACAAGTGTACCTTGTACATCATGCTCATGTGCCCTACATACAGCGACCATCATTTGTGTTCATTATGCCTGCACTTTTGCCCTTCTTGTAGACTATTTTGTATGGTTGCAGTTACCTGTGGTTATTGTGGAAAGCTTGACAGGTCTTTAAAGGTTCAGAACCCATCATGTGCTCTTCCAGGGAATGAAAAAAAGACTAATTCCACATTGAGAAATGATCCCTCATCATGCCGAGTAGAAATGCAATCCATGTGAAAGTAAATATGGCTTGCAGTTTGGAAAGTAGGATTTAGAAAATTGAGATGTCTTGATGCGGAGGTCACAAGGACAGGTTAAGGTCCTAGGCAGAATTGAAATGCTGGGTGTTCAAACGAAACCATAGAACGGTCTGTTAAAGGCTGAAGTCAAATGTAACCATAGAGAGTTTTATGCTAAATCCTGAAGTGAACGAGGACAAGGTTCATGATGCACTGGTCTTGTACTTGGTGAGATCTCCTACCTGGACTGCCCCTACTTGAATTGGCAGATAGCAAGCAGGTTGAGGGCAGGGGGGTAACCTCAAGATTTTAACAGACAGTCGGGGAATGGTCCTTTACATGAGTTACTGGACCTTAGGCCAAGGATGGATTAGGCTGCAAGGTATTTGGAGTTTACAACCGATTGTGCAACCGAATCCAGAAGGGTCATTGTCACTTTCCTAAGCATGCATGCAAGCTTACTACTGTTTTTTCCTATGCATGAAATCCATCCTGCTTTGTTAAAGTATTCACATACTGCGTGTATAATAAACCTCATTGGATCTATTTCAGGAATGCAAAATATTTAATATGTGAATATTTTTGGAGGAAGAAACCGTAAGAATGAAACAAAACAAAGAGATGATGGTTTGTGAACTCATATTTTCCCTTCATAGCTTAATGCTTTTGGGAATGGAGAATTTTGAAAAGGATGCTTTCCAGCTACTTCCACTTAAGCAGGGCAGCAGTTCAAGGTCGAGTAAATCATGTAGGGTTGCTGCAGATCTCTTCCCGTCAGCTGGTGCACAGATTGAAGTGGTTTGCGTTAGCAAATATAAAGAAGCGGAGTGTATGCTTTTCATTTATACCAGAAAAATGTCTCTGCTGTTGCAGAACGCACGATTCAGCACCGGTTGTAAACTGTAATCCTCTGCAAAAATGCACGAGTGTATAGCTGGAAAAAATTCACATGCTGAACCATTTATTTTCGCCTGAGTAACATTTTCCAGAAATAATTTACCCTCTGCTATCCATATACTGGAAGCAATACTGGTATCCAACATTTATTGTATTTGTTGCTTATTATATAATATTTTTGTCTATGCATGTAGGCTTACGCCAAGCGAACTTTTACTGGTCTAGAGACGTTTATCATTGAATTACAACAAGGACCTGTAAAGACGCACACTTTGGTTACAGTGAAAAACCAATGTTCAGGGTTAACACCGTAGTTTATTATTTAAAGTTATGACAGTCATTATATTTTACTTATTTAGTGTGAAAAGCGTTTACTAAAGACAATAAGCCTTTAAGGGTGGATTGATTTTACACTGTGTTAAGTAGGGGCCGTAGACCGTTATTTCGTTACAAAGAATCTCGTAGTTTATCCTTAGTATGCAGGGATTTTTTTTTTAAGAACAAACTTTATTGTCCCCCCCCCACCTTCCCATGCCAACATCATAGCTATTTTGTACATACATAGACTGAGATGCAATATTGGCATGCATAGGCAATGTTGTACGTTTTAGATTGAACAGCTTAAGTGAAACTAAAAGAAAAGGAAGGAGAAGAAAGAAAAAGAAACAAAAGAGCATCTAACAAAAAGAACCAGCTGCGATAAGGAGGATAGGAGCATTGTCCTCTAAAAATGTCCAGGTCCCAGAATGGCGCCCCAATTATCGAATCTCGTCAACCACTAGGTAGCCATAGACATAAACCCACTTAAGTTGTGGGGCAGAACCTCTGTCTAATGGTGTGGGCTGTGATGTCTACATCAAAACAATTCCTCTAAAATCCGCCCAACGTTGCCAAATGCATGTGTGTTTTTGAGGGCAGCCCAAGCTTTATATACTAGCTCCTCCAACCCCATGCTGAAATCAAATCCACGCTTCCATACCCCCCAATAAGGTTGGGCATTGTGCTTTCCAGGTGCGAGCTATGTCCCGTTTAGCCACGGTCCGAGCCTAGTACAATAAATGTCGTTTATATCGGTTACCCCATATGTCCTCCGTAATGTGTAATAGCGTTAACTGCCGTGTCATTGGTATGGTCTGCCCAACCACCTCCGCCAGGTATCTATGTACTCCCTCCAGAACCTATCAAGGGCCGAACATGTCCACACGATATGCAGGGATTTTGATGATGGGTACCACCGACGACAAAACCTTGGAGTAGAAGATTTGCAATGTGATAATCCTTGTTAGGACCTATTAAAACTTGTATTTTATTTTGCCAGCTGTAATTTTGTAAATTTTTGTAATTTATGACTTAGTGCTTGCTTTTAGTTTTTTTTTTGATAGATTACCTTTGGACATACACCGACGCTTTTTGGGCAAGCCATCACTGTCGGGATGTTGTTTTTTAGGTGCTGCGGTCTGACTTTTTTTGTTTTGTTACAGATGTGACCCCGTACTCGTGCTTCTTTTACTTTAGGTTGGTGTGCCCTATACTCAGACTTCAATTTTTTGGGGTGGCTGTATTGTCTTCCTTTGTATTCCAGCAGTCTGCTGTGGTACACATTTGCAGCAATGTTTATGTAGAGCAGTGCATTAAAATGGCCATCAGCAGACATAAAGGTACCAAGCCAGCATACCTGTGGTCTGCTTTGGGGAACATTGGTCCTCAGTAGTGCCTTCTGTAGTCCAGTTTTTTTTGTGGTGGCAGTATAGTCTCCCTTCCTATCTCTCCTGTCTGATTGGTATATGCCTGCAGCAGTGTTTATTACTTGGTGCAATGCAAGCATTGAAAGGACGTCGGCAGACAGAATGAGGCACCAATGTTGCATACAAATGGGAGTGTTGATGCCCTGTACAGTAGGGCTGAGTTGATTATGGTGACAAGCTAGTGAAAACAGCTTTAAGGTTCATTGGGAAAAGCAAACTTTTATAATCTCTCTTGTACATGTTGTATCCCCCTAAGTCCTGATGATGATTCAGCAGTTTTTACTGGGGTTGAGACACTGTTGACTTTAAAAACACAGACCTAATATGATTGTTGAGAAATTACTGTAAAGGACCGGCTGTTCTTGTGTTTGTTGATTCACTTGTTGATCACAATTTATCACTTGAGAGCACCAAGCACATTTATTATGCACATGGGTCTTGAAATGGTTTTTCATAAACTCCTTTCAATACATTTTATTCGCCATTTGTTTCTTTGCATCTAAAGTATTGTTACTAGCGACCAGTGTGTTGTTTGTTAAAGTTTATCTCAGGCCCACCTTCTTAGGCTATTATTGTCCATTCATGTGAAACAGGCACTGAGTTTATCAATAATTGTTATAGGCGCAGGGTGTGGGATGCATACTTCTATTTATACACCTAGTCCTTTCTTCATAGTTTTAGGTTTACTTCATTCTTCCTTTTTAGGTATTGCCTACTAGAGAGCACATACACTGTCTGATGCACATATTGTTAGTTTACTGCGGGTTTAGAGCTTACTCATTGCGTACCATTGGTTAGTTTTATTGTCACACCTTTGCTTGCTCCATATTTGCTAGCTTGTGTGGGCTTGCCTTCCACTTGAGTTTGTCCCTTCCCTGGAGCATGGATGTTTTACTTTTGTAATTTCTTTGTTCATCTTCCAGGCACTACTATTTTCTTTTGTTTAAGCACTCTGCAAGAGAACATTTTTTCACCTGTCTCCCTAATGTGCTTATCTTCCTCCTCCGCACTCCATGTAGTGCTTTCTGTTTGTGAGCTTTTCCCTGCCTTCTCATGTTGCTCTCTTCCAAGTTTACTTTTCCTCCACCCTGAAGTTGCTCCCTCACCATTAGTTTGCTTCCCCTTCCCACCGGGCGGGAGAAAATCTGCATTTCCCAACCCCAGAACTCAGGCACGGAAACAGTTTGTGCTGCCACCCAGTGGGAGCAGCTTTCTGCTCCTGCCACATGCAACACATTACACTTTCCTGACCATACTCTTGCAGAGGGAAAATACAGTGTCCCGGGACTTGGGGTCCTGGGGCAGTGTCCCTGAGCCGGCTCAAGGGTGTGGAGACCCCGGGGCCATACCATGGCTCTCTGAGGGGGCTGTGCCTCTTCCTCCCCATTTTGTAAATTACTTCCTGGTTGCTTGGGGTCACCAGGGACTTATTGAGGCTTGGGAAGGGGGCCGCGCATCCCCCTTCCTATGTTTTAAAATATGGGCCCTGGGGGTATGGAGGCCCGGGTCCCAAAAGTGACTCAAGGAGGCCGGGCTTCATGTCCACATCCCGTTTTATATTGGATAGGGCTCTAGGGTGTGGGGTTGCCAATGCATCTCTGAGGCATGGGGAGATGTGCCACATGCTCTTGCCCCCAAAAAACACGACTCCCCCCATCCCACCCCCCCTCACCGCCCTTGATCCACCCCAGGAGCCTTTTTTTATTAAAAGGTGGAAAGATGGATGGCCACAATTTTTTTTACATTTTTTCAGAACCATGAATCTGAGGCACGATTAAAAGGAGATAGAAGTTAGTGTTTTTGGCCTTGGGGAGTGGGATGAGGTGTTCCCTCTGTGATACCAACACTAGGCCTAGGGGGACAGGGTCTTTCCTCCATGCTCCCTGTCTAGGGCGGGTACTGAGTCGGCTACCGCCACACATCTTTCTTGAGGTGGTGGAAGACAGTAAGATCTTATATTAAGATCTGTCCACTGTACTTTTCTTTCTCTCTCTCTCTCTCGCGCTCTTGCTCTCTCTCTCGCTCTCTCGCTCTATCGTTCTCTTTCTTTCTTTCATACCTTTCTTTCATACCTTTCTTTCATACCTTTCTTTCTTTCATACCTTTCTTTCTTTCATACCTTTCTTACTTTTTTAACTTGAATTTTTCCAAAACTACTGAAAGGATTTGCACCAAATCCATAATAAGCACGCTTTCCGGACCAAGATCTAGCTTTCTGCCAAATTTTGTATAATTCCATTCATCAGTTTTTGCAATATTTCCTACGTAAAAAGGAGTAGTAAAAACTCATTTTTGAGACACCCCCCCCCCCCCCCCCCCATTTCTCAACTTCTGCTTGACAGGTCACCCTAACACTTTCCAGGAAGGTGCTGAAGTAGAAGACACTTTTACGAAAGTTTAGTGATTCGTCAAATTGTGCCAAAGTTATATGCAAACCAAAAATATTTTTGCTATGGAAATGCAGACCTAAGGATAACTACGCAGTGGGGACTGACACTTGGTAATGCCTACAAAGTCAGATGTAAAACATTTTAAGCAAACACCACTGCATCACAAGTAAAGGTTTTCTGAGAAAATTAATGTATGTGAAGGTGCGGGGTCTGCTTGTTTTTCTGTGCTGCCTTCTGTCTCATTCATCTGCTGCAGTGGTGGGGCCCAAAAAGAGACTGGACAAATAGTGCTGGATCCACGGGCTCCATCTGCCCCCTCTCTAGAGATGCCAGTGTACATGATTCTTTATTTTTTAAATAACTTCTAAAATTGCTTCCTATGCATGATCAAACACATGCATAGGCAGGCATACTTGAATGTGTTTTGCAAAACTAACGAACAGTCAAAGAAGGACGCCCATGTACATGGACAGCTACTTATAAATTGTATTTGCAAAACATTATTGTACAACTATTTAAAGATGGCTGCCTCAAGAAGGACTCCGCTTTCAAGCAATCACACCAGCCACTTTCCAGTCTATTTCTCTTCTTCCCTCCTTCCTTGAATGCTCTCATGTTCAGTACAATTACTATATCCGCGAAGCTATAATATTTCTCTGTTTAACCATTCTCGTTCAAAAGATGGTATTTTAGCAAACCCAGTACAAGAGATGCAGACCTGATAATTCAGGAAATGCTGAGAACATGTGATGAGCAGTACCCTTTAAAGAGCAATGGAAGACGTGATGGATTGTGACACTATTAATTTTGAGAATGACCAGTCTGGCTCCTTAGAATTGTAATTTATAGTTATGGCTTTAGAAAAATGAAAATAGATAAAGAAACAACAAACGTAAAGATGGCTGCCCTTGTGCGTCCAACTAGGGGTGTGGCTATTTTTTACAATTTTATTATAAAGCCATACAAAAAATATTTCTAAACAAAACGAGCATTGGGAAAACCTAAGGGACGATAGCTGACACCAGAACCTGTGAGTTTTGTAATGCATATTCCTAAGCGAGTTTCATGAAGGGAACCCAATGGCTGCCTTTCTGCCATATTTAATTTGATCGGATAGATAACATGCAAACAATCTGAACGATGATCCTCTGAAAAACTGTTTCATTTTGTTTCGACTTTGCCTTTCTTACTGGTTTCCACAGCGTAACCTCATTTGAATTTTTTTGGTTGAACGATCGCTCCACCAGTACAGCACAAAAAACAAATTGATGTAACTGAAAAAGGTACAACGTTGAACATCATACTTTTTTCATTGATATTAGTATCCTAGAGATATAAAGTTGCACCTCCCTTGCAAATATCTCTTCTCATCCCTGAAGTAAAAATAACTTCCCACGTCATGCTCTGCTGCAGTGACGATAGCTAAAGATTGCCGCACAGTTGGGCAGTGATGGTTCAGTGAATTTTAGTGAAGTAAACCTGCTCCCCAGTCTCGCATATTTGTTACATTTAACCAAACACCCCGCAATCGCGCACAACCCCATACTGAGGAACACAAGGACGGCCCTCCTCAAGATAGACAAGATGTTGGACACAAGTGTGAGGAACACTCAGTGGGAGTCCATATGGCACAACCCCAAGATCAAATATAGGGATAGAACACTAGACATGCACTCTTGGTACAAGCACGGAATCTCCACAGCTAGTCAACTATACTGCAATATGCTACCAACCTAAATAGAACAGGACACCAGGTGGCATACCTTTACAAAGCCCTGTGCCCAATATCCACCAAACTTAACAACAAGGCCACGGCCTACTGGGAGTCACTAATGGGAAGGGAACTCAGTGAGAAAGAAAAGTCTGAACTCTGGGCATCCACCTCGAGAAAGAAAGTAACGACCACCCTAAACCAAACCAAATTCTGGCTGATACACAAAGCATACTGGACCCCCGCCCGCCTAGCCTCCATAGGAATACGCGAAAATGACACATGCTGGAACTGCAACAGACAGAAAGGCGATCTAGCACACCTGATCTTCCAATGCCCCAAGGTTAAAAAATTCTGGCGCAAGATAGGCGAACTTATAAACGACATAACAGGCACCCCACTCCAGCTCGAGTTTCACAGCTTAGCCACAGGTTTTATGACTCACACAATCAATTCCAGAGAGGACAGGGACCTGATTGACCTACTATTAACAGCAGCGGTCAAGACAGTACTGAACAACTGGAAAGACACGGGGAAGGCCTCCTTCAAAACCTGGTTCAACTGGGTCACCTTTCTAAGGGGAGCAGACACCATAACGGCCAACCACACACCGAAGACACACACAAAGAGCGAAATGTGGCTCTCTCTGGACAACTACCTGTCTTCGCACAAGCCGCCGTAAACATCGGAGCAAGCGAAGCTCCTTCAGGAGTCATAATCCGGCCTAGTATAGTTACGCATGCCCTCCAGGACCACAACCAAACTAAACTCTCCCTATACCTCCCACCTTTTGCTCCTTCTCTTTCCTGCCACTGAGGGGGTTGACAATTCAATGGCCGCGAAAGGGACAATCTCACCGGCCACACGAATGTATACACAGCCCGACCGCAAATGCGGGGAGGGCGGGGAGGACGGGGCAAAGAGCCGAGACGTAACCCACAAGAAGACACGAACAACTGGGCACAATGCCAGGACTATGCAGCCAGTCAGAAATGCCAAAAGCCAATGTTATGTTATGTGATACTGTAACCTTTGTGCCCCCCCTCCTCCGGGGCGTCTTTTTTCTGTCTCTCGTCCAATTGCTACCCATGTAAGTGTAATGCACCGTGTATATATAATTTCAATAAAAAATTTACTGAAATTAAAAAAAAGAATTACTTGACCCAGTATTGTGCCCTGAACGTTTTGCTTAATTTACTTTCAAACCATCGCTCTACTAATGGTTCTTTTGTAGATCTTATTTGCAGTGCTGTAGTCAGGTGTGACTTTGTGATTGGTAGTCATGAATACAGTACAATATTTATTTTCGTTGATCTCCAGACATGGCATAAGTGTGTTTCTTTTTTAATTTGCTGCTTCACTGTAGTCATCCTAGTATATCTGCTGGATAAATTCAGTGCGTCAGTTATGCATTTGCTTGCACACTGCAGCGTCTCAATTTATGTGCTTAGTTAGATTTTCTTTTGAGGGGGGGTGGGGAGGCAATTAACTACTGTTCCTTCCTACATAATCTTTACTTCCTAACACTTGCCATGACAAATTCTCTCTATTTGCTATGTGTGCCTTCCCCAACCCATTCACTATATTGCCGAGTATTTGTGCTATAATCTGCCCACCCTCAGTATCTCTTGGGGCTTTCCCTTGTCCTTGCCCTCACTTGTCCTTTCTGGTTGTGGTCCTACACCAGTCCTTTACGCCACATTAGTGTAGATTTTTTGCTCTATTGCTGTTCTGCTGCCAAACTAAGCCAACATCTCAGGCAGTATTTATTCTCCTGACATTGACAAACCCTTAGTCTATATGTTGCCTAGTAACGCATGCAATAGATTTTATAGCTCCATAGACACACGGCTTAAATCACCATTTTTAAAACTCTATATAATCAAGATTAGCTTCTGAATAAAGCTTTCTGTCTGCTGCAAGCAACATGAATTTTGATGGTACTTCTTGTTATGTTATGTATGGTAAGGTCCTAGAGACCACAAAAAAACCCTCACCACTGTACTAACTCCTGTGTTACCGTAATGTTTACTTTGTTTTGCTCTGTTCTCTCTGCATGACTTATTTAAGCACCTGAGGGGGTGATACCCTGACCATGCGCTATACTTTTAGGTCTAGCCTACCAGACAGTGCAAGCTGTCTGGTTGCAAAAGACCTAACATGGGCTTACCAAAAACTTGCTGGAGCTTACATCCCTCCATTGCTTACCATTGGTTGGCCTCATTGTCACTCTAATTTGCTTACTTCTTATTTGGTGGCTTTCCTTGTCACAGGTTGTCCATCTGGTCTCTTCCCTAGCATATAGCCCCTTTACCATCCCCACACGCTCTGACTGACTTGCTTCTATTCTTACAATGCTCACTTGTGGGAATTACTTTTTTCTTTTTTGCTTATGCACTCCATGAAAGTGCATGAGTTTTCCAGCTTTTCCCTCGTGCCTTTCCACACCCCAAATATCTGCCTACCAAACTGCTGTTCCCCCTCATGTTGCAAGCACTCTCCAGTGAGCTTCTCCATCCAAAATTCTTCTCTTGTGCTCCGTGTTACCTCTCCCTCCATCCCTGTGTTCTTATCCCTTCTGAGCTGCTTTCCCCCTCCCGCACACGTTACTGCTCCCGCTATCTTCTCTATTCCTGTCCGGCTCATTGGATTTTCTTGACCAACGAGCATTCAAAAGGTGTAAAAAATGTTGTTTTTTGGGGGGGTTGTGGGGGCAGACAAGGCATCAAATCGCTGTTGGACCTTCTGCTTTAAAAAAAATGCTCCAGCCTGGATCAGTTGACAAAAAAAAATGGCGCCCAAATAATTTTGTGGGAGCACGCACACTTGCTCGCCTTTTTAACATTTATTTTGCCCATGCTCCACAACATCTTGCCTGTGCCGGACAGCATCAC
Source organism: Lissotriton helveticus (assembly GCF_964261635.1). Classification (NCBI taxonomy): domain Eukaryota; kingdom Metazoa; phylum Chordata; class Amphibia; order Caudata; family Salamandridae; genus Lissotriton; species Lissotriton helveticus. The sequence goes on from NC_136068.1 coordinate 694,899,567, forward strand.
CAAAAGGCATAGGCAAAGGCAGTAGGCTTCAAAGGTGGGACTTTTTGACTTTGCCAATGTTTTTTTAAAAAAAACACCATACGTCCGTTTTGAGTTATAGGAACAAAAACCTCACGTATGTAGTTTTTCCTTCTGTTTTTTTCCCCTTTATATTGTTTTTGCCTTCTTTGTAAGTGATATGCTTATTTTCCTAGTCTTTAAGTGAAGTTGCGATTATTGTCTTTTCTCAAAGAGGTGCTGCATACTTGAGTATGTATGTGTGACGTCCTTTACCCATGTGGTTCCAGTCCAAACTAAAGGATAAGTCTATGCCCCTGCGTTCACGGCAGGATTTATGTACAATGATTACGCTGCGCTTTTATTAAGTTCTATTGAAAGTGTATTTTCCATAAATAATCTCGCAATGAGCTGAGTAGTAATTATATTCTTCAGTATTTCATTGAGATTCACAGATGTTGATTAGCTACCAGTGTATTAAATTAAAGGTGCTATCATGTAAGAAGGCTGGCGTTATTTATTAATGACTTTTCAAGTTCAGTAGGCCAGTCCTGTGCATAAATCCCTGCCACCCGTTTACAATTTAAACTTCTGTATTTTAGAATTTTTGAGTTATGGAGAACGTGGGTTATTACAAATTTCTGAAAACTGTTTAATACTTTACTTGAAAAAACAACAACTAACATAAGGTTTACCTGAATTTCCTACATGTTACTTTTTGATAATGAAAAAAAGCGAGGTTACCGTGTCCGCATAGGCAGTAATCAAAGTAGACCACAGGCGTGCTGGTTATTCAAACAATAGTTTTATAGAAAATATGTCGGGTTGACCTGACACTTAACACTAACACACTGCTGGTATGTTTAGTTGTACTTCATTGGCGAAATAGAGCAAAAACCTCTAAAATGTTGGTGTTTGGTTTAGGTACTTGTAAACTTTTTCTTTTCTTAGCAATTTGGTTTCTGAATTTACAGACCTTTGTGATGAGTATTTTGTGTTATGGTGATGAAAAAAGGACATTCAGATCTCATTGATCTTGCTTGTTGAGATAGACAGTTTGGGGGAAATTCTCTGCATCTCCAAGTCTGTCATTGATTGTGCCTAGAAATTGCCTCTGTGCCTTTATATTGGTTTTTAGAATGGGGCGTGGACTGGCCGAGGACCAAGATGGCCACTCGTTCCTGGAGCCCCCGAGTATGCTCAGTCATCGAGTGGCCTCCTCACTCCACGACCCTCTCCGTGGTCATGGCGCTGTGAGAGTGAGCTCGGGGAGCTCTTGGGACTGCCTGGAGGCCCTGAAGCCTTCCAAACAACAAGACGAGCAGAGGCGCTGCTGCCAGATGCGGCCCTCGGAGACCCCTCGACAACAGGGGTCACGGACGAGCCTAAGGACGAGGCTGCAGTCACGACTGGTGACCGCAACTCACTCTAGTGCTAACGCGATGCGCTGTCTTCAGCGTGAGGCCCCCCTGCGGCATGATGCTGGCATCCTTTCCCCCGCTATGTGATCGCCTGACAAATGCAACACTCCATGAAATAGAGCAGTAATAAAACAGCGCTGTTTGCCTTGGGGCCTGGTTAAGACGCAACTACAAACATAGCAAACGGGATGTACAACACCCCACCCAGCTCTGTCAAATGGCCTACATTTGAGAAGCAATGTGGTAGGAGCCTTACTTTACCTACACAGCAGCCGATACCATGCATCCCTTTGAGATGCGCCTTGCGCCTGGTGCTGTCTCTGCTGCATAAATAGCGGACCAGTGCTGCGCTGATACTCCCAGTGCACACAACCCCCTGTTCTACTACAACAACGGCTGGACTCCACGTGTGCCTTTTTCAATGGTGGTGAACCTGTGAGCGCCTTTGTATATCCACATCCAAAAGGGGCCCTAACACTTAATTGGATAAATCATCTTCTGCCCCATCTACGAACACTCGATACCATGTACTGAGAAGAGGGGTCCCAGAACATAGGAAAACGGGAATATATATACATGTGATAATTAAGTCTAATTCTGGAAATAGTAACAACATTGTTATTTAACCACAATGTGTACGTACTTTTGAATCATACAAAATTATTTAACACAATTAGCATGTATTAAGTGCCCCATGAAGGAGAAGGAAGGGGGTGTGAGAGTGTAGGAAGAGGAGTAAAGTGGTCAAAAAGGTGACATAACATTAGTCCTCAGACCTTACTATACACAGTAATGAAATGGTTCATAGAATACGGACCAGCGGTTAAAAAATATTCACATAAATAACATGCTTCCAAGAAAAATACAATAAATCATATATATATATAGACGGAAGCTGAGATGGAGAAGAGCTGTGGACGTTTCGACCCACAGATAGTTGCAGGCAGTGGATGTTGCCTTGCTGGGGCGGGTTATCCAAAAGAGGATAAGGGACAGGTTGCCAAGGGGTCAATCACTGAATTAATCATGTGTATACTACAATTACAGCACAAAAGGTATACGAGGGTATGGTATAATTACCATGCAGAGGAAGTAATGATCATGGTAAGGAATGTTCTCATATTGATAGAGGAACATCAATGACTAGAGTGGCAACAGGTTATCCAGACCAACTGTCCTATTGTTGATTGAGTTTTCTGGAAAGAGAAACACAATACGCAACCGGTTTTAAGTCTCAAACCACTGTGAGTAGAAAAATTAGGTGTTATCACGTGGAGCTGAAAGGACTTGCGATTGAACTTCGGGTAGAGGCATCAATACTGTTAAGCCGGCGGTCCGGCGGCCAAAGGGGTGAGGTTGGATCCGCTTTAGTCAATCCCGCCGGAACTCCGATCAGGAGAACTACAAGGGGTAGAAGAAGGGGTAGAAGAAAGGCCGGCAGAGTATGAATAACACAGACAGTTAAGTCGAGTTGCTAATGGCTCATGTGGGATCAGACAGGAGAGGCAATTACTTGTCTCGGAGAACATTCCGTTAAGACGCGCGGTCCACAATGGTGGCCTGGCCCTGCTAGCATTGGGTCTCATAGCAACCAAAGTCACGTGACCAGAGGGCGGGCTCTTCTGCTGTCATGAGCATAGAAAAGATACTCTTCGAAAAGGGGTCACTCAGTGAGTGCCGAGCGGGATGGGGGGAAGGCAAGTAAGAGTCAAAGAATGAGCAGGGGAATAAATGACTGTTCAGTTGAAATTGCTTGATCTAGCGTACCTGTCTTGCAGGATGGTATGGGCCAAATCAATAATGCAATTTAGGCGGACCCACAACGTAGTTTCAGTAGGACGGAATAAAACAACCAATACATCAAGAGAACATGCAGGTCAAACAATACAGTTAGTCGGCCAGGAGAGAAAAGTATGAAACAACCATTCATACGTATAACTGTACGTTTAGTTAAGTGTGGCTAGCTGTACAAAGGTACTATCATTTTCATTCAGGCCATGCTGTACCGAGTCTAAACGGAACATCCATTTGGACTCACGAGTGTTCAGAATGTTACCAATATTACCAAACCTGGGGCCTAGTGTTGCCTTTTCAAGAAGGATCCATTTAAAACTGTCCGGTGGGTGACTGGCTGCTTTAAAATGGTCAACCAAGGGTGCTCCTTGTACCTCGCAACGTATGCGGCTTGAATGTTGTAAAATCCTTGCTTTCGCCTTTTGTTGAGTCTGACTTACTTAGATTAGGTCGCATGGGCATATGATGGCATAAATTACATTGCTTGTGTTGCAATTCGTGTGTGATTTCAGAGGTATTTTGTGATGCTTGTATTGCAGCTCCTTAGTTTGGATCGCAGTCGGGCAGGCTTTACAATGGCCACATCTGTGGTGTCCTAAAATTGGAGGGAGGTTCCACATAGATATAACAGTGTTTTTTTCTGGGGGATGGAGGAAAGAACGGACCACATGGTCCCTGATGCTTTTGGCTTTCTTAAAGGCATGTAGAGGGAGTGTTTTGTCCCACTTCATCTGAAACCAATTTCCAATGTTGGTTGATGATTTTCTTTATTCTGTTACTTTTAGTGGAGAAGGTGGTGACACATACAATTCTCTCTTCTTGATGGTCCGATCTCGGTTTGGGTTGAAGTAGGCACTCTCTGGGATTGAACCAAGCCCGTTTTCTTGCTTGTTTAATGAGTCTCTTGGGATATCCTCTTTGACGGAGACGGTTTGAAAGGTATTCCGACTGTTCCATGTAGTGTTTCTTGGTGGAGCAGTTCCTGCGGATCCGCAAGAACTGCCCAAAGGGTAAGTTGGCTCTTGGATGGTGGCTATTGTAGTATACACATGATTAGTTCAGTGGCAGCCTGTTCCTTATCCCCTTTTAGATAACCCGCCCCACCCCGTCCTGATGAAGACCCCCCAGCAAGGCAACATCCACTGCCTGCAACTATCTGTGGGTCGAAACGTCGACAGCTCTTCTCCATCTCAGCTTCCGTCCATATATATGATTTATTGTATTTTTCTTGGAAGCATGTTATTTATGTGAATATTTTTGAACCGCTGGTCCGTATTCTATGAACCATTTCATTACTGTGTAAAGTAAGGTCTGAGGACCAATGTTATGTCACCTTTTTGACCACTTTACTCCTCTTCCTACACTCTCACACCCCCTTCCTTCTCCTTCATGGGGCACTTAATACATGCTAATTGTGTTAAATAATTTTGTATGATCCAAAAGTACATACACATTGTGATTAGATAACAATGTTGTTACTATTTCCAGAATTGCTCTTAATTTTCACATGTATATATATTCACGTTTTCCTATGGTTTGGGACCCCTCTTCTCAGTACTACGTTCACCCAGGTCCCAGTGACTACTTTGGGTATAACCCTTGTTCTTGTAACACTCGATACCATGAGCGCACCGACGCCCACCAATGTCCTCTCTCCTTCAACGCAGCCAAGACCCCCGTTGAGGGGATGATGAGACCTAGGGTGGTGCTAACTCACATGCAACTGAATCGGACGCCCTAGCTCTGGAGGGCGCGGCTGCAGTACTGGCGGAATTGAAAGCGGGGTCTGGATCTGTGGCCGCCCGCCTGGATACTATTGTAGCTAGACGCGAGTGCATGCATGAGCGTCTCGACCTACATGAGAGCGCCACTTTTTTTTTTTTACACTGAACAGCGTATTTAGGACATTGAGGATGCGAGTAGGTCCACCATCAAGCGTATTTATTAATTGGAAAAAGAACTCAAGCAAACTGTTGCGTAGGCTGAAGATTTAGAAGTGAGATCTCGAAGGAACAACTTAAGAATAGCTGGCATTTCAGAATCCACTAACACGGGCCAAATAAGAACCTACGTGGAACAGCTAATTATCAATCTCTTTGGCAGGGACGTCCTATCAACAACGTTCGCAATCGAACAAGCCCCCCAGAAAACTCTGCCCGGGGCCGATACCGTACGCAACCCCCAGACTGATCGTAGCCAAACTCATTAACTATCAAGATCGAGACCCGATTCTGTGCCTCTCCGAGAAAAAATTTGCTGCAATGCCAAGGTTCGGCGCTAGCTTTCTTCCCTGACTTCACCTTAGTCGTACAGGAAGCACGACGCATGTTTGCATACGTCACCCAATTCTTCGTAAAGCAAATGTGAAGTACTCTGCTATACCCGGCGAGATTACTTGTACAGTTCTGCGGCAAAGCCCATATCTTCGAGTCTGTTGCTGAGGCTGCCCAATTTTGCAAACAAAATCAAACTGAGTTCCCTGTGTCGAATGGGGAAATGGATGGTCCCTCTCCTTCCTGCTCTTCGTCAATTTGACAACACGCTACACTTCTCACCCATCATGTACTGCTCGCTCCTTCTCCTCATTATAACTTGCCCAGCAGCTACGGGGGCCTACATCTCCTAAGGATCGCAATAGACTTATATAGTCAAAGACCATGTGGAGCGGCTGCTTCACCTACGGAGTAATGGACGTTTCTGACTCTTTTCACTAGGCCAGTATCCACATCTGCATAACCAAGGGCACTCCATCGAATGTTGCTTCCCTTCCCAGGATGACTCCTTTAACCTGTTGGTATTTCTTGTTAGGGGTAAGATAATTGAGATTCTTTGGCAGCATTTTTTTGGATACCAGATGTGGGAGGGGGTATTGGGGACTGGTACGTTCAGTTTTTTTAGTTTTTTTATTTCTCATATTGTGCAAGGAAAAATACAATTAGCAGATGTTGGCCTGATTAAGCTACATACACCATACAGAATTATACTTTCACTTTTATCCTATGCCACTCTAAATGGGCGCCCTCCCTGCTGAACTTAAAGGACACCAGTTGTGGTGCATGACGTAGATGGTACGGGGACTTTACAACCTGTGTATATTACGACAAGTAATGTCCTATTTATCCACACATGTAATACAGGTAGCTTTTTTGCAAGAAACCCTCTGCGCACGCAATGCCACCCCCTGGTTTGCATTAAACTGGGACGCTAATAGTTTATTTTCCAACTATAGTACGTACTCTAGAGGGGTGTGTGTTTTAGTGCACAGAACAGTCCAGTTCAGAGTGGGGGAAATGATAGTAGATTCTGACGGCCGTTACCTTCTGGTCTCGGGAAAGCTTGACACCATCCAACTGCTGTTGGTTAATGTCTATGCCCCCAACGTAGACTCCCCTGAAATCTATATCGACATATCTACATACCTTGCCCAATTACAGCCCTCCACAATTCTCATGAGGGGTGACTTCTATTTTTCCCCAGACCCCTCTGTAGTCTCAACAGGCGTAGGTCATATTACTAAACAGAATTCCCTGCGAGCATCTTAACATTTGCACAATCACACACATTGACTGATGCCTGGTGCTTTAAACACTCTGATACCAAGAGTTACACATTTTACTCTGTCCCTCACTGGGCCTGGTCCCTAATCAACCATTGGTTTGTCACCCCAGACTTAGCACTTGCAATCACAGACGTGACTCACCTTCCCAGAACACTTTACGATCACTAACCAGTACTTCTCACACTACGGCTCGCAGAAGAGACTCTGCCACGGGCTCCTTTGCCTTTTCCTACAAAGGCACTGCTTGACGAGGTCTTTCGTACTGAAGTCTTTGAAGCGATAACCAAATTGTTTCACCTCAACAAGGGTACAGTGCAGCGTTATTCAACGCTAAGGGATGCCTTTAAGGCATACATCAGGGGAATATGTATGGCTAAGCATTCAGTTGTGCTGCGCGCCATACGCGGTGACTTGATAAGAATAGAGCGTGCGCTAAAAGAACCAGACATAGAAATGCTCACTGAAGACCCCGCTCGCTACTACACAGAGTTAAGTTAATACATGAATGTCACAAACTCCTCACGTGAGCTTACATATTTGGGCAAATATGCTAGAGCTTGGGCATATGGCGAAGGAGAGAGACTGGGCAGCACCCTGGCTGGCATTCTAGGCCCACCATGTCAGGCGGCAATCATTACGTCTCTCCAGTTAGACAACGGAAACACCGTCACAACAACTGAGGAAATAACTCGCACATTTACAGAATACTATACTCATTTATACACGTCTCGTTGTAATACCTCTGTAGATAAAATTGCGGAATATCTTGATGAAATTGCTTTAGTCTGGCTGGAAACAGGACAGCAACAATTTCTTTCCTGTCCTATGTCTTGCAAGGAAATCTCTGAAGCAATTGATGGCTTGAATGGATCATGAGCCCCTGGACTCAATAGTTTCATAGGGGTGTCCTATAAGGCGTATAAAACTGGATTAGTCCCTCACTTGCTAGAGGTATATGCAGATTCTCTCTCACAGGGAATTCTCCCACATACAATGCGAGAGACAATGATAGCCCTTCTGCTATAACCTGGCAAACCCCCAGAGAGGTGCACGTCGTACCGGCCATTGTCGTTACTAAAGCACAACAATAAAATATTAGCCAAAGTCTTGGCCATCCGGTTGTCCCTGCTTATAGACACAATTCTCTCCCCTTTACAATCATGCTTCATCCCCAATTGCTCCACATCTGTAAATCTAAGAACCATATTTGCTGTCCTCAATCAACTTAGTCATGAACTTTCCACAGCAGCAGTTTTACTTGATGCTGAGAAAGCGTTTCACACGCTAGAGTGGTCCTTTTTAATGGCCACGCTAATTAAACTTGGCATTTGCAGGGGATTCTGTGATCTGGTCTGCCAACTGGACCGGACTCCATTTGCGCGCCTGAAGGTAAATGGCACCATCACTGAACAATTTGAACTTACTCGGGTTACGCGGCAGGGATGCCCTTTGTCCCCTGTTTTATTCATTATAGCCATGGACCCCCTTGTATGACACTTTCAAGAGTGCCATTTATTGAGGGGCCTCCTTTTCCAACATGTCCCCTCTTGACATCACTATACGTGGATGATATGCTTTTCATCAGGAACCCTAAGTCCATCTCTCTCCTATTTTACGCAAGAGTGTTCACTTTGAAAAACTATCAGGCGTAGCGATTATTTGTAACAAAATCCTAGATTTTCCCCTTAACAAATGCCACAGTCCCTACTCCTTTATACTTCCACTTCAATGGTGCTTTGACCTCCCAACCTCCCCAAAAAATACCTAGGCGTCTACCTGCACCGGCAAAGTCCTAAAGACATATACGGCTGAATTATGGCCCTGCAATCAATAAACTATCTTCCCTAATCGACCGCTGGATTAAACTTCCCTTATCTATAGCAGGTAGGATGTGATGATAAAGATGCTGGTATTCCCCGTTTTTCATATTACTTGTTAAATATTCCTATAGTGTTAACTACCACATTCCTTGATAATCTACGTAGCATGTTTACTAGATTATTATGGGCCGGTAAACACCCCAGGATTGGCAGGAATACCCTCACCCTTCCTTTTGAGCGCTGAGGATTTGGCGTTACTTATTTATATCTATATTATCTAGTGGCACAGGCGCACTTTGCCTACCACTGGTTTCATTACAACACATGACTACAGTTTCCGGATACCGAAAGCTCGCAAATCCACCCATACCCGCTCTCTACTCTCCTACCATGAGGACTACCAAGAAATACCAGAGAGATCCAGACACTCCACTACATGCTGGACATGGGCCAGACTACATTGGTACCTCGAGTTCGACCATTTATACTCTCCACACATTCCCTTTGCAGATAATCCGTGGCTACCCCCCACTACCAAATCACTTATCAAGGGGACCCTATCCACTTGTCAAGTTCATAACTTAGTCAATACCTTTACAGAGACTGGACTGCTCTTGGTCACGTTTCTTACAGAGGGGCATAATGGCACACACATGGGTAGACTTATCTTACATAGACTGCGCAGCGCTCTAAGTGCCATGGTACCGACCACCCCTTTTGAGCCTCCCGACTTTCCCCTTCTGTCCCTGGTCATTACAACCCCAGACAGAGCGCACTTGATATCCAGGCTCTATCACACGGCCTTAAACTGAAGGCCAGTTGTTGATAGGGAAGCAATGGTAGCGAGGGAAAGATCTTTCGGGACCTCACTACCGGTTAAAACATGGTATTACTGCTGTGATCAGACCAGGCTGGTTTCCAATAACCACAGACATAAACTAGTACATTTCAAATATCTGCACTGATCATACACCACCCCCACTTAATGGCTAAATTTAACTCCACTAAATCCCACTGTTGCCCTAGATGCGCAGAAGAACATGCTGACTTTATCCACCTAGCCTGGACCGCCACACCTATACTTGCATACTAGGAAGGAGAGTTCAATACCCTATCGCAAATGATTAAGACTGAGCTTGACCCAACTCCCCTGATGGCTCTACTTGGGTTTGTTCGGCCATTACCGGCTAGAGTCCGACGCTATACTGCCATTGCACTGCTGCTATCCAAACGCCAGGTGTCCTCACATTGGAAAGCTACATCTATACCCACTGTCAAGGGATGGATTCAGGATCTAGTAAACTGTGACATGGGAATAGGTGTGGTGCAGCGGCTAGGGCAGCTGACTCCGGAACACGGGGGCTCACGGTTCTAACCCTGGCGCCGGTGGCAGGTTAGCCCAGCACCTTGTGACTCTGGGCAATGGCTCTCTTAATCTTCCAGACGGCCCCCAGCGCCGGGACACCTCTCCGGAGGTAGCTGTGTGCTTTACAAATGCTGGTATTTCATTTTTCACAGTATGTGTGATACCTATGCAACCCTCCAGCCACCCACCCACCATCTGCCCAAGAACATATGGCAACCATTGCGTTCCTATTCACAATTATTCCCAGTTGATGGCCGTGACCCTGAAACTGATTAACGCACATTGCATTATATTGCGATACACATGACTGTAAACACTACGGTCACTTCCACAGTACATAGCCCAAAACCCTCACACACACCTCGGGGACGGTCACACCTGTGGTGTATGAGTGACTTCTCCCCCCAACTCCAAATGTACATCACGCACCCTCTTTTGAGATGCCTGCCTCTCTGCAGTTTGCTGATGACCCGAGCACCAGGCTCCTTCCTCTTAAACGCTCCTCGCGTTGTTCCAATGTTCTTTTACTTTTTCATTATAATTAACTAACACTTTTATCAGGAATACGCATGGATTTAATGATCATTTGTTGAAAATAGACTCCCCCCTGCATCCTGTATATGTATCTATTATTGATTGAGCAGTATCTGGGTCTACAGGGTTTTCGTCCCTCTTGTGTTTTTTCCCCTCAAAAACCAATAAAGATTTTTTTTTAATGGATTTTAGAAAGTATCATAAAAACTTTGTTTGATCAAGCCTGTAGCCTAGATCCAGTCTAAGGTTTCTCTTCATACAGGCGTCATCCCTTCCTTCAATGCTTTACTGTTGATTTTTTGGTAAATATATTTTACACCAAAATATAACACATGAGCATCATGTCGCAGCACAACATCACCTTGTAAGAGAAGAAAATTGAGAACCGCAAAAAGTGAACACTGCCAGCTGTAGGCAATACAGTTCTTTGAATTCGAAATAGGTGCACAACGAACTAATGTTATAAACAACTTAAAGGGGGGAGGTCTTAGATGATAGACATAGAGTATAACAACCCCCTCAGTTAGTACAGGGCTAGCAGTCAGGATAGTGTAGCATGAACGGACCAGGACTAAATTGGTAGCATACCAGAAGTGGTTATAAACCATGTAGTGAAAGCAAAAAAAGATGGAAAGAGGAAAAAGTATTTCTTTCTTAATTGAGGAGTCCTCAGTCTCCATCTTTATCTGACCCATCAACCCTGAGTTTCTCCATACATGCTGCTGCTCCTGCATCCACCTGCAAAAATAAGGACGTTTTGTCACCCACCAAAACACTCAGCTCTGCTGGGATCGGGAAACCTGCCTAAACACTATGTCTAACAAAGTCCTTACCAAGATACTGTAAAGATTGCCTCTTCGCAAGAGTATACAGTTGACATCAGGAAAAAAACAGGACATGTTTGTCAAGGTACAAAATCACTTCGAAACACATTGTGATGTTCCTCGTTTTGCATGTTAAAGAGGGTCATGCTGTTTCCCTCTTGATATACCTTGCCCCCATCTCATGCTAGCTCCACAGCCACATTAATTTAATTGGGTCGCGGTCCCAGTCCTTCAAGAAAGCAGCAGCAAAGGCGCCTAAATCATTTCACATGCAGAATCTTGCCAGCCAAGCAATTGTGGTTCACCTGTTCTCAAAGTTCTACAGCTTTTATGATCTGCCCTCCAGTGTGCTTAATGATGGTCATTGCTCGATTCTGAAAGTTAAATGCACGTTTGTTTACCTTTCTTGGAGAACCCACAAAGTGCTGAACTTTGCTGATCCTAAATTTTTTCCAGGGAGTGGGCAACCTTTGTAAATGTATTTTGCAATTTATTCTCTGAAGCTGTGAACTTAAGTTCTATTTTGTCACCTTCTTATGAGGTCTGTCCATGTAAGCCGTCAGTCTTCACTCCCTGGATGAACCTATCCCTGCATCGTATCATGTTGAATCTCAAAATGCTACTCCTTGATATGGATGGCATTAAGGTCAAAATTAATTATCCAGCAGCATTAGTTTTGCTCACATGCATGATTCTTTCTTTGTAGGAATTATCTCTGAGATAGTCTCGTAATGACTCTAACGAGAGGAGAAGGAGAAAGTCACCCACAAGACGTCCCACACAGCAGTGCCAGCACTACAAATGTACAGGATGTCACACCCTGTCTTTGCAGCGGACTTTTGATGAAGAGCTCCCTGCTCTCACTCTGCTGCTCCTGGCATCCCATTCCATAGTCCACGTAATGCCCACTTGTAGCTGCAGTACAATTTAAGCTGCACTCAGGAGTGACTCTTCCGCCTCTGACATCCGCTCGCTGGACTGTCATTGCAGTTGCAGCATCACTCCTAGGACAAGTGCTCAGCTTCTATCTTGAAACATCACGTCTAAGAGGAGGAAGCAGTTCTGTCACATCAGCCCTGGAGAAAACCGTATCTTTTTGATGATCCCACCACTCCCAGTGGAAACGTCACAGCTTCAGCCACCACTGGGTATATGATGATGATGATTACAACATCTGCTTAGAACAGGACAGTAGGGACCTGCAGAGCATCAGCTGAGGAGGTGCCCAGAGGAGTTGCCGCACCATCGCTCGTGGTCATGCCCCTCCATGACTGACTTTTATTGTTAATTTGAAGCTGCTGACTAGTTGGCCGCATTTTATACATATTACAATAAAAAACGGAGTTGCTTCAAAATCAGTAATTGAATAAACAGACTGCATGTGGCCAACACAGCCGAGATGTGTGTGTGTGTGGGGGTGGGGGCGAGGGATAATCATACTGCACTGACAAAGACCTTGCTGGAGACTAAGTAAAATAAGTAAAACATTGTTCTGTTAGTTGAGATTAGTATTCAGCATTGGCTGTCACTATCCATTGATCAACACTGGATTGTTGAAGCCATTTAGGAGTAACAATCCTTTAATGCAAGTGTTTTTTTCTATTGTTTTTGAGGGGTGGATAATAGGAACTTTGTAAAATTCTGCATATGTGAATTCATCGTACAAAGGACCTCATCGTAGCCCTCCTCACTGTTAATATCGATCCCCAAGCAGTAACTTGATTAATCTACTCTTCTGCCACGTGAAGTAAAGATGAATAATCTAGAAAGTTTATTTTTGTTGCCATTTTGTCTTGCCCATGATCGCTCCTCTTGGACCCTTAGAACCTTTAAAAGCTGTTTAAACCAATGAAACAGCAGTCAGAATGCCCACAACTTTCTCCATGCCGTATTTTGTCGGAATGTATCTTTGTGGGTTTTCGGCTGATGGTGCAATTTGAAGCCTCTTCTTCTTCTAAATAAGTCTGTGTTCTCTTGCTTTCACCGTGCTTGCTGCAGCCCAGGTTTCTGGTACACTGTTTTTGGGGGCAGTTTTCTTCACATCAATACTTAATCTCCAAAGCAAAAAAGCATTTACAATGCAAAGGTTTCGCCTTTGGAAAAGTTTGAGCTATTGGCATTGTAAATGACAAAATTTGTATTTATGTGTTGGTTTTGAAAACAGATAAATAAATGGCATTGTCATTTACATTGCTAATAGCTCTAACTTTTCCAAAGGCGAAACCGTTGCATTGTAAATGCTTGTTCAGTTCTTCAGCTCAAAAACGGACTGTGTTAAGCAAGTTGGCTCGTGTGTGGTTTCGTGGTCTATGCAATTTATAAAATTAGCATTAAGCAAAACTAAACGCACGCTGTAACTCACCTGCTCTTCGTGAAGTGTCCTGGTTTCACCTGGACACATTTTACATGTGCTTCGAGAGTGTGGAAAAAATGATGCGATTGCACGTGCACTAATTCTATTTTTGAAAGTTACAAAACTGCCTTTCTGATAGCAACTTTTCCCATTTATCGTGATCAAGAATAAATATAATCTAGTGACCAATGAAACCACATTTCATTTATTTCTATTTAATTGCAATAGTGCTGGAATCTGAATTACCAACATTGAATTAAGCTAAACTCGTCCCTGAATTTGCCTGCAATAAAAGTCATTTAGTAAAGCTAGAGTTTAGAACTACAATGAAAGTTCATTCAAAACAACGTAAGTACAGAGCAGTATTTCTGTGCAGCACACCCGGTATATAAAACAGATTATTTCCCAGCTGAAATTGTCCAGATAAATAGTCATGTTTTTCTTCTATATGCATTACTCGCATTTCTCACATTTTTAGGATTTTGTCTCAAAAGAAACCACAGCGGAAAGGACTTGCTAAAAACATTTTCTCTGCTCCAGGAAACCGCTTCGCAAGACGCGTTTATAAGATTTCAAAGTAGGAAACTATTTCGGAATATGAATGTATTTTTGGTTATAGCTGTACCTGCTTTCCAGGGGAACCCATAGTTTTCAGCGGTTTTCCATAGAAGAATGAAGGCGAGAAGCGGCAGTCCTGGGGTCTCCCGAGGTTCAGCGCGAGCACAGCAGTCCCTAAGCATGCGGCGTTTCAGCTCGCGCACTGCGCAGGAACTATGTCAACAGAGGGATGTGTGAGGAGAGTCCCCTCGGGCTACAGCAGCCTCCTGCAAGCACCGGCCAGATAGCGAGAAGACAGGGCGTGAGAAGCGGCAAAGAAGAAAAGCAAAAGTCTGCTAAAAATACAACGTGACCGTGCACTCTCCCGAACTTCCGGTGTCGGGATGTGCACGCTCACGGCTGTCGTAGGGCGGGACTTCCTCTTATGCGCCCACGGAGTGGATGGCCGGCCCAGAGGAGCGGTGGCAGCAGAAGTCAGGAGTGGCGGCTGAGGCTGCTGATGCGATAAGGTAAGTGGGGCTTAGTCGTGGGGGTGTGTGTCTGTGTGTGCGTGTCTACCTGTGTGTGTGTGTGTGTGTGTGTGCGTGTGCATGCTTCCGTGAGTGTAGCTGTGTGTGCGCGCGTGAATGAGAGAGGCTGACGCTGTGATTGTGGAATGTAGAGCAAAAGATGTGCACGGCTGGGCATGCGTGCGCGTCCACGAGATGCAATCGGCGCTCGTGCCCCGGCCTGTGGTCCCTTCAGCGCTGACTAGGCAGCATTAGGTTTTTCGCTAACGCGAAACCTAAAAAGGATTATTTTCCTAAAGTGAAGGTAGAGCTTCTTTCTCTGTATTAGCAAAGTGTTGTCCTCGAATAAAATGTATGTGTCTGAACAATTCGGGGGGAATTACGTTTAAGCAGGTAGAGAGAATGCAGCAAGTTTCTTTATTAGGAGACCTCCACTAGAAACGTGTAATCCTTAGAGCGAGAACACCTGTGCTGACCATTTAATGTAACAGTGTTGCAGGCAGAGAAGTAGGCTCCTTGATTTGGCTATCTACCATGAGTACGGGCTAATTGTGTTACTCCATCACAGTCTCATCTAAAGCACAAGCTCATTGGATTTGTAGATCAACTTAAGCTACTTCAGGTTCAACCTGAGCTCCTGAGGAGGAAGTTGTGGAGTTATTGTATCATATTCCCATAAGTGTTAGAGTCTCGCCTGTCGTGCAGTCAGGAGCCTTAAGCATTATTTAAATTACTAGTGGGGATTAGTTCATCCCTAGCACTTCTTTCAGATGAGCACAAAGGCACTTGTAAGATCTGCTTCAAATTTTTAGAAATATCCTAATGGCTGCCAGTTCAGTATATTTGGATGCCTTTTGCTAAGTTTAAGCTGCTATTCAGAATTTTACATTGTTTTCTGCTCTTTGTTGTACGCACAGTGGTGACATGTATGTCATTTGTCGTCATGCTACTACTTAATCTTGCGAATTTTATGATGTGCAAGGTAACTACCTTTTGCTTTCCACGTTGCAGTTTTAGGGTGAGTATTTCAGTGGAACATTTGGTTATGTGGGTTGCTTTGAATGTTACATTTGTTATAGTTGTTTAAATATATTGGCCCAACATGTGTCTATGATATTCCTCTTTGGGAGGGATTTATTACACCCTTCCAAGGATAGTTGGTTTCTTTTGTGGGCCATTCACGTTTTTACCAGGCAGTTGATACAAAACAGCAGCTCATTCAATGAAGGTAATTGTAATAAGAATTGATCTGACTACTTGCATCTTTTGCTACCATGGAATAGTAGAAACGTTGAATTTTACAAGGTTTATCTACACAAATCCACGTCTAATTTTTGAAGTGCAAACCCATGAAGATTTATTGTGTATTTAGGATTCGTTTCCCGGATGTTGTGCTCCCGTTTGGCACTGTTGTTTGATTGTATTTGTGGATCAGTTGCAGATTGCATCACCACAGTACTTGTGATCCTAGGAGACAGCTGATAGGGTTTGTGATTACAGATACCCAGGCGCTCTACCTAGGGTAAACGTTACAATTCATAGGAAAAATGATGTCTATGATGTGGTGCGTGAAGAGCGAACGGAGTGACCCTGAACCGTTCCAAGAAAATCTAACAGACTTTTTCGTTAATGAACTAAGAGCTAAACTCTCGCAACCACAAGCAGTGTGCATAAAAAGTACAACAGTAGTTTCAACCAAGTAAAAACAACAACAGATCTTCAAGTTCTTAAAGTTTTCCAGGACGTTTATTGGATCCACATTCAGCCGACACGTGTTTCGTCGTGTTCCCAAAAGTTAAGTCAACACGACTCTTCAGGGCTGGTAAATAGACCCAGGCATCTAAGGATCGATGCCACACGTAGGTGAGTCGAGCGAAGAATCCAAAATCAAGATTGACAAGTAGTCAGTCTTTAATATATGCAAAGAGCCCTGGTTCCGGGTTCCAAATAGATTGTGTCTCTACTCTTGCAACAGAGGCGCTCAGTAAAGCGCATAGGATCAGAACAAAACAGGGGAGACAAGACACGTGTAGGTGTCAGTCTATACCGGGAGGGGATCCCAAATGGCAGTAGCGGAGTAGGTTCCTTTAGCGTAACTGCAACACAAGAGTGCACTGCGGTGCGGGATCCCTCCTCTGTGTGTTCCCGGTCGCCGTGTTCCGAGGACGTACTTGTGATCCTACTCGACCTACTTTTGAAAGCCTTTTATATGAGAACAACACGTTCTCCAGTGTGAGGCTTGTGAAGTGTACTCAACTGTTGGTGTACTCTGGCGCAAAGTAATCTGTAAATGACAGATTAGGCCTCTTTGTAACATAAACAGGATAGGAAATGTTTAAAAAAAGTAGAAGCCACCCTTCTGCTTTGCGAAGAAAAACGCATTTAACGATTACTGATCATTTAAAACTGTAACTTGATCTTGTGTTGTTCTTCAGGTTAAATATGCTTAATATAAAACAACGCATTTCTTACTGAAAGGGCCTGAATGTGGCCATTGACATTCCTAATGACCCTACTGTTTCTGCTTTGTACCATTTCATGTACTTTTGACTATAACATTCAATAGCCAGCTTTCCCTTAATTGTCTTTAATTCCTGTTGCATATAAACTAAGGTGTCCCATGAAGATTACCTTTTTTAAATTTCATCATGCTTTCCTTTCAAATTAAGGGTGCCAACAAATGATTTAAGATTGTAGATTCTCCGTCTGTAGCTCCAGATTCCTTATTGATGTCATCTTGCTCTTACAAAAGGGATTTATGACTTCATCTTTTTAGGAATTATGGTGGAATTTTCACATGTACAAATTTAGGCTTGTGGATGATTTAGGCTCAAAGGGAAGATGCTTCTTGACTGGAAAAATATTTCCACGCGGAGAAAGAAAACCCAAAGTTGTGCGTTAAATTGCACATTTGCATCACATTTCTATAAACAGAAGATTCCACCAACGGAAAATCCAACATACATACATTTCACATATGTGATTATCTTTATTGTAGCTTTCCAGGCTTCTCAAGAGGGCACACAAGTTAAAAAGTTTCCAAATGTAAGACTAATCCCGTGGGTGCAGGTTTCTGGCATTTTGCCGCATAGTTAATGTATAGGGTACTGCATCTCTTTTACCTAACCCCTCCTAACCACAGGATTTAAAACATAAAATCGGGTTGGTTTGCAGATGGGCTTTCTCTGCAATGGTTGGTAACTGTGTAAAGAATACAATAATTTTTGAAAGGCAGTGGACCCAAGGTTTGTACAATTCAGTCGTTTTCTTTGGCATTAAGTTCTTTAAAACCTTGAGCATGGCTTAGTTTGGGATGCCCTTAGCTGCATTTGCATTTTTGGTCTGTCCAAGGGATAGTAACCTGTTGAATAATCAAAATGTGTTAGGTGTTGTTTTGTGATTGACTGTGCCAGCCATCAATCGTTCCTAAAAGTCGGGTTTCCCGCATATCCTTTGTTTAAATACCTTCACTCAATTTTAAAAGGGATGGTATAGACATTTGTGTTCTGAATATTAGGATCATCTTGATGGTTTAAGCCTATAGGTTTGCATAATGTTAACTAATTTAGATTGGTGATGTTGGAGGCCCTTCTGTTAAAGCTTGCATGGTTACTTGCAAGTATTACGAACAGTTTCGCTGCAAGCTTGTTTTTGAATGTATTGACGTTTATTCACTTGAGAGCTAATACTACCATTGTAGAATTTCGGTGACTTGTACCTCTTCTGTTAATCCATTTTGTTATCCCTTTGTAAATTTGGCGGTTATGAACTTGTTTGTAATCCCAAAGCAGAGATTCAGTTTGTCTAGGCTGTAGCTGAAACTCCTTTGTTACTTATTTCTTACACATTATCCTTACTGTTTGCTAATGTTTTGTTTTTTAGATCCTTAGATCCATTTTTAAAAATGGTGACTTATGCTCCTTGATGGCTTGGCTCACTTTACTTAGAACAAGGATGGGTCTCCTTTACAATCAACCTAGCATGATATATGATGGCTTGGAGGAGGGGGGCGGGGCAGAAGAGTGTAAAAGAATGCAAATTGTTGGTTATGCCAATTTCTGTTGAATAGAAGGTTTTTTTGTTGTGTAAATTGTTTTAGCTTCTCTATGCATCTTTACGGTTGTGGAAGAATCTGTCTGTTGGGCTGCTATCTCAAATTCAGTTTTGAGAGTAGATATATAGTGAGTGCAAAGTTAACTAGTGGCTAGCTTAGTTACAAGTATTGTGCTTCTTGTTTCCACATATCCCATCGCCATCTTTTAGATACAGCAACTCGGTTTCCTCAACTGAGTAAAACAGTGTCAAATGAGGGTGTATCGGGGGCTCGTTCTCGATAAACCAGTTACATTTGTATGCTCTCTTTGAAAAATCCTTATTCTCATGAGAGGTCTCTGCTTATTAAGGATTGACTCTGTTAAGAACTATCCCCTTTTGGTATTTACCAATTACGTTGTTTTGTATGCTTGATATTGTATTTAAGTCGAAATTGTGTATACCCATCTCAGTTGCTGAAATACTGTCCTCAAGTAAATTGTTTTTTTAATTTCTATGAAATAAAATGTTTACTTTTGTTTTTATTGTGATGGGATTGACCGTTTATTGTACAGAAATAACTTGTATGGCCTGGACATCATAAGGATGCATTGCATTTTGAAACCACACCACGTGAATATTGGGTGTAAAGTGGAACTCTGAGTATCTGTGAGTACTTGGCTTCTACACTGGGCACACAATTGAGTAAGATTATGGACTGTCGAGGTCTGAGTTTGAAACCATTTAATCATAACATTAATTGACTGTAAGGCCAGGCCTAATCTGTAAATAATATATTCAGTAATCATCTATTTCGGTACCATACTTAAATATGCATTTGTTCATTCTAGTAATTTACTCATCCCTTTTAAATGGTGATGTACATTAAAAAGTACCATTGATGATGCCTCGAATGTTAATTCATGTACAATTTTAATATTGAAAGCAGAGTGATTGTAATCACAGTGTGAATATGGGCACTACTTCTCAAAACTGAGTTATGCACTACCACCAGCTTTGTAACCTAAAAGAGTATGTTTGATTTGTTTTTTTTAAATATCTACTACATTTAAAATTGTATAAGTGAGGCACCTTGCTGCTACTAATTTTGCTGTCACAGTTCTCACCTAATACACAATGACTCCCTGGGTGCTGAATTTATTTACCATACATTATTAGAAGAGTGAGACCTTGATAGGTTTGTTAAAATCTGCCGACAAAGTTGAACACTGTCCCTACCGAGTCAGTCCGTTCTAATGTTTGGTAGTTGAACAGAGAAAAAAACTGTCCCCTCTTCCCCCTGATTAGAGGCTTGCCATCGGCACAGAATAGAGTATTTGCTTGACACTGGATAATGTGATAGATGGCGGGTAATGTTGACGGTGGTTAAGAAGGCACTGGTTGTGCTAGCCTAGAAAGGGTAGGGAGTGATACTTGATTGTCTAAGAACATCCTGAATCACTGAAACATGGTCTTATTGATGGCAGCCCATTGGCAAGCTGACTGCTCTTCTATCTGTAAAGAATAGTTCTTGGAACACCAGCATATATTGTATTTCTGTAGTGTAAGTAAGCATTAATAGTGCACATAACCACTGTCTAATTAGAAGGTAGGCTTTACTGAACACAGTTGATAGAACAGCTGTTTACTACGTTACTTGGGGCTAACATAGTGTCATACGCTGATGACACCTAACTGCTGTTTAACTGGAAGAACAAGGCATTTCTGGGTGGGAAAATTCGAAATTGCCTCAGTGCAGTCTTTTACTGGCTTTCATCAAATCAACTCAAATACAATGCAGTGAAGACCATGCTTCTCTTCTGTGGACATGAAGCAGAGGTTTCTTGGCAGTCCTTTTAACCAACTGACGCCACCCCTCCGCTTACTCCGACCTCTTCGGTCAACAAACGTAGGCATTACATTTGAATGACAACTGCTGTTTTGCTCCCAAGTCATCACCGTGGAGGGCACTCGTTTTGCTTTACTTTGTATTTTGAGAAAGCTTTTGCATGTCCTGAATGCAGCTGCATGAACTTTCTTTGGTCTGCCCCATAATTCCCACGTATCCCAGCTTCTTCATTGGCTCCTGATCAGTAAGAGGATCTGCTTTAAGATTCTGCTTTTCACCCAGAAAGTCTAATACAGGACAGGCCTAAGCTATTCAAGAGCTAGAGTGAAGTTCTATACTCCCCGTAGAAACCTGCGCTCTGCCAACCTCTGTCTTGCCAAAGTTCCACGGGTGAAAAAGGCAAGGTCTAGGGGCAGGTCCTTCTCCTTCCTGGGGCTCTCTCTGTGGAACAAACTTCCTTTGAAACTCCGATTCCTTGAGGCAACCCCATTATTCCGGGAAAAAAACCAACACTTTGGCTTTTCCATAAATTCTGAGTCCCTTATCCCCCTCGGTTAACCCATCTTCTGCATTAGCACTAGGACACTCCTTGAAGTAACAGTTGCGCTCTAGAAATCTCATACATACATACCATGATGGACATTCCGACTGCCAGAAAAACTGTATTCGAGTGGAACAGATTGAAACTGAACTCTTTTGCTGGTATAGTTAAATTTGCTATGAATGAATGAATTGCGGGACATACAGAGCGCAAGACTACTCACAGGAGTGTCCCGGCTCCAAGGAACAAGCAAGAGCAGGAAATAAAGAGGGAGCAATCAAAGTGTAAAGAGCCAGGTCTTTAGCAGTTTTTAAAACACTGTTCATTTGTTACTGACCGTAGCTCGCCAGTAAGCTATATCAAGCTTGCGGGCCCAAGAGGGAAAAGGATCTACCTCCTGTTTTTCCACACGCCTAACCCTGGGGACCTTAGCAAGATGACCAGAAGATGATCGTAGAGTTCTAGGGGGAAAGTAAAATGTAACCCTATTGGACAAGTACTCTGGCCCGACTGATGGCGAGCTCTGTGCATAAGTGTTATCATTTTAAACAGTATCGTTTTCCTTACCCGTAACCAATGCAAATGTATCATATGGATCGTCTTGACACTCGTCTGGTAAGATGGAGTACCAGACGGGCTGCTGCATTCTGGACCATCTGCAGTTTTTGCAGCAGACATTGAGGAAGGCCCGCATACAGAGGATTGGCATTGTCCAATCTTGACATTACCAGTGCCAGAAGCACAGTATTCCTGACTGGTAGTGAGAGAAATTGTAAAACAAAATTTGGCCATGCATATCAGGCCAATACAGGTACCAGCAACTGAGTTAATCTGAGCTTGGCGAGTGAGGTGCTTGTCAATCTTGACACCCAAGTTCTTTACCACTTCAGCTTGAACCTTAGGAGTAGGGGTCTCATGTATTCAGGCCTTCCTCAATGTCTGCTGCAAAAAATGCTGTACAGTGCTTTTATTCAAGTGGAGATCATCTTTAAGCTTTGAGCCCTGGCTAAAAGATTGCCCTATTGGAGGGAAATATGACAGCTGGTCTGCAGTGATTGTCCCAAAAATAGGGTGAGTGTCTCGGTAAGAGAACTTGGAAGCATTGAACTGTTCCTGAAGAGCCCAGGGAGGAGAGAAGTGGATGTTAAACAGCAAGGGAAGAAATGTGCCTCCTGCAGTATTCCACAAGAAATACTGGCACACTAAAAATAATCAACTTCAGCTGTTTGAGGTCTAACCGAAAGAAAGTCTTTAAAAGTATTATGGACAGAGAGGTGCTGATAATGGAGGTGCTGGGGAATAATAGTAGACCATCTTTCCAGCAAATTAGCATAATGTATGGTATCAAAATTCGCACTTAACTCGAAAAGAGCACCCCATAACCTCACCATTTTTAAGCCTACTTTCAGAGGAACAGTTTCCTCTGTGTGCCTCTAGCCAAACCAGGTCTATGTGAATAAAGGCAACTAAGTCACCAGATGATACTTGGCATGTCTGCAGCCACCTTTTGATGATTTTTTTTAATGGATATGGGAAAGGATTGAGGGATGGAATTGGATAGCATGGAAGAATACTTAAAACAGGACGGTTGCCTCATAATACTGTCCTTTATTGAGGTTGTTGAAGCCTTTTGATTCAGACTACGGTTATAATTAGTTTAATGGGTGGATGTCCTCTTTGAATTTTGAGCGATTAATATTTTTGATGGGCACAGCTATCAGAGAAAGTGTGTGCCATCTTCAATGTAGACCATAGTAAATGAAAGAAATGCCATGTCGCTTTGCACACTTTTCCTACTGATGATTTTGATAGTTGGGCATTTCATTGCAGTATCTGAATTTCTATCTAGACTGGGACATTTTATGTCATCCGACACTGTAGCACATTATGAGAATGAACTATATTCAAATTATTTTGGGGGCACAGTTGAAAGGTAGCTTCTGGAATCCAGTTCAGGAATCGTACGAAAATGTGCTGAGACAAAATATGGACAAAGGCCAAAGTATCAATTGGGATGTGCAACTTAAGAGGCAAATATTAACAATCCCGGGTGAGGAGTTGCTTAATGTCCTGTAATTTTATCTTAATTCAGATTGTTTATGCCAGTCCGATCTAACCTGACCTAAATAAAATTGGAGATGCTTTTAATATTCTTAAGAGCCTGGGCTCAATGGAAGGTTGCTTTGCCTCCATTTTGCTTTCAAATTGCCTCTGTGAGGATTTGTCTTTTTTTCAGGATAAACTTATCAGCGCAATACAAACTTTTGATTTGAACTCCCTTCCTGTAGACTCGCCTCAGAGGACCTTGTTCTCGCCATTTGGCACATTGGAATGCTTTCCACCAATTAAGACCGCTTAGCTTTCCAAAATGAATTCCATATTTTTAAGGTCTCCCTAGATGATGCCATACAAAACCCAGCCATTGGGTCCTAATCTTAACACCATAACTCACCTGGCTGTACAATCAATCACTTTTACTAGGAGAAGTACCCAAGTCATGAAAATAAGCTTTGATCAGTCCGCGATTAAGAAAATCTTATTCAGATAAGGTGGCTATTTCCAACTATAGACCTATTTCGCTTTTTCCTGCCCCTGCTAAAATCATTTGTTAGCACTCAGCTATCCTCCTATCTTGAAACATTTCTGGATTATCCTCAGTCAGGTTTCTGACTTTCATTTAGTGCCTAAACTTTGTCAATGACGCCTAATTGATTTTGCTAGGCCTATCTGCTGCCTTTAACTCCGACTCCCACTGTCTCCTTAGCTGTCATTTAAAAATAACCTGGATTGGGATGCTGTGCCTTTGATTGGTTTGTGTCCTTTCATTCTGATTGTTCTCCGGTGGTCTCAAAGCCACCTCTTCAATGAAGTTTCAAATTATTCAGTGCTGGATTCCTCAAGGATCCGCCCTTAGCCATACCTTCTTCAGGTTTTCTTTCTTGATTCCATCATACATTCCTTTAGTTTCACTTTGTTTTTTCCCCCTATGCAGATGACACCCAACCGATTCTTAGCCCTGACAGTGATGTGTTGTCACTTTTGTCCAATTAAAAGCAGTGCGTTGGTTGAAGTTCAGCTCTTTAAGACTCAATTCCTCCAAGACAGAAGAAATCTTGGTATTTTGGTAATCTCATCTGGAATTCCACCGGGTATGTTTGGCTAGGAACTGGAGAATCATCTTCAACCCCAACCTTTCCTTTGAGGAACATAACTCATACTCTCTCTACCTGCTACTTTCTATGTAAAATTCTAAAAAAGTGCTCCCTTTCAGCCTTATGGAATATAAAAAAGAAGATTGGCCAAGCCACCTGTGTTGCCAGGCTATATTACTTTAACTCAGTTTTCGGTGGGTTTCTCAAGAAGCAGATCCCACGTCTTCAAATCATCCAGAATGTTGCTGCCCTTCTCTATTTGGCATTGTAAAGTTATGCTATGTGTCTCTATAACTTTGTGATTTTTTTTTAACATACGAAAAGATGCCTGTTCAAAGCTCTTTGCTTCTGCCATTGTGAGTGGAAAGCCATTGACCCCTATTACATTCTGGATCTTTTCAAGCAGTATATACCCCCACGCACTCTATAGTTCGCCTCTGCCAATCTTCTGTGAATTTCATATCCACAAAAATTATATTTGGAGACTGTTCTATTAATTACCCTACAGCTAAGACCTGGAACTAACATTCATACAGGCTCCGTATGACTTCCTCTCCCCTTTTCTTTTGGAAAGAACTTAAAACCTATCTATTGGCACTGTAAATTCCTCCTGATTTTCTTCTCGCATATTTTCACATTACTGTCATCTTAGTGCTCGAGGGTCCTTTACTGGTTAAGTGCATTTTATAAATGACGAATCGGCATTCTAGCTCTTGAAATCCTCTCACATTACACTTTTATGGAAACATGCATCCTTCAAGACAGTAACCATATAGAATTATCATTTACAACCAGACCCTGTAGTCTCGTTCTTCATCGACCTTAAGAAGCATATCCTGCTGGCATCCTGACTTAACCGAGGTATTACCACCTGTCACAAGTTCAGTGTACAGGTTGTTGTGTACCTTTCTTCTCATTAGTACGAACAGTACGTAAAGGGCCACGTTGTTGTTACAGGTGTGCTTTCTTGTTCTGGAGCAGTTTTTGCAGTCTCTGGCGGTGAATTTGCTCTTAAATCGTGAAACGTCTTTTTTGTTTTATGCTGGTAGACCAGGTAGTATTTGCGAGTATAAACTACAAAAACATAGATGACAGTAATAAAGAACGCTGCAAATATAGCTATTAAATTGGCGACTAGTACCCCAATACCCATGAAGCCTTTATTTTGCCAAAATGTAATTATATTCGTTTATCCTAGACTCATAGTAGGATGTAAATTTGTCTTGACGTGGAGATTTTTAATTGGTCGAAATATTTGTGGGCCGATATTTTAGCACCTCTTTATTATTGCCCCTTATGTTTTTAAGTCCGTTTTTGTAAATTAACTTTTTGAAGTTTGTTTATGACCAAATGCTTTTTTTATTGCCATTTATGTCAGTGAAACAGAAGAACAAATCAAACAGCCCCCAACCCTACAAATCCCCCCCTCCCCCCCCATATCCGCCTACTCTCATCATTCTGTAGAATTAATACACATTAAGGAAAAAACATTGATATCACTATAACAATTGGAAAAAATACAAAGAAAAACACAAGCCCAGGATGATGCATTGGGTAGTATGCACCCAAGAGGCACCAGAAGTCAATGGGCGAATGGAGGAGTAATAGGCTTCCATCTTTGAGTCCTCCAGGATGTTTAAGGACCCTGAGTTGCTTCGGGCACGTCAACTTCTTATCGTCTGAGGCAAAGCAGTCCAACAATGGCTGCCATTGCTTCGTGAACTCTTTGCTTTTGCCCATATTTTCACAGCACCCACCATAGTCTCTCAATCCAGCAGAGTTCAGCCAAGTGTGCAGGCTGGCCCCAGAGCGACAGGCTAGATAGATTGCTTGGCAGCAAGAAGGAAATGGTAGAATAACTGCCCCTTCCGCCCCCATAGGGTATATATCTCATCATCAAGCCACCTAAAGTAACCTCTGGGCATCTGGTGTCGTCATCCCTTGTGATCTGCTTGATATCGATGAGGGGCCCATTGGGTCTGGCAGGACAATAACTGGTGCAGCAATGTACCCTCTTCCCCGCATCCTCTCCAGTAGCGTAGACCCCTTCCTGCTGTCTAAGCAGCTAGGAGTGTGGTGCCACCGGTACAGAATATTGGCTAGTTTCCATTTTCCCATATGTTGTGTGTCGTGGTGCGTGTGGATGAGTATTGAAGTTTATTTTTAAGCCTTTGTTTTCTCGTCTAACTGTAGACCAGACCTTTACTTGTATCTCGTGTATTCTTCACAAACTGTAATGTTTTTCATTTGAGACCACGGCAAGGAAACAATGTTTTTTCATTTCTGTGTACTGGACCAGGTACTCTGGTTTCAGAGCTGCAGATTTATGGTACACTATAGCGCTCTAATCATTACCAGTTCCACATCACCACAGTGACTCAACTCCGCTAGATGTAGCATCCTAATGGTTGATAACCAGAGATGTGGGATGTTAGCATAAACGCTGTCTAAAATGTAATAATATTTACAGCATGCTTTTACATTTTGATTAATAATGCCTCAAAGTCAATCGCGGTGACATCCTTGTCATCACATACTTCAGCACAAAACAGGGCCGGGAGGGGGGGGGGGGGTAACGTTGTGTTGAAATAGCTTAGAAGCCTTCTTTGGGTACTAGCCTGCAAGCACCTGCACCTCTATGCTTAATTGCCCATGAAATTCTTGAGCCACGTGATGACCTTACTGTCTTCAGGTCAGAAACAATTACTTTGATATGCGTTCTTCATCATTTAAATGCCGTTTGTATTCCACAAGCAGCAATATTTATGGGTGTGATTTCCTACTTCGAGCTAGTCTAGTAAAAGCAAGTGCTGTGAATGCAGTGTATTTTCATTAGATCCTTCACTTGTAAATTTTTTATCTTAATATATTTTAGCCACAAAGTATTTCTCTTGCATTTTTGCTTCTTGGTTAGAGCTGATTTAGCATATTTAAATCCTTGGAGAGGGACCGATTTACTCCTCATTTTATTGTTGCCAACAAGTGTTTTGTAGTGTTTACATTTACTTCCAGTGAATGCTTTTCGTGCAGGCTCACTTGCAACATGATAGCCGTTAAAATAGATGCATATTCTTGTAATAGCCTCTGACTAAATGCAGTAAAATGGTGCATGGATCACCATTAACTTGTGTTGTAGGAATCCCTGCAGAAGGGCTTTGGGCATCAAGGTTTCTTCAGATGGAGTCTGGGTATCAGGGTTGAGGGAAGGCTTCATGGGAATGTTTTCTATACAAAGGGGAAAGTCGAGCAATCCGTAATAAGCGTTTATGTTCTATAGATTTTCTTACCCGAGTCTCACAGTAGTAACAGTTTGGTTCTTAATTAATGCTGAAAGGTGAAAGGAGAAAAGCACCCCCCCTAGGTGGAAAGGTTGTGATAGTCTAGTAACTGGTGGAAGTTTAAAAAAAAAAATCTTTTTGTGGGTGAAGTGGTAACATTCACATTTCAGGCGACAGACCCGTAGTATGAAAATTCCATCCTACTACATTGCATGTCGGTATTCATTCCTGAGGTTCTTTCTTACGACAAACCAATGGTAGGATAATGTGCTAGCAGTTAAGAATGTATTTATGAGAGTCCCAAACATGAACAAAGGAGACTTTAATAGAGCACCAAAATTTACTTTAACAAGCCTGACTTTTTTTTTTTTTTAGATTTCTCCGCAATACCCCTTGTATGTACTACAGTGGGGAAAAAATACTTTTGTTGTAATTGTGTGACCAAGATAAACTTTCTTGCAGGTGTTGCTCCGGGAAAATGGGACAAACGGATTGTTGGTGCTTCTCTGCCATGAATATCTGGTTTAGGTGGTTGTTTATGAATTGTTCGTTTATGCTATTTTTTAAGAGCCTTTTGCCTTCACTGTATAAAAACAGTATTAGTTTTCACAGTCCCGGATTACTCTTTTTCTATTGGTTGATAAACATTTCTGCTGGTTGGTATGATTTAAAAAATGTTGATCCAAAAATTCCCCGTGCTATTTTAGTGTAACAGAAAACAAGTGTACTTGGTATTCTGACTATTAAGCACTTGCATATTTCTTATGTAATTGGCTGAGGGTTTCAATGTTAATGCATGACTTAAATATCAAAAAGTCGGTGTATTATAATCTTCTAATGCTGTTGTAGCACTACCTCTAAAATCAACTATACCATGTTTCAGAGTTTTAAAATGCTATTTTTGTTTGTTTTACCTGGCAGTTCTTTTAATCATGTACCTCAAATGAAAATGTTATTTTCCATGTCTCTTACTTGATTGGTTACTGTCTGCTTTTGCAGTGAATGAACACATTTTTCAGTGATTTTGTTTCCCCGTTTGCGGGGAGTGCCTATTTGTGCGGCAGGACCTGCATCATCACATTTCGTTTTTTTCTTATCCCCAAATTTTATCCCCAAATTTTTCTTTGTTTTTAGGTCGAGCCTACTAGACGGCGCATGCACTGTCTTGCAAGGCATATTGTGGCTACTAAAAACATGGAGGGACTTGGATCCCACCCATTGCTTACCATTGGTTGGCTTTCCTTGTCATTCTCATTTGCCTGCTTCTTATCTTGCCAGTTTTGTGTTTGTTCTTCCCTTGTAGCATGCATCTTTACAATCTGCATCTTTACAATTTACAATCGCGGCTTCTTTTTTCATTTTTATGAAGTATTGCTGTAAGGGCATGTGTTTTCATGCCTCCTCCCTCATGTACATATCTACCCCCCCCACTCTGTTAGCCCCGTTGCCTGACTGCTTCTCTACGCCATCGTGATCTCGTCCCTGTGCTTCAACTATTGCTTCCCCCAACCAGCACCCTCCATTGTTCTTCGACCCACCAACGTGTTGCTTTCTATTCTTCCCTTCCCTGTTGCTTTTGAGTGAACTTCTGTCCTCCCCCTATTGCTTTTGCATACCCTCCTGTGTTGCTTGGCCGTCACCACCCCCTTCTTTCTTCACCTTCCTCCTCTCACCCTACCCATGTTGCTGTGCAGCTTCCCCCCGTGTTGCCATTTGCTGTCTTTGCAAGCAATCTCTGCATGACTTTTTTTTAAACTGCTATGCCTTTTTTGCCATATTATTCCAAACCCACTTTGTTTTACTATTCTTTTTATCTACGTTTTACTGAACTAACAGTGCAGTGTATCTTTGAGTAGGTCTGAACATGCGTCATGGGACTTAATAACGTTTATTTTGGACTTCGTCCATGCTTGTTTTTAGAACAGTTAACTCCCTTTCATTTACCCTCATGCATGTACCGCCTACTTTTCAGCCATTCCGGGGCTATGGCTAGACTTTGGTTTTCTGGGTGCTGCTATAAGAACATGAAAAGGGTTCAGAGATTTGCCATGGTGCCACAGCAAGGAAATCATTGGTTTAAACAAGAAAAAGTGATATACAGAAAATGAGCACCTGCGGCAGAAACCAGATCCCAGCAGACCCAGGATTACTCTAAAAAGTTAATTTATTCTCATTTGCCCATTTTCCCAGTACTCAGTTGCTATAGGTACCACTGCAGCCTTGTATAGATGAACTTCTCTCTTGTTCTAAGAGATCCCACTCCAAAGGGTAAAAAAAAAAAAAAAAAAAAAAAATGTCCAAACAAAAACCTGCTTTATTTGTCATCCAATTTAGATCAAATTTGCAAAAAAGCCAGTGGGTTTCATTCCTTTAACATATATTGGAACTTCTTCAGGACACCCACATCATGAGTTCTTATGTTGTATCATTCAATGGCGATTGCGAATTTCTATTTTCCCAATAGGTTTTGTAAATCATCACATGATATTGACACACTGAATCAGATGTTATGTCGTTCAGGGATCAAACATGAAGAAACATTTTTATAAATGTATTATTTATTTTTTGCACTGTTTTTAAACACACCACACATGCCCAATGTTCAAATGGAGATATGATGGAACCTTTTTAGTTCACTCCTTCCAGATAGCAGATGTCTGTTTGAGAAAAGACCTTTTGTTTGCTTAGACTGGAGTCAGAGCCTGTCCATTGCTTACGTTTGGTTGACTATATTGTCACTCATATTTGTTTGCTTTTGAATCCTTTAGCTTGTGGTGGCTTTACTTCCTCTTCTTGTTTGTCCCACCCCTGGAACATGGGCTTATCACTTATGTCTTTTCACAGCTTAATTTTCAGGCCTTACTTTGTTCTTTTTGGTTAAGCACTCCATGAGAGTGTATGTGTTTCAGCTATATCTCCCTCATGTACTTCTCTTCCTCCTCTGTCGTGCTCCGTGTTGCACACTCACGCCTTTGTTTTTCTCAGCCCCCTCCATGTTGCGCTCGCCTTTGTGTCCCCACATTGGCGCATGTGCTGTGTTGCCCACCTCATAAAAAAACGACAACAAAAAAACGCGTTTGCACTTTATTTACTGATGCCACTCAGTTCAGTAAATAAAAAAAGCGCTGTCTCATTTTGTAGGCACGCACATACTTGATGGTGTGCACGCCTACAAAATGGCGCGGACACAGTATCCTGGCACCTTTTTTTGTGTTCCTCTTTAGCCATGCTGCACAGCATTGCTAACAAGCATTGGCATTGCCAAGAGGTCTCGCTTTTGGGACCTTATAAGGTGTTAGCCATGCAACAGTTGATTTAGTTGCACCAAGGATATTGTGCTGTATAACTAAACACTTATAAGGTTCGAAAGGCGAGACCAATTGGCTATGCCAATACTTGTTTTCCTGGCCACGGTTGAGGGGTCGGCACAAAATACTTTCCATGATGGAGCATTGATGGATGAACTTTTTTGGGATTAGTTTTGAGCAGATTTATCAAATGGCGCCACAGTGATTAGTGAAGAAAAAAGCACTCTTCCTATGGAAACGGTAGCAAGCGCTGCTGTGTAATAATTTCACTAAAATTAAGCATTCTGGTCTAAAGCCAGATCTAAAAATATATATTGTGTGACTGAGTTTGATTATTAGGGGGTTCTTGTTTAGGGGTTCTTTGAAAGAGGTGAATAATTTTGGTGACAAACAGGAACACTAGTGAACAGTCTCTTGACTTCTAGAATATCTACTTAACAATCCTATGTAACTCCTACTGCTGCAGCAAAATCAAACAACGTCGCGTTTCATGTATGATAATTAGGATTACAGCTAGTCTACTCCCCAAATACGTCGCCAATCTAAACCATAGCATGATACTGCGTCATAGATTACATTGGACCAGAACTGTTCTTCAAGTAAATATAGAACCCAAGCGAAAGCATTTTAGCTAGATTTCAACACTTTTTAAATAGGCTTAACGTATCAATGTATATGCATGATCTATATTACTTTGAATGCAATACATTTCAGTCGATCTGGGGCTTCAGTAATGGGCGCTTCTGAGGTAAATCCACTATAATTTCGAAAACACAACTTTGATCAGACAGCACTCAAAAGTGAAAGATTAAAGGCACATTACAAGTTATTTGCTGATCTTGTTCATTTCTGCAGCTCAACAGCGCCATCATGTGGACGGTTTCACCCTCATATGAAACAGAACAAGGAAGCTATCCGCTTCAGGAATGCGAAAAAAAGCTCTTGTATCTTGAGTGCTGATCACCCATGACGAGAGAGGAGAGCCATATGGCGCCTCTACTAAATGCACTCAAGCTCTAGGCCACAGTGGTAGCATTTTCTGAAGCTCTTACTAGAAGTCTCGCCAGAGCACAGCGCATGCATGGGCTGGCTGAGGCGAGACCTAATATCCATTGGCAAAGCCAATAGGTTGCCAAGGCGAAGACCTGTTTGCTTTCCCAATGTTTGTTCTACTAAAGGCTTTGAGTCAGAGTCTGTCTTTGTCAAGTTGAGCTTTTCTGAGAGTTTGTGAAAGTTTGCAAGTTGCCACACCACTTACTCTTCTCCTGCAAGCGTTGTTTGCTGGTACCGGATTAATGCATGTGTAACGTTACCCTGGGATGCAAAGGGTGATGTGAATGGTTTTCCTCTCTTCAGTCACTGGTGTGATGTTCTTTGGACTAGTAGTGAGTTATCATCAACAGCTCCACTGCTTGACTCCCGTTGGAAATAACCACAGTCACCTCTGAATTGTTAAAGGTATGGTTTCTGTGTTTTGTATACCCAGATCAAGTCCACTCCCTTTGGACACTTATCTTACATAGTTAGCATTGTAGAGTTCACATTTCCATTGTCTTCTGAACGAAGACTGCCCCACAAACCCGAATTGGTGGTTGGCAGGAAAAGTCGCCGAAGAAGGCTATGCAAATTACATAACATAACCCAAATTTTTGATCGTCTTCTGCTAGTGCTATTTTATTTAGTCTTTTAAATACAGGGCATACTTAACTTTAATCGTTCTACTTTTTATTTGTCAGGTTTCAGATTCGGTGGTAACCTACCAATTTACTGTCACACTAACCACCAGCTTTGAAAGAGTATATGTACCTGTTGCTCTGTGTTTGGCTGCACCTGTGGAATGGATTTCTTTCTGTGCCTTGTGTGGAATTTCAGCACATGACTGGAATCCTCCAAACAAAAAAAGGGGGTTTCAAGGGTTCTTCCCCTTTTTTATTCTCGTTTCTAGAAGGATGTATTAAAGATGTAGTGTCTGTTCCTAAAAGAGGCGAACCAGACAATTTTAAACTCATTCGATCTACGCTCTTCCACCCAGTCTGGTCCTTATTTGTTACTATTATGCTGGAAGATATTTGAGTTGATAGCGAACAGTAGCTCTCTCTTCCGCTATTTGCCACCAAGTTCCACGGTTTCCTAAATGTATGTCTCTCTATACTTGACCTTCTCTCCCTAACCCTCAAAACAGACCTCTACCATATACTGGCATGAGCAGGCAGTATCTACATAAGGAGCATATGGGATCTGGGTTGATTCCATTGTAGTGTACTGGAGGAAGGCCTGGTGGGCGTAAGTATTTCCAAGGACATGAGACTGTAACAGATGGTTGATGCAAGAGAGCTGGTTATTTTTTGCAAGAATTCCCCAGTAAACAACCTGACAAGCTATTGAATTATCCAACTGTGCCAACCCTTCAATGCATAGTTTCAGCATTTAATTTTGGTCGCACTCTTGAGAGCAGATACTGCTTTGCAATTTGGCATACTAGTGTTTTTAAATATTCCACCAAATTACTCAAGTTCAATTATAAGCTGGTCAATTCAGCGTTGCTCCACGTAGCTTTTGCTTTAATAGTTTTTAAGCGCAGACTGATTGTGTTCTGATTAATGACGTAGGAAGAAAAAGTTGTGTATGATATGGTCCGTGGCACAACTTGATCCCATTGTATAATTCAAGGGAATTCACTTCAAACAATGCATCTGTGCCTTTTTACTGCCGAGATTACGAAAGTTTAACACAACACTAACCTATACTGTTGAGTGCTCTCTAAAATTCTTGACATTAATATGGAAACGAAGCAAAGGAACCCTCTGTGCACATCCAATTTAGAGGGCAAAGCTGAATGTGGTTTGAATCTGGAAGAGGAATTGGAGCATCTGTATTCAATGTTCTTCATTTGGTAGTAATGAATGCCTCTTTTGCATGTTCTTCATTGTTAGTAATACAGATTTATGCTAACTTCTTTTTCGGCTGCTGAATATTTATACCCAATGGTAGAACGTACTCAAGGTGTAAATAGTGTATGTAGCCTCACACAGGCTCTTCTACATGCCAGTTTTACAGTTCACTTCACCGTTTAGCTTGTGTCGAACCATTCATAAATATATACCTGTAAACTGACTGGCAGGATCCGAGACTGCCTTTTTTTCTGCAGTATATTTAAAAAAAATATTTTACAGTTTACACCATATGCTTTTTAAGCTATGCATAGAACATCTGCCTTTTATCCCACCTATTACCTTTCAAGGTATTGCACAGGTTTCCGAGGGTTCATGCCCCTGCTGACATTAAAGGGCAAGTGATTTGGGGTGTACCAAGGGGTAGATTTCAACACTTGGGGTGAGGAATTGTTTTGCTGTTTGAAACACACGTCGGTTCTTTATCTATAGGTATCTCCCACTAAAAGTGCCTAATCAGCCATGAAAGGTGGTAGCTGACCATTAACTACTTGTCTTTGAAAAGATTAGCTGTTTAATACAAGGCAAGTACTTTTGAGCTCTGTCATGACAGATTTAGCTGCAAAACGACATGTAAGTAAGACACATTAGTATTTGGGTCAGCCCCCTTTAACAGTTTTCTTTGGGTCTGCACTTTCAACCAATTTCTGTCTCACCATTGTAAGAAAGTGAATTATTAGTTGGGATGGATGGTAGTCAACCACAAGTAATAGTCACAAACCTGTTAGGTCCAGACTAAGGTTTCCATACGTTAGACCTGAACTCAACCACTGGTAGCTATGGCACAGAGCATGCAGGCTTAATTAACTTAGGAAAAGGCATAAAGCATTTAGGAGTACAAAAACTGTTGAAAAGTCAAAAACATGACACTATAAAAATCCCACTCCCAATTAATAAAAATGAAGAAAAATGTAATAAGCAAAGTGACACTCAAGCGACAAAAATCCAATAAGGGTCATTGAAGATATGAATATTTGAAGAATTAAGTGAAATACAGCTTCAAAAAGCATAAAGAGCGGTAGATAGAGTCCTAGATGTGATTTGCGGATGACAAAGATGAAGTTCTCGCTGGATACACCAAGTGGATATGTTTCCTTGAGTTCATAAAGTTTTTCTAACACTGAAGAGGGCTTTGTCAATTTTAAGAAGAATAATCCTTCCCATGCAGGTCGTTGCTAAAACTATAGCTGCCTCTGTGGAACCAAAGGACTGATACCTGAAGCCAGTTGGCCCCACTGGCGCTCTGGAGCTTTGAATATTTCTTGCTAAACATTTTTAAAGTCCCAGTGCAGGATAGGACTTGGTTGTTTTTCAGAGATAGGGTAATCTTTGAACGGGATGAAGCTGAAATCCATTTGGATACTATGGGATTGTTGGTTAGTTATTTGTTTCTGGTGTGTCCTGCTGAAGCTCTGGCCCTCTGGAGAAAAAGTTTTCAAATTTTCTTCTGGCACCCAACCAACCGCAGAGTACACTTCTACTGTCCAGAGTACCTCTGAGGAGGAAATTAGAGACTCACAGGGTGTCAGGCAAAGGCCAACAGTAGGGTCTAGTCCATTTTCAGTTGCTGCTAGGCAATTTGGGTAAAGTGACCTCTTGCAACTTCTTGTGTCCCTGTAGCCAAGGAGGAGGTCAGCCACCTGAGACACCACTTTGTCATGGATTCCAGTAGGTGCAGGTCCAACCCTTAAGGTCTCCTCACAGGTTTCAAACAGAAGGTGCATCTTTTCTTCAACTGGTCCAGAAATTGTTCTGTGGATGGTGCCTTGGGGTGCCACATTTATGCCTTGCACCAGCTAGTAGGTTGAAGGAGGTCTCTGGGCCCTTCCCTAGCCAATGGGATAAAAATTCCCAGGGTAAACCCTACCCGCTCTTCAGCAGTTCCTGATTGCCCTACTGTAAACAATCCCACAGTGCACCTTGTTCCCAAAATCCAGGGTTGGAAAATCCATTTCCTTTTATGCAGAGTCTTTATGTCCACCCAAAGGTGTCGCCATGTTAATGAGAAGTTCTCTCCTTTGATATTCAAAACACGTTCTTGAGGTAGATATTTTCCCATTGGGTGAGGTGCTGGCCTGACTATGCAGACAAAGGCTGGACATTTGCAGGTGTCACCTGACATTTACTTGTGACAGGCAGGCAGGCCCCTTTGACGCTAATTAAGTCCGTGGTCTCCATGCCAGGGGAAGAAAACCCCTCCCCCTCCTATGCCAAGGTTCCTGTTCTGGGAGCAGTTTTCGCACGCCATTCAGATCAGACAGTTGCTGAAGAGCGAATATAATTTTTTTCCTAGGACAGCCTACTCAACCCATATGTGTACATTACAAGTCAGCAAGCAAAAGTGCATATTTCCTGGGTCAAAGCTCAGACTTGCAGATAAACAATGGTGTCAAAACATACAGGCGTGCAGAAACATTCATACCTTGCTTCTTGGGTACTTGCATTATTCAGGGATATTAATAGGGCTCGTGGTCAAGATAGGGGGCACCACCCCTGTTGTCACACTAAGGTTATTCAAAGGCATTGTATTTTAATAATGGTACCAAGAGCAAATCTCTTAAGCTCACAAGTAGAAATGTGTAACAATAAACTGCGGTTCCTTTCATGTTTCTGTCTAGGGAAACTTGGTTATCTTTTGAGTTTCCAATTGAAAGTGGTTATAACTATTGCTTTATTGTGGTAGCGCTTACGCGGTTAGGTAAAGACCAGTAATAGTTATCTCCTCACAGCGCCTGGTATTGATCTACTTTATCACCCAAGTAATGCGTCTTTCACGGATGGCTGCTTTCATTAAAGAACCCAACTAATGTCTTGTATCAAATGGCAAATCAAGCAGAAGAGCGAAGTTGAAAAATAACTGCATGCAAATGGACAGAAACAACATATGAAATGATTACACCATCAAGATCGTGCTGAATGCAGAAGCCAATTGCAGAAACACATTCTACATGATAAACACTAACTTGAAACATAATTAGAACAAGTACATTCATGTACTGTAATATTTGGCTGGCGTTTATTGTTTAAAAAAAGGTTTGTATGAAGAAACGTTCAAAATACAGGGTTTTGTTAAAAAAAATCAATTGTGATAACCATTTTAGTAGATTATACAGTACTTCAAGTAAGCATTTGTTTTATGTGAGGGTAGTATTGGTTTCAGTATAGAAAGCCTCCCTTGGAAGATGGATTTCGTGTTTCTTTGGTTATCCAGCCAAGATCTTTTATCATACTCAGCGAGAGGTTTGTCAGCACCCTCCAACCATTGCTTTTAATAGTATACATTTAAGCAAGTTACTCCTGTGGGAGGGCCAGAAAATTATGTTGAGGCCTTAAAACCTTGATGTCGACTGTTTGCATTTCTATAAAGAAATGGTAGCGTTTTGCAAACCCTTTTTCATCTCGAGTTAAAATGTTTCCATCTCCAGCACAAACGCGTGTTCTCCTTTAGTATCCATGGTGAAGGCCTGGTTTAATTTATCTTATTAAAGAGCATTGTGTGGTGACTTACCTGTGCCTCAGCTCAGTCATGCTTCGTCTCTGTCTTTGACCGGTCAGCCATGTGCTCAGTATTGTTGTGCTCTTAGACTTCACTTGTTCCCCTTATTCTACCAGGTCTGTACATCCTCCTGTGCTCCCTTTTCTTCTACCTCGCCATCTTCTGTTGCTGCGAGGGCATGCTAGGTTATGTGTGCAACATTTGTGTATTTTGCTTTTGTGTGATTAAGCGAAATGACGACAACATTTCTTGAAATGCCAATCTCCCTTTTTCGCTATATTTTAAAATGAAGCTTGTCCTCGTCAATTTTTGGTATGAAGACGCATTTAGACAAAAGCACCATGAATAGCTTGCTTTCTGTTATTCCTTTGCATTTGCTGTAAAAGTTTACCGCAAATGACTCATAATTATGTAAAGTGACATAATTTCGGGAATTATGCATATCAAGAGTAATTCAACATTCTCCAAATACGTGAATTTTGCTGCATAATTTTACATTTTGCCCAGGCCTAATGTAATGCTCACTATTGTTTGCCCAAGGACTCACATCCAGTTCTCCATTCCATCTTCTCTTGTGCCTGTGACTATTTTTAGATTTCGCCTACACTGCGCGCAAGCACTGCTTTGGAGTGACCTCTTGGAATTACTCCGGGCTTTTGTGGAAACTCTTGCATGCTTTGCACTGTTTCCAATTAGTACTCGTGCATGTATGGTGTTTACCTTGCGGGAGCGAGCAGCGGTGCCTTCTGTTTGCAATTATTGCACCTGCCGCTGCTCGCTCCCGCAAAGTAAACGCTGTACATGCCTTCAGCGTCTACAGGCATCCAGTGTCCTGTTACTAATTACTTTACAGCTTTCAGCCTCGAAGCTACGTCCCCGTTCTCATTTTGAAAGTGATCAATTACAACCTTCTCATTTAATGTTGATGATTTCCAAATATTGCACTAGATGTTGCAGTTGCCCATGAGTTTCTTAGTGCCTTGTTTCCTTTTAGTGACGTTACGTTAAATGTTCGGGGTTCCATGAAGAATGGCTTTTAAATGATTGTTTTTTTTCTGAACAACCTGAAACACAATCTGTCTGTCAAAGGATTAAAAGATGCGCAATATCGCTCAGACACTTAGGAATGTCTATAGCACGATTGCGTATCAACAGCCTGTGCATTTTACCCGTGATGTAAAACACATAAAGTAAACATTGGCTTCAAGATAATTGATTTGAACTTCCATTAGGAAGATATATGGAAACTTGCAGATCAAATGTTCAAATTCAGCTGTAGGCGGATGGCAGCTGTGCGCATCTGACACATTGCACCCTCTCAGCCAGGAGCTTTCAAGAGGTCGACATACAAAGAAGAGGCCGGCTTGTGCAGGAGAAGCAGGCCTGAGATTACAGTAATTGCCCCTGCGCTGTTCCTGCACACCAGCGAAAATATACACGCCTGCACTGCCCCTGTTTACAGGCGGAGCTATTGTGTTTTACCTCACAAGCGTAACAGGTGCCGCTCGGCTGGGCAGAGGCCAGTGTGGTTACACGCACATGCAGCGCCTATATAATAAAATGTCTCTTCTAATGGTAAAGTGCAGGGGTGCACACTTCAGAGCTGGTGGTAAAATGGGTTGTCTATCCTCACTGGTGTGAATAGATTTATAGATCACTTTTTCACCTCTGTGTCTGCAGATCCACCCCCCCCCCCCCCCCCCCCCCCACACCCTTCTCTTTCTGATGGAAGAGCGCACAGACAGCCTCTTCTGGGAACTCGTGTGCAGAGGAATGCTAATATATCACAGCTGTCCATCTAACCCCGCACACAGCTTCTGTCCACATGGTGACATAGAGCGATTGGTTGCAGCGTTCTGCCACCCACCAGAATCTAGCAGCGCTATGTAAATCTAATTAATAAATTGAACTGCCCACATACAAGTGATTGGGGAATATACTTAACGTGTGCATGTAGTGTGGGCCCCCAATGGCCTCGGTACACGTTGGTGTAATCCGAAGCAGGATGCTTATTAGTAAGAGGTATATACAGCGATTTATGGTTCAAAGGCCCATAAACAAATACTTTTTGACAACACCTGAACTGTCCTCCAACCCTGACCTTTTCACTTTGCTCACACTAAGAATGAAACCGGTTTAATTCTCAGCAAGTTACCCCCACTTGAGATAAGCCA
The DNA here is from genome assembly GCF_964261635.1 of Lissotriton helveticus. Lineage (NCBI taxonomy): Eukaryota > Metazoa > Chordata > Amphibia > Caudata > Salamandridae > Lissotriton > Lissotriton helveticus. The sequence continues at coordinate 694,939,083 of NC_136068.1, forward strand.
ACAAGTAATGGAATTTAACCCTCCCCGTAGCTTGCCACCAAAACCCGGAAAGGGCTATTTTGAGACTTGCTAGCTCAAACCAGCTTAGAAATGGAATGTCTCTGAGTCCAGGGTAGTAAGCGCTATATAATGCAATTACAATAAAATGATAAATAAAGTGATTCGCTCTATCAGAAATGTTTAATTCACCCTCTTCATAACACACCACATGGCCTGTTTGTAACCTTATTTCATCACAACTTATCTTTACTTTTAAAAACAAGCATTTGCAATGCAATAGGCCTCGCATTAGTAAAAGTTTGAGCTATTAGCGTTGCTAATAATAATGCAATGCCAATAACTCAAACATTTAGTAATGCGAGACCTATTGCATTGCAAATGCTTTTTTTTTCTATTTCTTTACTTTTGGTATAATTGCGGCAACCGTGCTTTACTTACAACATTAAAAGTAAAGCGTGGGTGCCACGATTATACCAAAAGTAAAGAAGTAGATGTTTTTTTCTATTCCTTTACTTTTGGTATAATAATGGCACCCGCGCTTATACCACAAGTAAAGAAATAGAAACTAAAATCTACTTCTTTACCTTTGGTATAATCGCGGCACCCGCACTTTACTTTTAATGTTAAAAGTAAAGCGCCGGTGCCGCGATTATACCAAAAGTAAAGAAGTAGATGTTTTTGTCTATTCCTTTACTTTGGTATAATAATGGCACCCGCGCTTATACCACAAGTAAAGAAATAGAAAAAAAATCAATTTTTTTACCTTTGGTATAATCGCGGCACCCGCTCTTTACTTTTAATGTTATAAGTAAAGCACGGGTGCTGTGATGATACCAAAGGTAAAGAAATAAATGTTTTTTTCTATTTCTTTACCTTTGGTATAACCGCGGCACCCGCTCTTTACTTATAACATCAAAAGTAAAGTGCGGGTGCCGTGATTATACCAAAAGTAAAGAAAAACAAGTTCCGCGTGCGTCACGCCTGTGCCTGAGCACGATCATTGCTCCTCCCACGGACTATTGGTGTCTATTACGTGCTTGGTGCGCGTAATAGACACCAATAGGTTGTGTGAGGAGCTATGCGCACGCCTCTGGCCAATTGCGTGCAGTCTTTTACAATAAGACTCACGCAAAGGCCAATGGGGAAGCTGAAAAGGAAACGCACAAGCTTGTGCGATTCCTAAGCCAGCTCACATTCCCCGTTTTTCACCTCCAAAATGCCTCGTGCTGCGCAGTGCACTGCTAGGCGCGAGGCCTAAAAATGGACTACGCTTCTTCTTTCTTCTCACCTACTCCAGGTGCATACCTTTCTCTTTTTAAAGCTCACTTATACTCTCTCTCCTCTACACCCCTCCTACGCGTTTCTGTCAAAAACTCTAAATCTTGTCCCTTTGCGCCTCTCGCGTTCTCCCTCTTATTGTCTCATCCCCTCTTTCTATAGCTCGCCTCCTCCTTTATTTTAACCCTATTTCTCCATTTAACTCACTCGCACTCTAGCGAGCTGCATCTCGCTCTCTCTTACGTGGACTTAATGCATGTGCCTTTCCTCTGTGAATTCTAATAATTGAGGTGCAGCGCACTGTAATTTGACATTTTGCCATTCCAGAAGCCGCCTCTTATGTATCTAGTACACAGAGATTTAGGGCCTTGCCCAAACAATTCTTTTATAGGCCTTCAACTACACTACAACTGTAAACTGCTACAACTGGTACATTTTCTTTTAGAGGGCACTTCGCAAAATATTACTTATAAAGCACTCATATTCACCAAAACTACTTACACCTCCCAAAGGCTAGACCTATTAGCAATGCCAATGCTTGTTATTCCATACTGCTCTGGAGCGTCCTTTTAACCTCTCGCCTAGGCAACGCGCATGCGCTGTCTCTTCGAGACATCTAGTAATCTATATGCGAGGCGAAACTCCGCCTATTACTTTATAATCTTCTCTACTTGCCATTAGTACAATCTTGTTTTTTTTGTTAGCGGGCTTGTTTTTGGCTCTTCACCCGATACGTAGCTTCCGGTTATTCCGGAAACAGCACCGCCTAACTATAGTCTCCTTACGCTTACACAGCATATTTAAAATAAATAGTGTGCATTAACATGCACGCGCTACCTTACATAACAATTATACGCATGTGCCAAAAGTTTGACGTGCGTGCATGCGGCACCAAAGTCCACAAAACCATTAACAAAGCCAATAGAACTTACCCGCTGTAAGTATGATGTTCCTTGTAACATCATATATCTTGATGCAATAACAGAAATCCTCAATTACAAGTCGGGCGGCACACTATGCAAAGCACCGACTTTTAGCTTCCGTGATTTAAGCCACGCCCTTCATCATATTATACACGCACCTTCTAGTTTTAGTGTAAGGAATGCTAGCAAACAGCTCTACTTTGCGCAGTGCAGTGGGTGCAGCATCTCGGAAGTGCTGGAGTATCTAGTGTGCACAGTGTAACCGGCACTTACTTGAAAGTGCTTAGGATTGTGCCTGTGTAGCTGCAGTGCCAGGGGCTCCAGTTCGCTTACTCTCATCTTGTGTGACCTGCCCTGGAAGGCTCCCAGAGTCCCGCGACAGTCCGCATCTCGCCATGTCCCGGGTTCTTTACTCCCTCCTCCTCTGGGGCCTCGCAGCTTTCAGCCTGCACCGGAGCTGGACTGTGGTGTGCTGGAGCTGGCGTTAGGATATACAGACTGTCCAACTCTCCCAAATAAGATCAGCCTGACATATCACACGGGGCGGGGGGTCATAAAGCTCAGGCAAGGAGCTGACACCGAGCCATGCACACAGTTTGCCCCCTTTTACGAGAGCCTTTCCTCTCACTACTACCACCTCCAGCCCCCCTCCCCCAAGGCACTCTCCTCTCTCCAGCCACCCTCTTCCCACCAGCACTCTTTTCCAGGACCCCTCCCCCCCACACCTACTGTCACTTCCGAGGAAAGCCTCCTCTAGCGCCCCTTTCTAATACCTTCATACAGCAGCAATTCTTACCGAGCACCGCTGCACATTGCAACACCCCTCTATCTCCGGATATCCACTCCTATCACCAGCACCCCATCTTCTCCAGCCCCTTACACTTACCACTAACCCCTTTCCCACAGAACCCCCCCCCCTCTCACCAGCACTCTCCTTCCCTAAGTATTGCTTTCCTCAGCACCCCCTCTGCTCATCACCCCCTCCTCTCCGAGCAGCTCTCCCCACAGTAGCACTGTTTCCAGACAGGGGATCCTAAAAAAAATAAAAAACATTTGAAATGCAATAGGTCTCGCATTTACACAAGTTTAAGCTATTGGCATTGTAAATGACAATGCCTTTTACTTATGTTTTAAAAACGAAGACAAATATAAAAGGCATTGTCATTTGCAATGTCAATAGCTCAAACTCGCGTAAATGCGAGACCTATTGCATTGCAAATGCTTGTTTTTCTTGTTCCGGAACCCTTCCACCAGCAAGACCAGAGAGAAAGACCCCATCTCTAAACATAACCCCGAGGAGCAACGTAGCACACCGAATCTTAGCAAGGATGGTGGATGGACTTTGGTGAATGGGTCTTGTTGCAACATTTAAAAGACATGCTCTAATTGATATTTAAAGTTCGGGTTGTTCTTCGAAAATCAGAAAACACACCGTTTTTTTTCTTGATGCGTGTTATAGAGAGGTTAATGTGGATGTTATTCAGATGAATCAGGCAACCTTTTACAACATCTGGAGTTGTTAGCCTACTTTTCACTTTTGCATAGTGCTCATCTTGGATAATAGGCTTTACTCTGACTTTAATCTTTGATCTCTACGTGATATACATTCTGAACTCATTGCGCCGTTGAATGCTATGCGTTTTATTATATATTTTCCACCACTGTCAATTACTTGAAATCTTATTTAGGCAAAAACCAAATCATTTTTTTTCGGTTGCCTCCATAAAGTATGAAGAATGATTTGTCTGATTGCAGTACTGGAACCCTGCTAAACTTCTGTTTCCGTTGCATTTCTTCCTCAAAGTAACATATTAATTAATATTCCAAAACGGCATCAGTGTGTATCTCACAGGCTCAATGAAGAACTGGGGTCTTAACATCCGAAGTCAGGCAGCAGTAGACGCCATAGTGCTGAAAAAAGGGCAATAACAAGTTGATAGCATTACATGCACAGCAAGTGCTTTGAAAAAAGTGCTTCATGGGTAGTATTATTGTTTGCTGCATGTTGCAACCTTCAGTTTAGTCTGATTATTCGAATTAGTTTTGCACTACTCACTATTCCTTACTTGTACTCTAACTCCTACTAGAGCACAAACTCTTTCTAATCTTGCACTTAATTGTAATTTTACTTGTGCCTACTGCTAAACTAACGCTCCCACATATTCCTACTCTGGCTTCCACTTACCTACTGCTGCCTGTTCCTACTCTTGTTTCCGTTTACTCCTAACCTTTTTTCTGCTTTTGCCTACTTATGATCCTTTACTGCTCTTACTCCTTAATGAAAGTTATACCTATTCCTCTTATGCCTTCTCTTACTCTAGTTTAGTTCTGCGTGCTCCTATTATGCCTACACATTCCTATGTATATGGCTACATTTACTTTTACTCCTACACGTAGTACTAGTTACGTTCCTCCTTCACTTAGTGTTACTCCTACAATTGATTCGGTTTGCTTCTACTTACTCCTACTGGTACCCTTACTTTTGTCTAAAATTACTCGTAGTTTCCCCACTCATACTGCTACACAATCTTATATTTACTCATGCTTTTACTCCCACCCTCCTAATCCTACTTGCACCTATCTTACTCCTATTTATGCTTTCTTTGGCTCATGTACATCTTTTCAGAGTGACTCCTATTTACGCCTACTTTCCTTAATCCTAATCGCTTATAGTCTTACTGGTACTTGAGTTACAGCTGCTTTTTTAGGTCGAAGCACGACCTGCATTCAATGCGTAAGCATTGATTGCAGTCTGCTTCGACAACTAATGTCACCCGTTTTTGGGAATGTGGACAAGAAATATGCACGAGCGCAGATTGCACCTCGTGGGCGCGCACGGCGCCGTGCCTATCTCCTGCCTCGAAGCTCCACCACCACACACGCATGCGCATACACAGAGACACACAAGCGCCCATGCACGCACCCATACATACAGAGAACCTATCCCCGCCGTCGCATACACACACACACTGCATACACAGCCGCATACACAGAGACACACACACAAGCGCCCATGCACGCATGCACCCATACATACATACATACAAACAGAGAACCCGCCGTCGCATACACACACATGCGCGTGCGCGCGCACACACACACAGCACACACACAAGCGCACCAAGACCCCCGCCGCCCCACCAGACCTGCCCCACTCACCATGTTCTTCGTTCGTGTCCCTCGGCAGCCATCCGGTCAACAGGCGGGTGCCACGCTGAGACGCAGTCACGCAAATCTTCCGGCGGGCACAGGAGCGCGGGGTAGACTCCCGTCTGCTTCCTGTATTTGTCTGGCCCCGCCCCCATCAAGGTTGCCTGGCTTCCTGTTGAAGCCGGGCTGCGGCGTTTCATTATTCTATTTTTCTCCGATTTGTCAAAATTATTTTCAACTTAACTTTACAAAATGTATTGCCCTGTCATGTAAGATGTGATCCTGACTCGTGACTGCAAACAACCAGAGCAACTAATCTTTCAATCGCCAGCAAATTTTCAGTTGCAATTTTGTAATGTGACTGCCCATTAATAGCCCTGCTGCCATTTTGCTGGTATTCTTGCCATTTGATTGAATAATGCTTAATTCTGCTAGTTTGTGTGCTTATGATACGTCATTGTACTTCACAGCGTAGGATTCTGCTTGTTTTAGAAGTCAATAACGCAGTCGAGAAATAACTTCCAGAAGAAGGAAGGCTCGCTCGAGCACAAGAAAGTGCACAACCTCGCCTCATGAGATGAGAGCGGGTGGAAGTCAGACGTACAGGATGTGTTCGCGTCATGGAGTCGAGCAACAATAAGAATGTTTTCATACAACTGTTTTGCAGGTCCAATTTCATGTACTTGCGGGACGCTTTCAGATAAATTCCGGGGTTTTACTTATTCGGGGGTTTGATTTATTTCTGCTGTGCCACATTCAAAACTACTACAATGCATCTTAAAAGCCTGCCTTTTAAAAAACTTACAAAAAGAAGAATTGACAATAGGGCAGAGATCGGGTAATTTGTTCTATCTTTTCTTGGCATCTTACTTGGCAAGCTAAAACTGTGTTGCCTGGTGGAATATTTCTGTTTGTTTCACATGAATAATTTGTTATACTCCACGTGTTTTCTATTACAGAACTTGGCTTTTCTCAACCTGAAACCTTTTCCATATTTAGAACGTAATGGGTGCAGAGCAGCTGGTGACCCCCACTACATAGGTACTTCCGGCCACCACAGTGAGGGTGCTCTAGTCCTACAATTGTTCACTACATTCCTGAATCCGATTCCAAATAAAACTTCTATTTTATGATCCAAAAACTGTGACATTTTAGTCTTTAATCAATTATTCAATGAGATGCTTCTGACTAACACACACTGCACCCTGACACACACTGCACACACTCCACCCTCACACACACTGCACACACTGCACTCACACACACTGCACCCCCACACACACACACACTGCACTCACACACACTGCACCCACACACACTGCACCCACTCACCCACTGCACTCACACACACTGCACCCTCACACAAACTGACACACTGCACCCTCACACACACTGCACACACACACTGCACCCTCACACACACTGCACCCTCGCACCCTCGCACACATTCCAACCTCACACACACACTGCCCACTCTGCACCCTCACACTCTGCACCCTCACACTCTGCACCCTCACACATTCTACAATGGAACATACACTCCAAATACCACTCAGTGCCACATAATTACACCCCACATAATTACACTGCACTCAATGCAACACACACTCCACCCAATACCACTCAGTGCCACATAATTATATGCTACATAATTACACTGCACTCAATGCAACATACAGTCCAAACAATATCACTCAGTGCCACATAATTACACGCCACACAATTACAATCCACGGAATACAACATACACTCCACACAACACCACTCAGAGCCACATAATTATATGCTACATAATTACACTGCGCTCAACGCAACATACTCTCCAAATACCACTCAATGCCACATAATTACACTGCACTCAATACAACATACACTGCAAATACCACTCAATGCCACATAATTACACGCCACATAATTACACGACACTCAATGCAACATACACCCCAAATACCACTCAGTAACACATAATTACACGCCACATAATTACTCTACTGAATGCAACCCACACTCCACACAATACCACTCAGTGCCACATAATTATATGCAACATAATTGCACTGCACTCAATGCAACATACACTCCAAATACCACTCAGTGCCACATAATTACACTCCACATAATTACACTGCACTCAATGCAACATACACTCCAAATACCACTCAGTGCCACATAATTACATGCCACATAATTACACTGCACTCAATGCAACATACACTCCAAATACCACTCAGTGCCACATAATTACACTGCAATCAATGCAACATACATTCCAAATACCACTGTCACATAAATACACGCCACATAATTACACTGCACTCAATGCAACATACACTCCAAATACCATTCAGTGCCACATAATTACACATCACTCAATGCAACATACACTCCAAATCCCACTTAGTACCACATAATTACACGCCACATGATTACACAGAACTCAATGCAACAGACACTCCAAATACCACTCAGTGCCACATAATTACACTGCAGTCAATGCAACATACACTCCAAATACCACTCAGTGCCAGATAGTTATATGCTACATAATTACACTGCACTCAATGCAACATACACTCCAAATACCACTCAGTGCCACATAATTACATACCACATAATTACACTGCAGTCAATGCAACATACACTCCAAATACCACTCAGTGTCAGATAGTTATATGCAACATAATTACACTGCACTTAATGCAACATACACTCCAAATACCAGTCAGTGCCACATAATTACACACCACATAATTACACTCTACTGAATGCAACACACACTCCACACAATACCACTCAGTTCCACATAATTATATGCTACATAATTACACTCTACTGAATACAACATAACCATCCCATAATACCACTCAGTGCCACATAATTATATGCAACATAATTACACTCTACTGAATACAACATAACCATCCCATAATACCACTCAGTGCCACATAATTATATGCAACATAATTACACTGCACTCAATGCAACAGACACTCCAAATATCACTCAGTGCCACATAATTACACACCACATAATTACACTCTACTGAATGCAACACACATTCCACACAATACCACTCAGTGCCACATAATTATATGCTACATAATTACACTGCACTCAATGTAACATACACTCCAAACAATACTACTCAGTGCCATATAATTATATGCTACATAATGACACTGTACTCAATGCAACACACACTCCAAATACCACTCAGTGCCACATAATTACACGCCACAAAATTACACTCTACTGAATACGACATACACTCCCCCATATTACCACTCAGTGCCACATATTTATACGCCACACAATTACACTCTTCTCAATGCAACATAAATACACTCCACATAATACCACTCATTGCCATATCATTACACACCTCATACTTACACTCTACTCAATGCAACATAAATACACTTTATCTATCTGTCTATCTATCGCCCTCACTCTGTCTATCGCCCTCACTCTGTCTATCGCCCTCACTCTATCTATCGCCCTCACTCTATCTATCGCCCTCACTCTATCTATCGCCCTCACTCTATCTATCGCCCTCACTCTATCTATCGCCCTCACTCTATCTATCTATCGCATCACCATAGCATCACTCAGCACCACCACAGCATCACTCGGGGACACCACACAATTACACTCTACTGAATACAACATACACTCCACACAATACCACTCATTTCATTTTCATAAAGCTTTATTCGGAACATTCAAAAAAAACATGTCCATAAAAGCACAAATAATACAGACAATCATACAATTTCATAGAGGTAAACATAATATACATTATATATACATTATCAATCAAAGAAAAAGAGGTAGGCATATTACAAAATATCCAGAGGGGGATGGAATAAATATTAATATTACCAAAAGTTTTTTTTTTTTTCTTTTCAAAAACACATACTTTTCCTGGCGCTAATTGCTTTGCATATAAATGATGCAGTATAAAAACAGATATCCGCATGGTTCAAATTAAAAATCAATTTCATAGCCTCTGCAATGTCTCTCACTCCAAATCTAATGAATAATGGCTTCAAGTAGAATTTCCTTAACTCGGTGTACAAATCACAAGTTAACAAAAAGTGCTTAGTGCTTTGTTCAGTCTTATTATCACATTTACAAGGACCAACAGGGCGCGATTTAATGTTAGGCCACGCGACCAGATGATGTGCTATACCCATCCTCATTCTTGTCAGCACAAACTGGTGCGAGGTTCTTGTCACCTGTGATAAATATGGTCTAAAACCGGTAAATTCATTTAAGCTATTGTATAGTACACAAGTGGTTAATTTAGAGTCCTCTAAGTGATGCCTTTCATTACAGTGATTTAAAAATATTGTTTTCACATCAGATTTGGGGATTTCCGAAAGCCCATAAGGGTCCATAACCACATTGATTCCAAATAGATTTAGTGCACAATCAATAATGTAGCTGATCCAGGGGATCTTCAAATGTTGGTCCAATAAAAGGCAGTCCTTAATAATTGCTCTGTTCAGTGTGGTACCATCACTGAGCCAGATCGAGCGCCACAGAAGTATGGGCCTTAACATGATCAGATCATTTAGGGCTTGGATCCCTGTTTCATTGTGAACCAAGGAGTTGGAAGTAGACCTGGGTAAGCATAGGAGCCTTTTCAGGAAAAGGTTCTCCTCTACCTGTAAGCTCTTGGCTGTTGACACCCCCCAGACTCCTGCCCCGTAAAGGGCAGCAGAAAGACATTTTGATTGATAAATATTTAACATGTCTTTAATTCGTCTATTCCCAAGTTTCTTGGCAAACAGAAAGACCCCATTGGCGCTCCTGATCATCTTAGTTCTGACCACCTTATGTTCAGTTGCCCAGCTCCCATTTTGAGAAAAGGTAATTCCCAAATAACAAAAGTTATCGACTTTTTTCACCGGTTCACCATCAATAACATAATGGGTTTTCACTTTACGTTTGACTTTTCCAGAGCTGCATTCCATTACATAAGTCTTAGCTTTATTAATCACCAGTTTCCTGTTCTTAATGAAGGATACAAAACAATCCATTAAGCGTTGAAGGCCCAGGGGTGTCCTAGACAGTAACACTGCGTCATCCGCATAGAGTAGTACTGGTATGTTAAAGTTATTAACTCTAGGGGCATCTGCAGCGACTGCCTGCAGGGCAAATTCAACTTCATTAATGAAAAGGGTAAAAAGCAGGGGCGCAAGAACGCACCCCTGTCTAATGCCCCTTCCTATCCCAAACTTAGTGGTACACTCCCCATTGGGACCATAGCGAACACTGGTGCGAAGTTTTTCATACAATCGGGCTAAGAAATAAATAATTCCCTCTGGGGCACCCATCTCCAATAATTTGGCCCATAGTATTGCGTGGTCTACCAGATCAAAGGCACTACTAAGGTCGGCGAAGCAAAGATAGAGCGACCCATTTTTTGCCTTGGTATATTTTCCCACCAATAGCTCTAAATTCAAACACTGTTCTATAGTACCACGGCCTTTTCTAAAGCCAAACTGGCAATTACTTAAAATCTCGTTAGATTCTGCCCACTCTTCTAATCTTACAAGGAGGACCCTACTCATAATTTTAACTGATGAATCCAATAAGGATATAGGTCTATAATTTTTTGCATCCCCCCGGTCTCCTTTTTTGAATATAGGGATGATTATTGACTCTTCCCATGTAGACGGAATATTACCGCTGATAGCTGTATTAAAGATTTTGGTGAGCAATGGCCCCCAAATATCTGGGGCGGTCTTGTACACGTCTATGGGAACGCCATCTGGCCCCTGAGCCTTGCCTCCTTTGCTAGCTCTAATACTAGCCATAGTTTCACTGATGGTTAAATCTAATGCGAGGATGGGCCATCTATCCCCATTGGTATCTATTAGATTACAAGAATCAAAGATTTTAGAAAAATGTTGGATCCATGAATCCATGCTCACGTGTGAAGTGAGTTCAGGAACCTTGTCATCTTTTAGGAGTGGGCTATTTACCGTGGACCAGAACAGGGTACAATTGTTCGTGTCCGCCGCTAGGGTGAGATTATCCCAGGCCTCTTGCTGTAATTCAGCTTTTCTACGTTTCAGGGTATTATTAAATCCTTGTCTAAGTTGGACCACCAAAACTTTGTCCCTTGGTTTGACTGCAAGGGCCTCTTTAAGTTCTTTACGGGCATTGGTACAAGCATAATCAAACCAGCCCCTTGGACACCTTGCTTTAGATCCTGCCTTTTTGGTAAACATTTTGTTAATAATGGAGTTAATATTATTAAAATGATCAATACTGTCAGACGAGGTGTCTTCACATTCTAAAATTGCCGTGATATCTGTCAAACAACTTGATATAATTGAGTCTGAAGTTATAGCGGCTTTTTCTCCTTTCCACCTCAGTCTATAACCATTCTGTCTATGGGGTTCAATATTATTGATAATACTATTTTCACAGACATGATTTTTTACCCAAAAGGTTAGTTCAGTAGTCAAACAGTTATGGTCACTCAACATAATGTCTATCACATTGGGCATCGGACATAATGGGGCAATGGTTGATGACATACATATAAAATCAATAACGGTATTAGCGCCCCTTCCTTTAAAAGTTGGAATATTTTCACCCGTGTCGTTTTTAGCATTATCCAAGATTTCCAAATCGTAATCAATCATAAAATTATTCAAAGTTTCCCCGTAAGTGTGGTGAGGGAAATGGACTTCAGCTTCCCCCTGTCGGTTATATACACCACAAAATTTCTGGGTGGATAATGGGCACACAGGTACATTAAAATCCCCCACAAAAATAAATTCAAATACATTGTTAAAATTCCTCACGAAATTATTTACCGCCGTATCTAATTCGTTAATCACTACATGTCTAGTGTTGTCAAATACATTGTTGTAGAAATTTATCAATAGAATGTTTCTGCCGGGTTCTTGTGTGAGCCATAAAATTTGCGAGTGCGCCCCCACGTTAACAACTTTTTTTACATGGATTGGTAATTTGACAGAAATTAACACCAACAGACCGCCTTTAGCTCTACCATGAGGTGAGGGCAGTGCTGGGAGCTCATAGGACACATACCCCTCAATGCCATTGAATTTTTTACTCCATGTTTCCTGGAAACATAGGATATCAAACAAATGCACAAATTCAATCCAGCCTAAGGCGTCCTCCTTGGCCACAATTCCCGCAATATTCCAGCTAGCAATATGACAACTTATATTCTCTCTTTCATTGCTGGCTTTTGACAGTTCCACGCTAGGTATGGACATGTTATTATCTATATTAAAAAGCTCTATGTTAGGTATAGAGTTTAGGATGTCTCCCCCATTCAACGTACAGTTCAAACATACATTACTCGTTTCCTTAGTTAACATAACGGCCGCTTCAAACTCTAGATCTCTAGGGGGTTCAATCTCATGTCAATCGTTCTGATCGAGGTGACTCAGGGACTGAAACCTATTCTGGGTAGGGACCTGGTAGACCATTCCGTTATCATACAGAGGGGTGTTGCCAAATGGTACAAATGGGTTAGGGGTATGCATTAAAGGAGCATTCCCCCCGAACATAGGGTTCCCCATATGCAGCGTTGGAATGGATGGACCATGTTGTGGACCAAAGAAGAAGTTAGGCATCATTGGTCTATTTACCATATGAGGATAGGTGGGATTGCTTAGAGCCCACTCATTGCCACATAATTACATGCCATATAATTCCATGCTTCTCAATGCAACGTAAATACACTCCACATAATACCACTCAGTGCCATATAATTACACACCTCATACTTACACTGCTCAATGCAACATAAATACACTCGATCTGTCTATCTATCTATCGCCCTTACTCTGTCTATCTATCGCCATCACTCTATCTATCTATCTATCGCTCTCACTCTATCTATCTATCTTTTGCCCTCACTCACTCTATCTATCGATCTATAGGCCCTCACTCTACCTATCGCCCTTCCTCGTTCTATCTATCGCCCTTCCTCGTTCTATCTATCGCCCTCCCTCGATCTATCTATCGCCCTCCCTCTATCTATCGCCCTCCCTCTATCTATCGCCCTCCCTCTATCTATCGCCCTCCCTCTATCTATCGCCCTCCCTCTATCTATCGCCCTCCCTCTATCTATCGCCCTCCCTCTATCTATCGCCCATACTCACTCTATCTATCTATCGCCCATACTCAGTCTATCTATCTATCGCCCTCCCTCACTCTATCTATCGCCCTCCCTCACTCTATCTATCTATCGCCCTCACTCTATCTATCGCACTCACTCTATCTATCGCTTCACCACAGCATCACTCAGCACCACCACAGCATCACTCAGCACCACCACAGCATCACTCAGGGGAAATACAACATTACTAGGCGCTACCACAGCATCACTGAACGCCACAGCATCACTCGTCGCCGGCACAACATCACTCAGCACCACCATAGCATCAATCTGTGCAACCAAACAACAACTGGTTCAAAGATGTTCTCTCAATGTTTCAAGCTTTATTACAAATGTCACAAAAAGATGTTATTTCACTTCTGTGCTTGGATTTTCGTCACAATAAAATACAATTAACAAAATCTTCACAAAAATTATTTACAAAAGTTTAAGCTATTGCCATTATAAATTACAATAACTTTTATTTAAGTATTAATTATTAAAAAATGTAAAAACCATTGTTATTTGTAATATCAATACATCTAAGTCACGTAAAACACATATTGCATTACAAATGCTATAGGTTTCACATTTGCAAAATTTAAAACTATTGGCATTGTAAATGACAAAGCTATTAATTTCGCTATTTTCAAAACCAACACATAAATAAAAAATGTGTCATTTACAATACCAATAGCTCAAACTTTCCTAATGCGAGACCTATTGCATTGCAAATGCGTGTTATTCATATGCAGCTTCGTTTAACTTTTTCCTACTTTCATCTTCCACACATCTCTAATGCTCAATCATCCACCCTCTTTTGCACCCATCCATCCTCACCCATGCATTTGTTCATTAACCCATAATCAAGCGATCATCCTCCTGCCTACTCTTGCATTGTCCAACTGTGCAACCACACCCACCGATATCATATGCATCCACTGCCATCCATTCATCACCGTAGACAAGCTTGCTGCAATGAATCATCCAGCCAGTCCCGAGTGATGTTGTATGTGTTCTAACATGCTGTCTGACTGTTTGCATTTTTAGGGTCGAGCATGCGCTAGCGTATGCGTCTCACTTGCGAGAAACTCTTGTATCCAATAAGGGCTTGGAGCCCACCCGTTGCTTACCCATTTGTTGGCCTGTATGGTACTTTTTTTTACAGCCTCGTAATTAGTCACTGCAGGCCTAACATAATCTCCGTTCCTCTGTGGAGTAGGGCCCAAGCACTGAGTTATTCATCTTAATCAGTGACGGTCTGGTGCTCCCGACTTAATTGAGGTACTATTTGGTTCTTTTTAACTTCCAGTGCCCTGCAAACAGAAGGCATGTGACTGTCGAAAACGTGCCCAGCAGGACAAACAAAATTGCAAAGTTTTATTTTCCATAGTTAACTTTCTTTTATTTTGCCAAGTCTTCCTTTCTCACTTTGCACTCGTGTTTTGTTTTTGCTCGCTGTTCTCACAAGGTGAGGATTATTTATTGTAAAGCAACATTGTTTCTTTCTTGTGTGTAATTTCTGAAATGATTCTTTAACACATTGTGCAGTACACCCCACCCCACTCCACGCCAAGTCACCCCACCTCTCTTCAGTTCGCCCCTCTCAATCCAATCTAGCCCAGACCAATCCAATCCAAACCACTTGCCTCAGTCCACTCCAATCCACCACACTTCAATCCTCCCAACCCACCTCACTCCAATCTTCACTACTCCATTCCAAAACAATCTGCCCACTCCAACCCAAAACCCCACTTCAATCTAAAACAATCTGTTCAATCCAAAACAATCTGCCACTCCAATCCAAAACAATCTGCCCCACTCCAATCTACTCCTCTCCAATCCAAACCAATCTGCCCCAATCCAAAACAATCTTCCCCACTGCAGTCCAAAACAACCTTCCCCACTGCAACCTGCCCCACTCCAATCCATGTGCCCCACTCTAATCCATCTGCCCCACTCTAATCTAAAACAATCTGCCCCCTCTAATCTAAAACAATCTGCCCCACTCCAATACAAAACTCCACTCCAATCTAAAACAATCTGCTCCAATTCAAAACAATCTGTTCCAGTCCAAAACAGTCTTCCCCAATCCAAAACAGTCTGCCCCACTCCAATCCAAAACAGTCTGTCCACTCCAATTTTCCCACTCAAAGCCAGAACAATCTTCCCCACTCCAATGTGCCCACTCGATCCAAAACCATATTACCCACTGCAATCCAAAACAACCTGTCCCACTGCAACCTGCCCCACTCCAATCCATCTGCACCACTACATTCCATCCGCCCCACTCTAATCTGCCCCACTCCAATCCAAAACAATCTGCCCCACTCAATTCCAAAACAATTTGTTCCAATCCAAAGCAATCTGCTCACTCTAATCCGTCCCCTCTAATCTGCCCCACTCTAGTCCACAATAACTGACCCCACTCTTCCTCATTCCAGCCCAAAACAATCTGCTCCACTCCAATCTGTACTACACCAATTCAAAGCAATGTATCCCATTCCAATCAGCACCACTCCAAACCCACCGCACCCCAGTCCGCCCCACTCCAATCCACCCGAGTCCAGCCCAGTTCAATATACCCCACTGTAATCCACCTCGCCGCACACCACCCCAAGCAAAAACGATCTGCTCAACTCCAACCCAAAACAATTTGCCCCACTCCAGTCTGCCCCTCTCCAATCTAAAACAATCTGCCCCACTCCAGTACAAAACAATGTTCCCCACTCCAGCCCAAAACAATTTTCTCAAGTCCAGTCTGCCAAACTCTAATCCAAAACAATGTTCCCCACTCCAATCTGCCCCACTCCAGTCCAAAACAATCTGCCCCGCTCCAGTCCAAAACAATTTGCCCAACTGAAATCCAAAATGATCTGTCCCACTCCAATCAGCCCCCTCACCAATCCAAAACAATCTGCCCCGCTCCAATCCGATCTGCCCCGCTCCAATCCGATCTGCCCCGCTCCAATCCGATCTGCCCCGCTCCAATCCGATCTGCCCCCACTCCAATCCACCTCACCCCAATCTACTCACTCCATTCCAGTCCACCGCATTCCAATGCAGTCCACCCTAATCCAGCTCCAGTTCAATCCACTCCAAGCCAAAACAATCGGCCCCACTCCAATCTAAAACCATCCGCCCTGCTCCACAGTCTGGTCTGCCTCTGGTCTGCCCCGCTCCACAGTCTGGTCTGCCCCGCTCCACAGTCTGGTCTGCCCCGCTCCACAGTCTGGTCTGCCCCGCTCCACAGTCTGGTCTGCCCCGCTCCACAGTCTGGTCTGCCCCGCTCCACAGTCTGGTCTGCCCCACTCCACAGTCTGGTCTGCCCGCTCCAATCCAATACACCTCAATCCGTTCCACCTCAGTTCAATACACCCCACTGCAATCCCATCTACTCCATTTCAATCCACCCCATTTCAATCCACCCCACCCCATGCCAATCCAATCTACTTCATTGTAATCCAATCCACCCCAGTCCAATTCATCCCATCCAGTCCACTCCAACCCAATAAACCCCACTCCAACCCAATCCACCCCACTTGACTCCAAACCACTGCTCTCCAATCCACCCTACTTGACTCCAATCCACCCCACTTGACTCCAATCCACCCCACTTGATTCCAATCCACCCCACTTGACTCCAATCCACCCCCACTTGACTCCAATCCACCCCCACTTGACTCCAATCCACCCCCACTTGACTCCAGTCCACCCCCACTTGACTCCAGTCCACCCCCACTTGACTCCAGTCCACCCCCACTTGACTCCAGTCCACCCCCACTTGACCCCAGTCCACCCCACCCCACGTGACCCCAGTCCACCCCACCCCACGTGACCCCAGTCCACCCCACCCCACGTGACCCCAGTCCACCCCACGTGACCCCAGTCCACCCCACCCCACGTGACCCCAGTCCACCCGACCCCACCCCACGTGACTCCACCCCGCGTGACTCCAGTCCACCCCGCGTGACTCCAGTCCACCCCGCGTGACTCCAGTCCACCCCGCGTGACTCCAGTCCACCCCGCGTGACTCCAGTCCACCCCGCGTGACTCCAGTCCACCCCGCGTGACTCCAGTCCACCCCGCGTGACTCCAGTCCACCCCTCTCCAGCCAGTCCACCCCGCATGACTCCAGTCCACCCCTCTCCAGCCAGTCCACCCCGCGTGACTCCACCCCTCTCCAGCCAGTCCACCCCGCGTGACTCCAGTCCACCCCGCGTGACTCCAGTCCACCCCGCGTGACTCCAGTCCACCCCGCGTGACTCCAGTCCACCCCGCGTGACTCCAGTCCACCCCTCTCCAGCCAGTCCACCCCGCGTGACTCCAGTCCACCCCTCTCCAGCCAGTCCACCCCGCGTGACTCCACCCCTCTCCAGCCAGTCCACCCCGCGTGACTCCACCCCTCTCCAGCCAGTCCACCCCGCGTGACTCCACCCCTCTCCAGCCAGTCCACCCCGCGTGACTCCACCCCTCTCCAGCCAGTCCACCCCGCGTGACTCCACCCCTCTCCAGCCAGTCCACCCCGCGTGACTCCAACCCACCCCTCTCCAGCCAGTCCACCCCGCGTGACTCCAACCCACCCCTCTCCAGCCAGTCCACCCCGCGTGACTCCAACCCACCCCTCTCCAGCCAGTCCACCCCACTTGACTCCAACCCACCCCTCTCCAGCCAGTCCACCCCACTTGACTCCAACCCACCCCTCTCCAGCCAGCCCACCCCACTTGACTCCAACCCACCCCTCTCCAGCCAGTCCACCCCACTTGACTCCAACCCACCCCTCTCCAGCCAGTCCACCCCACTTGACTCCAACCCACCCCTCTCCAGCCAGTCCACCCCACTTGACTCCAACCCACCCCTCTCCAGCCAGTCCACCCCACTTGACTCCAACCCACCCCTCTCCAGCCAGTCCACCCCACTTGACTCCAGTCCACCCCTCTCCAGCCAGTCCACCCCGCATGACTCCAGTCCACCCCTCTCCAGCCAGTCCACCCCGCGTGACTCCACCCCTCTCCAGCCAGTCCACCCCGCGTGACTCCAGTCCACCCCGCGTGACTCCAGTCCACCCCGCGTGACTCCAGTCCACCCCGCGTGACTCCAGTCCACCCCGCGTGACTCCAGTCCACCCCGCGTGACTCCAGTCCACCCCGCGTGACTCCAGTCCACCCCTCTCCAGCCATTCCACCCCGCGTGACTCCACCCCTCTCCAGCCATTCCACCCCGCGTGACTCCACCCCTCTCCAGCCAGTCCACCCCGCGTGACTCCACCCCTCTCCAGCCAGTCCACCCCGCGTGACTCCAACCCACCCCTCTCCAGCCAGTCCACCCCGCGTGACTCCAACCTACCCCTCTCCAGCCAGTCCACCCCACTTGACTCCAACCCACCCCTCTCCAGCCAGTCCACCCCGCGTGACTCCAGTCCACCCCTCTCCAGCCAGTCCACCCCGCGTGACTCCACCCCTCTCCAGCCAGTCCACCCCGCGTGACTCCAGTCCACCCCGCGTGACTCCAGTCCACCCCGCGTGACTCCAGTCCACCCCGCGTGACTCCAGTCCACCCCGCGTGACTCCAGTCCACCCCGCGTGACTCCAGTCCACCCCGCGTGACTCCAGTCCACCCCTCTCCAGCCATTCCACCCCGCGTGACTCCACCCCTCTCCAGCCATTCCACCCCGCGTGACTCCACCCCTCTCCAGCCAGTCCACCCCGCGTGACTCCACCCCTCTCCAGCCAGTCCACCCCGCGTGACTCCAACCCACCCCTCTCCAGCCAGTCCACCCCGCGTGACTCCAACCTACCCCTCTCCAGCCAGTCCACCCCACTTGACTCCAACCCACCCCTCTCCAGCCAGTCCACCCCGCGTGACTCCAACCCACCCCTCTCCAGCCAGTCCACCCCGCGTGACTCCAACCCACCCCTCTCCAGCCAGTCCACCCCGCGTGACTCCAGTCCACCCCGCGTGACTCCAGTCCACCCCGCGTGACTCCAGTCCACCCCGCGTGACTCCAGTCCACCCCGCGTGACTCCAGTCCACCCCGCGTGACTCCAGTCCACCCCTCTCCAGCCAGTCCACCCCGCATGACTCCAGTCCACCCCTCTCCAGCCAGTCCACCCCGCGTGACTCCACCCCTCTCCAGCCAGTCCACCCCGCGTGACTCCAGTCCACCCCGCGTGACTCCAGTCCACCCCGCGTGACTCCAGTCCACCCCGCGTGACTCCAGTCCACCCCGCGTGACTCCAGTCCACCCCGCGTGACTCCAGTCCACCCCTCTCCAGCCAGTCCACCCCGCGTGACTCCACCCCTCTCCAGCCAGTCCACCCCGCGTGACTCCACCCCTCTCCAGCCAGTCCACCCCGCGTGACTCCACCCCTCTCCAGCCAGTCCACCCCGCGTGACTCCAACCCACCCCTCTCCAGCCAGTCCACCCCGCGTGACTCCAACCCACCCCTCTCCAGCCAGTCCACCCCACTTGACTCCAACCCACCCCTCTCCAGCCAGTCCACCCCGCGTGACTCCAACCCACCCCTCTCCAGCCAGTCCACCCCGCGTGACTCCAACCCACCCCTCTCCAGCCAGTCCACCCCGCGTGACTCCAACCCACCCCTCTCCAGCCAGCCCACCCCACTTGACTCCAACCCACCCCTCTCCAGCCAGTCCACCCCACTTGACTCCAACCCACCCCTCTCCAGCCAGTCCACCCCACTTGACTCCAACCCACCCCTCTCCAGCCAGTCCACCCCACTTGACTCCAACCCACCCCTCTCCAGCCAGTCCACCCCACTTGACTCCAGTCCACCCCTCTCCAGCCAGTCCACCCCGCGTGACTCCACCCCTCTCCAGCCAGTCCACCCCGCGTGACTCCAGTCCACCCCGCGTGACTCCAGTCCACCCCGCGTGACTCCAGTCCACCCCGCGTGACTCCAGTCCACCCCGCGTGACTCCAGTCCACCCCGCGTGACTCCAGTCCACCCCTCTCCAGCCATTCCACCCCGCGTGACTCCACCCCTCTCCAGCCATTCCACCCCGCGTGACTCCACCCCTCTCCAGCCAGTCCACCCCGCGTGACTCCACCCCTCTCCAGCCAGTCCACCCCGCGTGACTCCAACCCACCCCTCTCCAGCCAGTCCACCCCGCGTGACTCCAACCTACCCCTCTCCAGCCAGTCCACCCCACTTGACTCCAACCCACCCCTCTCCAGCCAGTCCACCCCGCGTGACTCCAACCCACCCCTCTCCAGCCAGTCCACCCCGCGTGACTCCAACCCACCCCTCTCCAGCCAGTCCACCCCACTTGACTCCAGTCCACCCCTCTCCAGCCAGTCCACCCCGCGTGACTCCACCCCTCTCCAGCCAGTCCACCCCGCGTGACTCCAGTCCACCCCGCGTGACTCCAGTCCACCCCGCGTGACTCCAGTCCACCCCGCGTGACTCCAGTCCACCCCGCGTGACTCCAGTCCACCCCGCGTGACTCCAGTCCACCCCGCGTGACTCCAGTCCACCCCGCGTGACTCCAGTCCACCCCGCGTGACTCCAGTCCACCCCGCGTGACTCCAGTCCACCCCGCGTGACTCCAGTCCACCCCTCTCCAGCCAGTCCACCCCTCTCCAGCCAGTCCACCCCGCGTGACTCCACCCCTCTCCAGCCAGTCCACCCCGCGTGACTCCACCCCTCTCCAGCCAGTCCACCCCGCGTGACTCCAACCCACCCCTCTCCAGCCAGTCCACCCCGCGTGACTCCAACCCACCCCTCTCCAGCCAGTCCACCCCGCGTGACTCCAACCCACCCCTCTCCAGCCAGTCCACCCCACTTGACTCCAACCCACCCCTCTCCAGCCAGTCCACCCCGCGTGACTCCAACCCACCCCTCTCCAGCCAGTCCACCCCGCGTGACTCCAACCCACCCCTCTCCAGCCAGTCCACCCCGCGTGACTCCAACCCACCCCTCTCCAGCCAGTCCACCCCGCGTGACTCCAACCCACCCCTCTCCAGCCAGTCCACCCCACTTGACTCCAACCCACCCCTCTCCAGCCAGTCCACCCCACTTGACTCCAACCCACCCCTCTCCAGCCAGTCCACCCCACTTGACTCCAACCCACCCCTCTCCAGCCAGTCCACCCCACTTGACTCCAACCCACCCCTCTCCAGCCAGTCCACCCCACTTGACTCCAACCCACCCCTCTCCAGCCAGTCCACCCCACTTGACTCCAACCCACCCCTCTCCAGCCAGTCCACCCCACTTGACTCCAACCCACCCCTCTCCAGCCAGTCCACCCCACTTGACTCCAACCCACCCCTCTCCAGCCAGTCCACCCCACTTGACTCCAACCCACCCCTCTCCAGCCAGTCCACCCCACTTGACTCCAACCCACCCCTCTCCAGCCAGTCCACCCCACTGTACTCCATTCCACCCCACTCCACTCCAATCCACACCTTTCCACTCTAATTCATCCTACTCCAAGCCACCCTACTCTAATCCAATCCACCCCAATTTAATTCACCCAAGCCAATCTAATCTACCCCACTTCATTCCACCCCGACCAATCCACCCCACTCCAATCCACCTCATCCAGTCCACCCACTCAACTCAATCCTCTAACTCAATACAGTCCAACCCACTCCACCCCACTCTACAACACTACAGTCTGATACTACACTCTACGACACTCTATGCCACTGAGCCTCTGAATGCTACTCCCCTGTACTCCGCTCTGCCACACTACTCCACTCTACGACCCTCTACCCCAACAAATCCAGTCTGAAACTCTATTCCCCCCACTCCACTCTAGGACACTTGACACCAGTAACGTTTAGCCATGCTGAACAGCAGCCATACTGGCAAAAACACTGCAAAAGCCAATAGCTCTTGTATAGGCAAGACCTTTTGACTTTGCCAGTGCTTGTTTTGTTTATATGGGAGTGCTGCTGCACATGTCTGGATATTCTCTTTGTGCATAAAGGTGCCCGGTTGTTTGTTTTCTCTTGGTGCTTCAAAACCTACAGCCATCACAACAAAGAACAAACACATCAAACCATTTCCTTTAGGAGCATTTCTTTGCCTTCAGTTCTTCAAAATATTAAGCAGCATACATCATTAATTTTGTGTTTTTTCCTCGTCTCTGATGCTGCAACAATTGGGATCCTTTTGCCTCTAATGTGTAATATAGTTACAGAAATGATCAAGTTAGTGTATACCAGTTACTACGCTGCAAATACCTTGAAGGCATGTGTCTGTACTTTACTTCTTTTATCCCTATGTATTCAGGAGCCAGACAGGCTTTCCTGTTCTACCGGCTCCGAATGCTTGACAGGGATTCACTTGCTAACCGGAACATTTGAATTTCTGTATCCAAAACACAAATCAAACTGTCAGCTTGTACACAAGATCTTTGTTTCGTTTGTTGCCACCTTGGTATCAACGTAAATGTGTTTACTTGTCAATGGCCCTTGCTGAAAGAGGCATCTAATTTTGCGTGGAAATCCCAGCCGTTAAAATGTAGGTGCAGAATATCCCTATAGTATAATGACTTTTGTGGTGCACGCACGTAGGCATGTTCATAGATGAATGGAACTATTCCAGAAAAGAAACCAAATCTCTTGTCTTTTTTTCGGCTGAAATGGCTGAGAAGTAGTAGTGAAATAGAATTTCTAAATATGTATTTTATTTAGCTATAAGAGGATGACGAAAACGTTCTCCAGCCTCTATGCAGAGTTTAGTATACTGCACTTTGGAGTGTGTTGTGGCCTTTTACTTAATATGTAAAATAATTATTGCCGAGGTCGATAAGAAATGTGATTTTTGGTTTTGCCCTCATCTACACCCTTATTTTTATCCCTCATCTGCCCCACATAAACGGGCGCACCCGTTGCAAATGCAAGGCTGTACAGTGCTAGTCTGATTTTTAGGCTGTGCCAAACAAACTGGATATCAGTGTGATCAAGAAATGTATGTCGATTCAATAACAAAAGTGTTTATTTAAAGAATGTTTGAATAATGTAGAATATCAATATAGTACAAATACAATCATAATTAAAGGCGAAATTACCTAAAGATATCATTCAACATACCAATAAACGTATGTATCTTAAAATAAAAATAATGGCAATATTATGAGCACAAAGAAGGGTTCCCAAAAATCTGTTGGAAAAAAAATATCAATGAGAAGTAGAAAGACAGTGGCTTGTTGAATAATAATCGTACATAACGAAATGCAGCAATTAGTCTAGCAACTACAATGTTACCAATGAGGAAAATAGCAGTAGTGGGATGTGTGTGTGTGGGGGGGTTTGACTTATCTGATTAATCCGCAAAATGTCCAAGCAGAAATGGAGTGCAACGTTTATAATAAATGCCTATAAAGCCTCGTGAAAGAACCCGCCTGAGAAAAGAGTTTCAACATTATTAACCAGATATTAGGGAGTTGGTTACTACGGGGTTGAAGAAAAGAGAAACATGCAGAAATAAACAAGAACCCACCCACTCTATCTCAAAGGAGCTCTAAGGTTCAACCCTCCCAGCCTTATCAAAACATTGGAAGAAATACTTTTAACACTACAAGGAGGCCTCCAATCAAAATAAAGATAACAATTATGGAGAAACACATGACAATTTCTTATAAATAGTCTATGAAAACACCTGCAGATCATACTATACGAGCAAATACGAGCTCGAAGTCAGTTATTTCTTCAATACCTTAGGTAAAAAAGTAATGTCGAATTTGCGTAACACTAGCAAAAAGCAAGACTTCAATGTTGCTACTGTTCTGAAAAGACTATCAGTAAAAACGCAATGGCACAGCGTACCAGTAAACCAATATTGATATTTATAGCACTGCAGTATTGGGGCCCTGTTCAGATCCCAAATTTAAAGAAAGTAAAAAGAAATAAATTGGTCCATGTTAAACTAGAAACAAACTACACATTACGTTTAGACCCAAATAAGCGTAGAATGAAATCAAAACTGGTACAGCTCATTGGTCTACCGCATCAGAGTGCTTGACGTCCAGGAGAAACCAATGAGATCAGGAGGATCTGAAGAAAGCCTGGGTTTATCGTTGACTATTTTAAAACGAGAAGAACCCACAAAGAATATTGTATGTCGATAGAGATCTGAGTCGGTGTCTGAGAGCTAGAAAACCCTTCCTACGGATGGATGATGGTGTCTTTGACGTAATCTTGACCAACTCTTGGTCCTTCCCAAGATATGTTTTTTCATTTGTTTCTGAATCCGTGTGTTGATCTGAGTTTAAAAAATCATGATCCTTAGTTGTTGTTTACTCCTAGAAGAGTCCAGTGTGAGTCTACCAGAGGGGATCGTGTGAGCTCTCTCAAACTGAAAGTCTGTAGAGAAGACCGTATTTAGAGTGCAGGGGATCCACGTCCCAAGGAATTCCACACAGAATTTTGAAGCATCTTCAGCTTCTTCCGGCAAACCAAAAATGTGTAGGTTTCCTCTGCGATTGCAATGTACAGTCCAACGAGAGGGATACCAATTTAGAGCTCATAGAGTGGAAGAGTCTTTGAAGGCTCTTTCTACTGTCTTCCAGGTAGCTTATGCAAGATTCAGCCTCCCGTGAGCCTGTTAGCAAGACTTTTGAAATTCTTAGGCCCTGAATATCAGTTTGCATCAGATCAGTATTTGTTTTTGTGCTTAGTGCCAGATCACGAATGGCAGTGAGCTGTTGAAAAGTAAGATCCATGTTAGTAGGTTGATCTGATTTAGATTTTAATGGTGAGTCTGGTAATGGCGTAGGTTTCAATCTTTTCTGGCCCTTTCTGAGCTCTTTGGAATCTGTCAGTTCTCTTTCTCCACCATTGGCCATGCTTATATGCAGAAAAGTATATATCACCAGTGACAAAACCTCAGATATATCTTAGCGAGATGTAGAAGATATATGCAAAGTCTATCCAGCGTAGAGAGGTGTTGGGACCAAGAGAAATGCTAGAAAGCACAGTGACAAATTATGTGTAGGTCTAACCACCAATTGTAAGAAATAGCAACAATCACAAAAAGTCACGTTTCCCCATAAGCAGAGAAAATTATGTATCCAGACACACCTTGTTTAGGAAGGAGCACCCAGTGTAGTAGAAAATGTGATTTACAGTCATTTAGAAGCAAAATAATGTTTTGGTGTCCATGGCGCCAATTTTGTCTTCGAAGATTATGCCTGACCTTCAGATTACAGAGCACAGATAACTATGTATTGGCTCCAAAGTCTTTCCAGGATTACTCTGGTATAATGCAGAAGAAAAAGCAGCTGTGTCACTTTCCAAAAATTATGGTGGTTTAAAATAGTATGTAATGCTGGAAAAGCAAGACAGCGGCCATTTTGTTGCCTGACCTTTGCAACAGTCCTATTGGTGCATCAGTGTTCCTGAAGCTGCTAAACGGGGGAAACTGTCACAGGGGCTACAGTAGATTAGTTCCAGATAAGCGATGTTAAGGACTGTCATTCATCAAGCCATCTGATCCCCATATTCGACAGAAGGCGCTCTCAATCGACCAGATATAGCACACTTAAGCAGCCATCTTCGTCATGCGCTTGCCATGCCCTCTCTTGGTCGTGCTTGCCACACCCCCATGGGCTGATTCACATTTAAGTCCAGTGATTTAAACCATGTCCAATATCGGTTGTTGTATGTATAATTACTGACAGAGTGCAATTGCCTCCTAATACCTGCTCATTAAAACAGTTAGACTTGAGGTTGCCTCTCACACTGTGCCCCTGAATGGATCGCTGAACCGGTTTTCCACCCCGTTGCTGTCCCTTGCATGGTTTGAATTTTTACAAAACTTCCTTTCCCAGCATCGCTCTTTCACAAAGGCAGGCGGGTATAGTAGCATATGATAACATTATTTACCAAACAACTTTTACAGTTAAATTTTTTTCTCATGACATCCAGATCAAATTACTCATTACATTCTATGGCATAAAAAACAATTTTGCTTAAAAATATGTATTTATTTAGCAGCTCTTTTTTTCAATTAGCAAAACTTTGACTGAAGGATATTTTGTAGGTAATATAAAACCTTTTGTGAATATTTTGAAATGGTAAATGGACATAAAAGGATAAATAGATAAAATAAAAATGGGGAAGATGCATATAATTAGAAAAAAGTGTGTGTGTGTATGTATATATATATATATATATATATATATATATATATATATATATATATATATATATATATATATTTATTTATTTGTACTGGCAGTCACCAGTAGGTAGTCCTAGTTAGGATCTAGTTTCCACAGTGAAAGCATTTTTGTTTTGTGAATAACTTTGGCGCCGTTTGACAAATCTTAACACTTTCAAAACTAGTTTGCACCTCAATTCAGCTGCCGCCTGTACATTTTTGAGGTGATTCATCAGGCATGGGCCAAGAAAATGGGGGCGCCCAAAATGCATTTCACCGTGCAATTTCCCATAGGAAATTTAGAGACGACTACAGCCCTTACCTCTGAATGGAGCTATACCAAATAAGCCTGAAAGCTAGTTCTTGCTCCAGAAAGAGTGGTTTTTGTATTTTAGTGTAAATGTGTTGTATAATTTTGGAATTATTAAAGAAAAAATGTATGTATATCTGGAGGCGCGTATCCTGACCCCATGGGACTGAGCGAGAGGTCTGTGAGGAACCCCTCATGGGCAAGACATTGTCCCAAAACATTTTTTGAGGTGAGCGAGGATCTGCAGATCCACTGTGACACTCAGCACCACCATACGTGAATCTGCGACGGTTTTTGGGTATCCAGGTTAAAAAAATGTACACCCACTCACTCATTTATACACCCACCCAACCACTCACATATACATACAGCCACTCACACACCCAGAGCCCCATCACACCACTCACACACCAATACAGCCATTTGCACACCCACACAATCAACCAGTCACGCACACACCCACACACCTGTACAGCCACTCAAACACCCAATGAGAGACCAATAAAACCACTCGCACACCCAAACACTCTCACACCCCCATACCAGTCACGCACACACCCACTCTGACCAGAAAACAACTCTCACATCCATTTCCACACCCAATCAGAGATGCAGAAAACAACTCCTACAGAAATGCATCTTCTTAGAGACCCAGACAACTACACACACCCACTTACCTTACACACCCATACAGCCACTCACACATTCACTCACAGCCCGAAACAGCCACTCACACACCCACATAGCCAGTCACACATGCACTGACACACCAACCACACACACCCACAATCACTCACCACCCAAGGGCACATGTTATAGTTAGAAAATAGCATTAAAAACTGTACAAATTCACTGAAGAAAAACAAAGGATACAGGAGTGTTATAGATGGGAAACTGCATTAAAAAAAACATGGAGAATCACTGAAGAAGCTAAAGTTAACAGGGACGTTATAGTTAGGAAATAGAATGAAAATTAATCTTAGAAATTGACCCAAGAAAAAGCAAATGTTACAGGAAGTTATAGTTGGGTTCAGATTTTACACAGACACAACCATAGACATTCAGTAGTTATAGTTATCTCAAATAACTATAACTTGTGCTTTAAGGTAACAAACCCGTGCCCTCGCCATGCACTGTTAATTACCCCACATATTACATCACTCATGACATCCTACATGTCATCATTTAATAAAATCACTGCAACATTTGCAGTGAAATTGATGATGACAAAACTGTGTATGGCGGGGGGGGGGGGGGTGAGTTATAGTTGCCTTAAGGCATGAGTTGTCTCTGGTCGGGAAGTCTTCGCGAATAAAGACGAGCTTGTGCAGGAAAAGGTACTGCTCTGATTGTCTGTCAACACTTCAACCAGGAAGTTTTGACAGCCATCATGGGACTCTCTTTCACTGAGTCCCCCTCCCCACCCCCCCAAAAAGTGAAAATAAAGAAAAGGTGGCAGGCTAGGAATACCCTGACTCCCAATCCATGGTCTTTGGGTCCCCCTGGGACCCAGCCACGGCATAATAGCTTTAAAAAACAAAATACGAAAATAAAAATAAACAAGCATGTGCATGCTCCCATCAGTGTCATGAGTGATGTAATATGTGAGGTCATAAGCAGTGCATTTCAGGGGCGTAACTATAACTGCTGAATTTCTTTGGCTTTGTATGCGTAAAATCTGAGCCTAACTCTAACATTCCTACAACCTTTGGTTTCATACCAAAAACAACACAGAATAAATAACTTGCAACTTAGTTTGGGGTCGTATGTCTGTCTTGTGTAAACAGAAATAGATCTACACACAGAACAACACAATTAAATTATGTTCAGGAAAAGTCCAAAACTTATGAAAGGTAGTTTTCCTCAAAATAATGCACTATTATTGGAAAAAATTGTTATTGTAAAAGATGTTTTTCAAAAGTGATAATTACAAAAGATGTCTTGAAATCATGCATCTCCAACACCTGCCTTTGGATAGTTTGAGTAATGCCCCAGCGTTCTTCTTCCATGCTCCAGAATTCATATCTCTACCTTCTGTTGAAAGCCTGGGCTTCGAGGACATTGATACACTGAGTCACCCATAGGATCTAACGTCCCCAGCCTCCGTTTAGCCTTGCTCGTCAAAGTGTGAATTTTATCAAGACTATTGGTCCTATCATCCTTCTGTTTGACACAGGTAGATCGGCTAGCACTCCTGACACCTGGTGTATTCTCTGTCATTCTGACTCATCAGTTCGCGTCAGTCACCCCTTTTCTCTCCTCTAAAAAATGTATGAGTTCATATACCAGATGTTCAGCCCTGCCGGGTTACATATGGGGTCCATTTCGAACTGCAAATTGGCATCAAAGAACTACGAGATAGTAGCTGTCATTTACTTCGAAATATAACTTTACATGCCTTAAATCTCGCGTCTATATTTGTATCTTTGCAATTACTTCGGAGCACTAGGATTAAATCAGAAAAAGTGCAATGGGTATAGTGGAGACTTGGGGTCCAGTCCAATCAGTGAATGTGAGGCCCGATCTGATATTATTTGTTGCAACCTACCATTGGTTAAAATTCTAGCAAATTAGTACCAGAACTGCTTTTCTACATAGAAGTCATTTATGACCTCATAGTTACAAATAAACGTATTATTTGCATTGCTGATCCTGGTTTACTTCTGAACGTGGTGTTATTATTTCTTACATGTTAACCCTCCTGGATGCTACAGTGTGCTTAAGCGAGGCTCCAATTGAGTTATGGTGTTATTATCTCTAATAACTTGAGTGTCTCTGCAGTTCCATTCCTGAATTACTTAATGATTGCGTATTAATGGTTAGCATTAGGCTCACATTTAAGTAACCCTGATGTGCTGTCCTAGTTGTAACATGGGTAATTAACAAATCTGAATTGAAGCAATTGCTTTCCTACCATCTAAATACTCTTCCTTACCTCTGCTATATGATTTTAGCTTTTGTCTTGGTACAACCTCTTTTTCTTCTTCCTCAGTGTTTGATATGGCGTTCAGCTAAATGTCCCTGTTACCAACTTAGATTGAGGTGCACACCTTCAACTAACGTTTTACCAAGAACTCAGATTTAACTATATAGTTGTCTCATGAGTTATTTGGCCTAGATATTATTTCAGCTGTATTGTGCATCTTGCCCTTCAGTCAACACCAATTTCCCTATAAGAAAACGGTCACAGTGAACCTTGCATAGCCGTTCTTTGGCATAGAACATTACACCTCTCGAGATCTTTCTGTTTAACGAAATAGGTTCCATGTGTAATGTCCTGACATATTGTGCCACCCATTTGAAATCTAGGGCACACAGCCACATTGCCTCATGTTGCATCTAAAGTTGAAAAATTTAAATTACAAACCAGTGGCCTGAAGTCAAAGCATTTTACGTCTGTTTGATGAAAAATTAATCTATTATTGAAGTACGTCTGGGCGGACCCGATTGAACAGGCAAAAAAATCAAAGAAGAGTTCTGGGTTAGCCCGATTTCATTGTTATTCTGGGGTTTCACATTCCTGTTAACATACATGGTAAATTTGTTTGGTGCCTATAAAAAGAAAACTAAATCAAATAAGGCAGTTTGTCTGCACTTCCTCCCCTGGATGACCTAAATTAGGTAATGCAAACCCCCCCACACGCACTGGTTTTATGTTTCTGGTTTGAAAAGTATACTTGGCTCTCTGACACTCCATTGGTCGACTGGTTGATCCCACCCACTCTAGATTGGTATTTCAGATGTTTCTCCGTTATTTCCTTTTAAGTACTGCTACCTTGTTAGTGGACTGAATCACATAGGTCACATTACAGCCATAAAGAAAAAAAAACATTGTGATCCTCCTGCTGAACTAAATCCAGTCTAATCCCACTGTGCTGGACAAAGTAAGACTAGCTGCTACTCTTCCAGTCTTGTCCGAAGTTCTCAGTAACAGTGGTGGCATAACTAAAGGAACATGCGGATGCAAGCAACTGTCTTTCACTGTTGCAGTAATTCCAAACAAGGAGGAAAAAAGCCATTTGGTTTTGGCATGTTGCCTTTTGGTTTTTAGACATGTGGGGTGGGGAGCAGTGTTTGTTTTGGCTTTCGACACAATGAGCCATACCATACTTCTGGAGAGGTTTCCTTGGTTGTCCATGCTGACTGAACCGCATCCAACTGTTCTGTTAATTTTTAAGCATGTCTCTGTGTGGCACATTGTTTTATTTTTTTTAATATATATTTCTCCTTAGGACTTCCTGTACTGTAGTATCCTTCAATGCCGACTCACTCGTCACCTGCACTTCTTGCTATCTGCTCTGTATTGTTTCTGTTTCTCATCTTTCTTGATAATTGTGTGGCAGAGCAGTCTTTAGTCAGTGACAACCAGCTGAAAACTGAAGATAGGTCATGAGTGTCTATTTGCAAATGATAGGGGGATTGTGGAGATCTAGACGCCGGACAACTATCTACAAATAAACAGGCAGAAAAATGTAATTCATAAATTTTTGGCCACAAAGGTCAGCCTGTTTACCTCCTCCCAAATTTTTGGGACTTCGACTTTGCCTTTCATCCCTAGGTTTTTTTTTTAATAAGTGTTTTCCTTTGAATCGTTTTAACTTTGTCCAAATTGGGTCAGCTGCTGCTTCCACCAACCTAAACACTGGCAATAGGGGCAGTATTCGATTCATGGCATGTTTATTGAAATTCTCCTTAGGTGGAATGCCATGCTTCCAGGTAGATCACCTTCACAATGTACAGACTACACCGGTCGATTTATTAGAAGAACCTAACAATAAAGACCACTTTACCAGGTCAGAGGCCATCGACTGCCTCTTAGAATACTATCTAAATTAGCTTCTGAAATTTTTAGATGTATTAACAACCTAGCCTACACTTAAATCTTGCGCCACAGGATTTCTTTCCATTGCCTGTTTCCTAAATTTAGAAGCAAAATTGTTTCCTTCCTCCCCTTTCCTGGGGGTAACTGAAGTCTTAGGTGAGAGGCCTATTGTCGTAATTATGGTGTGCCTTCAGTCTTCCTAATCTGGAAGCAGAACACAGACTCATTATTTTTTCTTTGCGAACTTCTAAATTGAATCGTATATGGAAAAAGGCAGAAGCATTACTACTTAAAAGCCTGCAGAAAGAATGATTGGTCTTACTGAAAAAATATTCATCTGTACATGCGTTATTTGTGTCATTGGTGATAGCTTTAAAGATGTTTGGGGGTTTTCCGTTACAGGGGTTAATGCGATTCATGTTTTTTTTGTGTCCATTTACACCATTTCATTAGCTGTAGAGAAAAGTGCCAATCCAGTAATGTACAGTTAAGAAGGGCCTTCTTATGCTGAGTACACTATGCCATTGGGAAAAGAAAAGCTTGACACAAGACATTTGCTTTTGTACAAGTCTTCATTTTCTCTTTAACTTTTGAAAAAAAAATGCCAGTCCTGTGTTCTCACAACCGGAAGCCGATGGTGTTTTTCTCTAAACATCCATTTTTGCTCACCAGAAGAGATCATTACTAATATATTCGCTTTGCATATCGCCCACTACTTAGGGCTCCCATTAAATCCTTCCGCACCCTTGGGCTTTTCTGAGTGAGGTAGCAGCTACTGGAGGGGTAGTCTCCATTTTCATCCCCCGTTACTAAGCAACTGCCCATAAATGACTCAGGAAGAAAATGATAAAAGGAGAGGTTACCACAGAGAAAAAGCTGCACAATGATTTATGAAAATACGGAACAGCTAATGGATTATCATTAAGTGCAACGTCTAATGCTTACAGGTCGCGCTTTGCCTTTTTTCGAAAGTCTGGGTCATTTGAAAAAAGTTAATTGGGCTGATCTCCCGC
Source organism: Lissotriton helveticus (assembly GCF_964261635.1). Classification (NCBI taxonomy): domain Eukaryota; kingdom Metazoa; phylum Chordata; class Amphibia; order Caudata; family Salamandridae; genus Lissotriton; species Lissotriton helveticus. The sequence continues at coordinate 694,971,867 of NC_136068.1, forward strand.
GCAGAAGACTAGGAGCAATGATTTACCTAAACTGAAAGACTGACTTTGTCTGGGCCTTTAGGTATTGTTTCCAAATCAAGCATTTCTGGTTAAATCCATGAACGGTAACCTCTACAGTTATGTCGCTGGATCTAAAACAGTTTAAACGCCGTACGTTTTTTGTTGGTGCACTTGATGTCGCTCTAGTTAAGTACTTTATACATGTATACACATATCGAATTAGCCAATGTGACAGTCTCCTGTTTTTGGCATTGCAGCTGCTTTAGTATTGTTGCAAACTACATTGGGTATTATGAAGACACTATCCTGTATCACTGTGCGATTTTCACTCTAAATAGTTAGGGTCTGGCGCTCAACTGTAGTACGTGCAAACATTTTGAGTTTTAAGAAGCTTACCTTTAAACTGTTTTTGTTTTTCAGGATCGCACAAGGACCTTTGACATGCATTCATTGGAAAGTTCTCTAATTGACATCATGCGTGCCGAAAATGATTCGCTGAAAGGTAACTTTTATATAATGCATGCCTTTTTCATGATGCTAGGGGAGCTGTGTTCCATATCCAGAATAATGCATATCTGGTAGAAAGAGGGATCCTGAAAATCCTATACCAGACCACCTAGTGCAACCCTTCCTATGTCTCTCCCTTCCCGCCTCGTGCTTTTGGACAGTTGTGGTTTATTCACTTATTAATGTACAAAGAGCTGCCCCTTTAACTGTGAAGCGGTGTACGGCATCGGAGGACACCGATGAAAGTAGCTGAGGGTGCTTTTCAGGTATATAAGTGGAGGAAACGGCTCCATGACACTGAAACGCCTATTGTGTACATTAAAATACGTTTGAGAGTGTGCTGTTCAGTGATGCATTCCACCAGCTAAACGCATTTCTATTGGCTTGTGGAGTGGGCTGTGTTACGTTCTTTGCTTAGAATTCGTGGTGTCATATAGGATACATAATCAATCACCCTAGAACAGGAACGCTCTTACGCAGCCGTCCGATGTTCGTTACTACTAGGACGAATGCTGCACAATATCCAGTTTTGAACATAGAGAAAGATACATCCATGTCTGATTCATTTCGTTCTTCAGACTTACTTGATCAGTCACTAGTACTCTTTACATTATTGCAGTACTCTGCTTGTAGGCATCCCTTTTGGCAAGGTGTTTCAATTGCTATCAAAACCTTCTTTAACCTGTCCAGAGATATACTTGCCCCTGCATTTTGTCACCAAGTTGAGTGGCTTTCAGATAAAAACAGGTCTCTTTTCAAATTGATGGTAATTGTGTTCTGAGTGGTCTACAGCGTTTCACCAAATTACATTTCCAACATTCTGACAGGCGACACGGACACTCACTCACTCAACCAACCCACGACTCGGTGGGCACACTTAAATCACCTAGTAAGGCATCCAGAGGCGAAACTCTCAGCTTCTTGAGCCTGTCCCACAGTCCGCAGATTAGAAACTAGCTTGAAGAGCCCCTGTTGTCTAAAAGTTTTGACAGTTGTGCTCCCTTTTTAGGTTTCGCCTGGGGCCGGAGCTCCTAGCTCCGCCCAGGAGAAATCTTATGTCTCTACAGTGTGGGGCATAGTCCCGCCTCTGCTTCCATTGGCTAGTTCCATAAATGGAGGCTAGCCATTGGAAGCCTGATCTGTCTGTCAAGGCCGGACCAGATTCGTGGGCGTTCCTGCGATTTTTTCCCTCTCCACCCACTTCTGAACGTCATCGCGGCGGTGGGTGGGTGTTATTTTTTTTTTTCGAGTCGGCCTGTTTTCCTCTTTTTACAAGTGTGTTGCTGGAGTTGGCTGCAAGATTTAAGTTCCCACGAAGCGATCAGGTAAGGAGCATTTTCTTTATAAATGTGTTTTCCCTTTGTATGTTTACGTATTTTGACGTTTTCGCTCTTAATGTCTTTTTTCTGTTTCCTTTTGTTTTTATCCCGTTCCCGACCCTCCCGCTCTCCGTGTGCCCGTTCCCGCCCCTGCCCGCCTGCTTCTTTCGGCAAGGGTCTTTTGCTAAACAAATGATTTATGTGTAGCTAGAGTGAGAGATCATGCTATGACCGATTAACTATATAATATAAACAGTGAGGAAAAGTTCCGGATGTTGGTAGAATCTTGGGGCCTGACGTTTCAAATGATTTTTCCATTTTGTGTCTGTGAAAACACGTTAGTATAGATGGGCTAAGGTATGTTGATGGTGGCTCTGAGGGCCTGCTTCTTGAGTTGGCAGCATATCCATTGCTTAACATGAGAGAGACCCTTGGTGCCTCAAGGTGGTACTTTGTATTTGTTGGGTCTTCTTCTTTAGTTCTTGCTTTCTTTGTTTCCCTCTTCCTCCTGCTGTTTCCTTTTCAGTGTTACTCACCTCAAGCAATGGTATCTTGTTTTTTGGCATATTTTTACTTTGGGGTTGGAAGAAGTCAGAACTTAGTTTCTTGTACTGTGATTGTTCCCATTGCGCCCCTACCCTTGTGTGGATCTCTGCCCACCCACAATCCCATTTTTTTCTACACTAGAGCCTCGCCCTTCTCTTGTGAGACGGTTAAATGATTCCATCCTTGGGAGTCCAAGCCACCTTGGCTGGTACCCTCAGTCCTATTCCAGTTCTGCAGGCAGGCGTAGTCCTTGACTGCTTGTTTGTGCCAGTAGTGTTTGTGTGTGTGATGTAACTTAAGAGTGAACCGCATCTGACCCCTTGAATACAGTGCTGACCATATTTGGGGTAAGTACAGGGTGAGGCCTAGGGGTTCGGAGCAGGTTCCTACTGCCTTAACCTCTCAGACAGCCTGTTTCTGTCAGTTTAGTCCGGTTGGTTACTTTCTGGTCCTGTGTGTTTCTGTGGCGAGTGTCCACGTCCACAACTTCTCTGAAGGAGCATAGTGGGCCCTACCACCCCGTGGTGTGGGAGGGAGAGGCTTGCCCCTGCAGAGCCTCAAAGTGCAGATTGGCCCCAGCCCGTTGGAGAACCGGCAGGCGCCAACCTTGTAAAATATTCATGCCCGGCGTCCGTAATGACAGCTTCGTTAGTGATAATAATACGAGCCGAGGCTCCGTTAACACGCGGTGCGCAGCCAATTATTTTATGGACAGTTGTTGCCTCGACGCATCGCCAGTTCACTTTAACTGGCGATTATACTGTAACATTATTTTTATCGTTCCCTTTCAGGCCGCTATTGGTGTATTATGAGGCACTTGTAACACTGTAAATGCCTTAGAGCTTGTCGTTGTAACTACAATGCTTTATTTCCTGTCCTTCTGGGAGCTGGTAATTGAGTTGACAGTCAGTCCCGTCTCCCCACTCACCCCCGCTGCGTCACTAGGTCGAGGCTTTAAACTAAACAAAAAAAAACACAGCTTAAATCCCCCGCTGGCCAAAAGAGCACACTAACCTCTTCATCTCCATTCAGACAATTAGCTTCTGAATTGAGGGTGGGTCTTAAACAAACACACACTTAGCCCCCAAGATTGCGGATTGTTCTCTCGCATTCATGGACTCCCGGGGAGGGCCTTGCCCAGTAAACCTTTTTAGGGTTTACCAAATGTCAACAGCCATTTGGTCTTTTATGTTGCAGCAGCTGCATTCATGCCCAGCACATGGCTTTAAAAGAGCAGCGGCCATTTGCTGTGTTGAGCCGCCCGAGCAGCACTCGTCTGCGGATCGGCGTCGTGTGGGGCATTCGGCAGCCACTAATGTTAAGTGAACACACAACTCCAGAAAGCTACGTGTAACCCGCAGACCGCGTGCTCCAAGCCAACCAGAACTTTGATAGCTTGATCGATTCGTCATTACCTACTATCGACTCTAGACGATCGTGTGCGTACAGGGACCTACCTACCTGTGTCGGGATTCTATTTTAAAATCTGAATTTAGCCATGACAATTGGATTTTACTAAAATTAGCGATTGTGGCTCTTTGAGCCAACACTCTTCATTCAGTGGTTTGTTGTGCTATTCATGTTTTTTTTCTGTTGTGCTATTCACGTTTTTTAGGTTTCGCCTGGGGCCGGGAGAAATCTTATGTCTCTACAGTGTGGGGCTTAGTCCCGCCTCTGCTTCCATTGGCTAGCTCCATAAATGGAGGCTAGCCATTGGAAGCCGGATCTTCCGTTTGAGGGCCGACTGTCCTCAAGCTTGCTTTAGGTTGAACAACCAGTGCCTACTTCGGACACTCATCAGCGCCACTCACAGACAGTGACGACCATTAGTGCTCTGCCCACCATTTATTTACTTCTTGCTAACTCATGGGCATCACAACTGCCACGAATGCCACCGGAAGTAATGAATGTGTCCTTGTGTAATGTAGCTGGTGCTTATGCACAGCGCTCCTCTACCCGCAGGTCTAGTTTGCGCTATATAAAACTGCAAGACAATGTAATAATAAACTATTTTAGCTGTTGGCAATGTAAATAACAATGCCATTTATTTATAAGTAAAAAAGAAATGTCATGAGCAATGCCAATAGCTCTAACTTTTCCAAAGGCGAAACCATTGCATTGTAAATTCTTGTTCTCCCTTTTCTTTACTCACATAAATAGGAACGGAAATTCGGAATCAGTGTGTTTATGCAAAGGACTACACACCTACATTCCATCTCAGTTACAGGGCCTCTTCGGTCTTCTTAAATCTTGTGATAAGAATGGAGTGCCGTGCAGAAGTACCAACATAGGCATTTTTTGCACCAATTATTTCTTTATTTCAATATTCTTGTACGTTATCTAACAGTTGAGTTAAGTGGGCGAGTGTGGAGTTTATCCGGTTTATCTGGCAGTCAGTCTTGTCAAATTTATCATTCATCGCTATTTGGCTGGATCCAAGCCAAGTAGGCTGATCAATTATATCAGATAAGGTGAACGTATAGGCAACAGTGTCCAGTCTAATGGTGCACATATAACTTAGATACATTTTAATGAACCTGTGGTATTGGCTTCGAGCTATAGGCAAAAAATAGGACTTATCACCAGTGGTGGATGGCATCTACAGAGGGAGGGAGGGGCAAATGGGTGGGTGCGTGCCCACTCAAATAAAATAAAGTCAATAATGAAAACATTTACCCGATCATGACAACACTACATCCCTTGTTGCAGTGCGTGCCCCAGCAAACTCCCTCCGCCAATCCTGACGTGTTCACATGCTGTTATCCAGCATGTGAGCAGCACCCTGATTGGTGAGAGTGGCCTCTCTGTGCTCCCCAGCGCACTCGAGACCTGCACTTGCTCTCAACCCAGCTGTATTAACCCCTTCCATGCTGGGCTGATTCTGCTCCTGTGCTGTAGATTTCAGCGCAGGTGCGGTCATGACGGCCCCCAGCCATCATCAGCACACGAGCACTGTAGTGCATGACGGCTGGGGGTCGTCATCAGCATGCAAGGGGTTAAGAAAGCTGAGTTAAGAGGTTTAAAGTGTGCATGTCTGTGGCCGACACAAGCCAAGCCGCCTAAGAGGCATACGCACTTTAAACAGTGCACAGACAGCCCTCTGCCCACCACTCCTCCCAGCTGCCACTCCGCAGGCCCCGCCCCTCGCTTCTGGACGGGCCGATGCGTAAAACAGCAAAAACAGCTTTGTTGCGAAAATACCAGTTCTCATTATATTAAAATGGTAATCCATAACCATTTTATTTTTCATCCATGGGGTTTGGGGTGTTGTGGGTGGCTGACACGAATGGAGGAGCCGCCAGTGCATATCATACCTGCAGCGTTTTTTTGGTTTTTTTGGGTCGATCTATAAGATGGTGCATCATTTGTCTTTATTTCTTGCCCTTTTATGGCCGGCGACTCCAAAAACAAAGCCTTTTTGTTTTGCAAGCTGCAATAGTTCTTTGACAACATAGGAGCACCCTAACTGCTTGAATGACCTTTTTCTTTAAATGAAAAGCATAATACAAGCAGGGTGACAAATGAAGAGCAGCTGGAAACTGTAATGAGAACTGGAATTTTCGCACTAACGCTGTTTTTGCCTTTTTACGCATCATCTTTCCGTTGTCAGGCAAACACGCATGGGCACAAGGGAAGGGTTGCTGTGTAATTTCCACGTAACAGTATTTCCAGCGTGATGGAAAAATAGTCACATAAAATTAAGCTTGCTGGAAATAGAACCTCTTACATGTATATTAATGAAGTAGACATTGGTTGCTTTATATTTTTACTTCCGTCTGCATTCTGGATCTTAACATTTCTATTACACTAAATCATTATCTTCCTGCCTTTTTGTCTTTTAATATTAATGATCGCCAGAACATTATTTAACCGCAATTGTTGGCCTAACTTCACAGCCCTTTACGATAGGCATTAAGATTGGGAAGCTATAACGTGCTGCATGCTCGTCAAGCTTTTACACTCTTAAGAGAAAAGAAGAAGCCTATCACCATCCAAAGAGACTTGTACTGATCTGGTTATTTTTTATGCTAAATCACTAGAGTGACGGTTTGTTAGTGTTCTAAGTCTGGGGTATAGACATTTTGAGAGAAGGTGTTCTTCCGTCTTTACGTTTATACTATGATTGGTAAATTGTAGGTGTTTTGTGGGGTGGGGTGGGGGGGGGTAAGTACTGGGTATCAGACATTAACAAGCATTTACAATGCAATGGTCTCGGCAATATTTTAGGTAGAGCTATTGGTATTGCTCATTATTTTTTTATCTTTTTTGTATCCCTAAATAAATGGCATTGTCATTTCTATTGGCATTAGCTTTTTTTTTTTTTGCATATGGGATACCTATTGCATTAGCAGAGAGAGAGTGAGGTATTGAAATAGAGAGAGAGTGAGGTAGATAGAGAGTGAGGTAGTGAGATAGAGAGAGTGAGGTAGTGAAAGAGTAAGGTAGTGAGGGAGAGGGATGTTGTGAGGTAGTGAGATATAAGCAGAGTGTGATGTTGTGATGTAGTGAGATAGAGAGAGAGGTAGTGAAAGAGAGTGAAAATGAGTTAGTGAGATAGAAAGAGTGAGGTAGTGAGATAGAGAGTGATTGAGGTAGTGAGTTAGAGAGAGAGAGTGAAGTTGTGAGGTTGTGAGCTAGAGAGTGAGGTAGTGAGAGAGTGAGGTAGTGAGAGAGTGGGGTAGTGAGAGAGTGAGGTAGTGAGAGAGTGAGGTAGTGAGAGAGTGAGGTAGTGAGAGAGTGAGGTAGTGAGAGAGTGAGGTAGTGAGAGAGTGAGGTAGTGAGAGAGTGAGGTAGTGAGAGAGTGAGGTAGTGAGAGAGTGAGGTAGTGAGAGAGTGAGGTAGTGAGAGAGTGAGGTAGTGAGAGAGTGAGGTAGTGAGAGAGTGAGGTAGTGAGAGAGTGAGGTAGTGAGAGAGTGAGGTAGTGAGAGAGTGAGGTAGTGAGAGAGTGAGGTAGTGAGAGAGTGAGGTAGTGAGAGAGTGAGGTAGTGAGAGAGTGAGGTAGTGAGAGAGTGAGGTAGTGAGAGAGTGAGGTAGTGAGAGAGTGAGGTAGTGAGAGAGTGAGGTAGTGAGAGAGTGAGGTAGTGAGAGAGAGAGAAGTTGTGAGATAGTGAGGTAGTGAGATAGATAGAGTGGAGTAGTGAGGTAGAGAGAGTTATGTACCAATCTTTGTTAGCAGTTGGGGAAGAAAGCACGTTTCTTGAACCACTAAAATGCGGGAAGATACATTACGAGAATTTTGGCTGTTGGGTAAATTATACATAAGGCAATGCACATTACCTTCACCCACGCTCAGGCATGGGAATCATCACAGGTTGCACCACATTACTTGGACTTTTAGGTAGTGGCGAACTAAACCCTACCCCCTTGCCATTATTCCACAAAGAATTCTGGCGGCGGACATCATTTTAGGATAACCCTGTCCAATACTGGAAGGAAAAAAGGGGGATATTTGATATGACAGTCATAGTCACCGAGGGAAAAACATAATTATTAGGGCACATTCTTTTTGAATTACTAGATATATTAAGACAAAGCTCTTGACAGAACTGAGTATGAAATACTTCTAAAACAATAATCTATTTATTACAATAATACAAAATTCGAGATACAGGATGCATTTCGTGGAGAAGTTGATGACTCTGGAAGTTGGGGAATTATGTGGTTTTGTGAAAATTTGATCCGCTTGTGCCTAAATTCTGTGAAGATGTAAAATGTAATATCTAAGTGTAATCCAAACATGTAAGACAGTTGTTATACACAATCTTTAATCGCCTTCCAAACCCTCAGAGGTGCACGCACACTGCTATAGAATTGCACCTTTCCGCTGCTCCATGTAGTGTGTTAATTAAGTAAGTAGGCTTTGCCCTGGGACAGTAATTGTTCAGCGGGCTGGAACAGTACACTGAACTGACAATAGTGGTGATTATTTACAGTGTATGGTAGAAACGGAATTGTCTTAACGCATTAGTTCACTCCCCAGATTACTTATGTTATCGTCCTCCTAATGATGAAAGTCTGGCTAGGCCCCACCAGAGTTCGAACGCAGGGGCTTGTGCAAGCAGTTACTCCGCATCACAAATACTCCTTTCCCAATTTTGCAGGCTACAATCCATAAACAGCAGAAGTGTCCGAGCCAACCCATTCCCTGATGTTACCTTCCGCCATGCTGCCTCCGAGGTGGGCCGATGCTGCGCAATGCATGGGATGACGCTTCAGCAGACAATGGCTGCTGTGAAATGACTGCTGGGGTGGAGACCGAAGGACTAATATTCACGAACCGGAAACTGCAGCGGAGTGTAGTCCCTCTAGGTCGACAAGCAAACTATATATTTTAAAAAGCCCGTTTTCTGAAAAGTTAGAAATAAATACACCAAATACAGGCCAGGGCACGGAGGGCTCATCAGCCACCCCCGCTGCGCACGCCCAAGATCACACAGAGATGTGTACTCAACAGGCACTAGCGCGGGCGAGGCTCAGGGAAAGGGGGGGGGGTGTCTGCCAGCACTTTGTACACATTAAAGGATTGTCCTGAGACCACTACCCCAGGCGAGGGGGGACCTCCTGGTGGGATCGGACGGAGGCACCCAGCGAGGACATAAAGAAAGTAAACTCAACACAGTAAGCTGCATGGCACACTGCTAGGACCAGGCTGCATGATGGTAGTGTGGGGGAGGGGCGAGAGGCGAGATGCTCGGGGGTAACATGGCGCAGCGAGGTTTTACGGGACTGGCAGAGAGTGCAGGGAACACTCACCACAGACCAGCAGAATAAACAAGAGATGACGTTTGATTAATGAGGCCGATGTGTTCCCAAACACTGTATGTCGAGAGTAAGAGTGAAAGATAATAGAATTTAAAACGTGAACTTGGTAAAAGTATACAATTATCTTTGAGTAAAAAGTTCACACACACGGGCAGAAAATAGGTACAATTGCTGTGTTCCTAATCCCTAGTAACGAATAAGTGAACTAGTTTAGACGGATAGTTGAGAACTCGAACTGTATAGTCTATTGTGATAGCTAACATCGGTCGTGCCATATAATACTGACGGAAAAACAACCTACTTGTGCCAAGGTAAAGTAGTTACAAGTAGTCTTATCTGTTAAAGGCCTTTTTCTAGCATTACGGACTGGCTTTACACTATTTTCATCCTGAATATCACCCGTCGCTGTGGTGGGTGTAACATTAAATCGTCACTGTATGTTGGCCTCCTCTGGGGTGCGATCTCGTCCAAAAAAGAGCCGAGTGCTCCATGTTCCTCCTTTCCCTCCCAAGTCTGGCTCGGATTACCACAGGAAGTGCCCGCGTTATCCTGCGAGTGAGAAGTGCTTCTCCTGTGTTCTCAACTGGCACTTTTTTTGTTACTATTTCCGCCTATCACGTACCCCTTCCGTCAACACGGAACACCATGTTTTCCTGAAGTGCACCAGTTGAGCTTCATCGAAAAGTTGCATCTGCAGTGACAGATCAATGCAACTTTCTCTATATTAGTATTTATATACACACACACACGAACGCACAAGGCTAAACATATTGACATCAAAAAGACTTGGGAAAAATACATTGGGGCCAAATGTAGGTTTGAGTTCTTCGGTATGCTAGATATACAAAGAGTAAAACGTGCGGTAGCATATATATGCCTGTAGAGCAGTATACTCTATATATGCGGGGCAAAAGGCAGCGGGAGGGGGCGGGAAAAATACACGGACAGCGGGAGGAGGGCGGACACAAGCGGGTTAATAAATTTACCAGGCCCTGGAAACGGCTATCAGTGGAGAGGGAGTGGGGTGGGGAGGGAGCCAGCATAGGAGGGCAGGACACGGAAAGCGGGGCAAAAGGACGGAAAGCAGACCTCGTGAATACATTTACCAGGCCCTGGAAACGGCTATCAGTGGAGAGGGAGTGGGGTGGGGAGGGAGCCAGCATAGGAGGGCAGGACACGGAAAGCGGGGCAAAAGGACGGAAGCAGACCTCGTGAGACGTCCGATGTCGAGAAGCGAGCTTCAAAATGGCCGAAAAAAGCTCCGAGATTTTTTCGGATTTGGGGGCGTGGTTTTGATGTTCTGAGTGACGGACAACGTCACTGTCTAAAGAACATCAAAAATGACGCCCCCAAATCCGAAAAGGACGGGGCTACATCGGAGTGACTGATCTCTCCTCCAATGGCTGGCCTCCGTTTAGGAAGCCAGCCAATGAAGGAGAGACAGGGCAGGGAGGCGGGACCTTCTGCGCTACTGAGAGTCATTAAATCTCAGACCTAAGTCTGCGCAAGCGCAGCCTTTTAGGTCTTCGACCTAAAAAGGTAGAAGAAAACAAGGCGGGGGAAGAAAAACTGCCTACATAAAATAAAGTGAGAAAAAGAAAAGTGATTGTGAAATAAAACCGGATGATGCAGCATGCCACCTAGGTTGGTGGTGGAGAGTAGGCCTTAATTTTTGATAAAAATCCAGGAATCCCAGTCCAGTTAGCCTGTTAGTATCTGATATGGTGACAAGCTACAAATAACAGTTATAAGGCTGATTGGTGCACTAAAAAAGTTTTACTAGAGGCCATATGGCTAGTCTATTTATTATCAAAAGTTAGGACAAATGCGGTAGGGAAGGCTTTTATATTGTGAAAAGTATCTGTTAAAGCCAACAGATCTCGAACCACAAATTACTATCACACATTACAATTGCTGTAAACAGGCGTTTTTATTGCATGTAATCTTGCAAATTACCCAGATCTCCGTAGTAGGGGAGGATTTTGGTGCGGGTCACCGACTCTGACAGAGCCTGAGAGTAAAACGATTGTCGCTGTGATGATAATTTTAGGCCCTATTGACAAGTGTTGAATATTATTTTGCCAATTTTATTTCTGTACATCTTTGTGATTGTATAGCAGTACGCAGGACCATTGCCACTGTATGTGTACTTTAGTAGGCCTGTGGGGGTTATTGTGTCAAATCAATGGTAAAGGATAGAAATCTTATCAATTACCAGTGAAAAGGTATGTCAAATTCCTAAAGGGTGATCCATGTATAGTGATAATGTATGACAAAGCAACTAGGCCTGATTTTCATTTTAAGAAAACCATGTGCTAAAGGCAACAGGCTTTTTAAGAGTAAATGGCTATTACACTTTGCTAAAATCTGTAGGCAGGTATTTTGTTACATGGAATCTAGCAGGTCATCATAGCAGGCAAGGGTTTGGTGCTGGTAACTCTCCCAAACCTGCCATAGGTATAGCACACTTGCACAACGATAACCCTGTGTAGGCTTTAGAGGTGTGGCGGTGGAAGAGGTGTGGCGCAGCGGCCAGGGTGCCTGACTCCAGACCACAGGGTTCACGGTTCGATCCTGGCTCCGGCGGCAGGTTAGCCCAGCACCATGTGACTCTGGGCAATAGCTTGCTTTAGATGCAACTACGACACTAGAAGACTCAGCAGCACATGGTGCGCTCCAGGTAAAATGCCAGCATTTTTAAAGTGCACAGCTACCTCCGACGGAGGTGTCCCGGCGCTGGGGCCGTCGGAGGTAGCTGTGCACTTTAAAAATGCTGGCATTTTACCTGGAGCGCACCATGTGCTGCTGACTCTTCTAGTGTCGCAGTTGCATCTAATGCAGCTAGTGGACTCTTATTCACTGATAGGCTGATTCTCTGTCATTTGCTAGCTGTGCATGTCACTGAAGTCCACGCAGGTTGGGCTCACCTTGCAACACCTGCAACACAAAAAGCAAATTTGAGATTAAACGAAGCACAGCTTTTACATTTTTGTTTGGTTAGTCCTTCATTTTGTTTACCTTCAACCCTAGTTAGCCAAAGGCAGGCATTTGTCATTGGCAAGCGTCTTAACTTGTTATATTCCGAACCCTGCATTTCGGTATTCCGTGTCTGCAGTGGCTGTCCTTTTAGTAAAGACCACTAATTGCCATATTTTTTTGTTTTATCAAATTGGCTTTACCACTCTTTCTCCATGCCGCCGACCTATTTTTAATTTACTGGGCTGCTTCCTGCAGCTCGCTGCATACCTGTGTGGGTCTCTGGCCCCTTCAGCTACTGTCCTTGTCCTGTGTGGGGACTATTTTTTTTGTTTTGTTTTTAATGAAACCTTTGTATTCGCTAATTTTACAGGATTACAAATTGCAAGAGATCCGCTGGCAAAGTAAATTATTCACGCTGGTGTTTAACATAATACATAGAAGTAGAAGTTGCAAGCTAAACAAACCCTTTTCTTTAAATAGCAGTGCTCCCTTAGTTAACATTACTTTTTTTTGGGAATGATGCTTGCCTGTCACACCAATTTGACATTTGGGGCTGGATAAATTCTGTTAGTCTATTCTCTCAAAAACAGTTGAATTAATCCGGCTTTAATGAAAGAGTGTTGTTTTATCGTTTGTTGTTTTAACTGTCTTCGTCCGTATCGGCTTTGACATCTGTGGCCAACTGTTGTCCTAGATAATCTATAGAAAGATGCATGTATGGGCGCTCCTGCTATCTTTGGTAGGGGACGATAGTGAATGAATTGTTGTCCATGGAACAATGATCTCCTGTTCCTAATCTGCACTTCCGTTTCATCCCTTTGTGTGAACCTATGGAAATCTTGAGCTGCCTGTTTGTCCTTTCTACCAAATTTTGGGCTTGTTTCTTCATACACTAAACACCAGTATTAAAAAAAACAAAAAAAAACGTTTGTTTTCATATAAGTAGGTTAGTGAAGTTAAACTTGAATGAGCTCGTTCCTTTAAACAAATTAAGGGCCATGTTACGTTAGTTTTCATAATGCACCCAATGACAGTCTGAGTTGGCATTCTAGTCACTGTTGAACTGTTAAGCCAAGGGCCTTTAAAAGCTGTACTGAAAAATGGCCAGTATTTGGCTTCGCTTTTAGCCGTGGTCAATAGGAGTTCCCGAACCTTGCTAGCATGATTGCCTTATGAAACCTATTTATTGCTTTCTGTACTTGAAGTCCTCAGTGGGACAAATTTGATTGTCTGGAATGATAAATAAAAAAGAGGCCAGTACAACGTTTTAATACATGTGGTGATGCATACACAGGTTTACTTCATAATGATGGGGCCGGCCCTTTTTCTTTTCTTTTGCCGATGCTGTTTACTATTCACAACAAGTATTGGCAAAGCCAAAAGGTTGTCTAATGCCTTTCAAAGGTAAGACCTCTTGGCTTGCAGATTTGAGTCTTCTTGAGACCCTAGCAAGCAGTTCAAAGTATTTTTAAAACTTTGTGAAAGAAGCTTGCAAGAAGAAACCTGTGCTAAATCTCAGCAGAGTCTGTGCTTGGTGTATATATAGTAAGTGTTCAGTTTTTTTCGGTTAGTGGATTTTTAAAAATAGATTTTGTTTCTGTTTGCTTTGTCATTTAAGTGCATCAGTCTGGCATTCTTCCATGATTCAGTTCCCTCAAGTCTGTCATACCCTTTCACACTGGCTTCCCTTCTGACTGTCATGGGTACAGTATTAATTTTTTCCTAATTTGTCACGGTTTATCTTAAGTAATTTAGTATTTGTGATAATATTTTTGACTTTCTTTTGGCAAACCCACAATGGTTACTTACTTGTTGGTAAATATATACAAATGTAGAATTTTAATCTTTTACTCGTTTCAAAATTCTGTATTCTCAGTCTAAAATATTCTTGGAAACATTTATGCCTCTTGGAGCATCATGCCCCCCACGCTGCTGTTAGTATTTTACTGTCCCTACCCAAAGACTTATTTATGAGGGCTGTGGGTCAGCTCTAATTGAGTTAATATGTCCAATGAATTCAGTGCTTAACATCTGATTGGTACAGCTCTTGCACATCTTTAAATCCCTTGCCAAAGCAGATCCACAGACTGGCGGGGGTCAAGACGAACGGTAAAGAAGGCACCTGATGAGAACTCATGAAATCTACTTATATTATGTCGGGCTGCTAGGAACTATGCAACTTTGTTGGTCCCCTGTCCCACCACGTTGGATATCAGCCCAACTTCCCCCAACTGTTCTTATGATTAACATTAGCGCTGTAGCATGTTTTGCGCTAATTTGCATATTACCTAGGCTTCTGTCAGTTTCACGTCTCAAATATTAGCATTTCTGCCCTTTCTCCATAATTTTGTATATTTCTTAGGCCTCTGCCATTTCTGTGTTAGTGCAGGTCGCTATGGGATGCTAGATAGCTAATTCTATTTGCTTTCGCTTTCAGGCTACTGACCAAATCAAATAAAAAAAGAACGAGCCAAATTGTACTCGTGCATATTGACTGCATGTAATTGATTATTCTTCTCTGAATTTTTATTTATTGTTACTTTAACTGTGTAGCTTTAATAATGTTTATGGTTTTATTGACTAATAAACGAATATTACTACTTACTGCTAGAATAGGTCATCTGATCAGAACAAAGATGGCAGCCATTGTGATCATCAGCAAAATTCTGAAGTCTCCTGTATGCTGAAGTAGGTGCTGATAATGAAGGTAGTAGCTCGAAGTAATCGAAACTATATTTCTGGCACTATTGAAAAGTGATTGATATTGTGTGGTCATCGGATTTCCTTTGGCAAGAGGTAGTTGCATCTTTTGAAGCCTTGTTCATGGAGCTGCAGGTTTCCTAGTTTCTTTAGTGATGTGTTCCTGTTAAGAGGCCAGACTCAATGTTTTGGATGACGCATAGTATCAATATTTATTAACTCACCCACCCCTCTCTCTGACTTTCAACACTTTATTTTTGTGCATGTTATTAACTGTGTTTTAAATGGTGGGGAGGACAACTGCTTTACCTTTTCTAGACTTTAGACTCCTTAGTAGTGGTGGCTGGGCCCCTAGGCGTTCTGCAAATCGCTCAGCAGCACTCCTCTGCCGAGACTGTTTCCGCTGAGTCTCAGTGCCTAGTGGTGCCGTGCGTCAGAGAGCTCTGCGCAGGGGCTGGTCCCAGGGCCGTCATTGGTAGCGCTGTAAGATTGACGGCCCTGGGACCCACAAACTGGGTACGCCGCCGCCGCGCATCGCATCACCACTACCACTAGGGTAGTAGGTGGTGCGTGCGTGGTGTGCGCTGCAGTATTTTGTAAGCAGGTGCGCTTGCAGAGCAAAGGCGAGGTTGCAGAGCTGCGTTACAAAGCGTAACCAGACAGATTGGTGTCACCCCATGTTTGGTGTCACCCGGTGCGGTCCGCACCCCCCGCACCTCCCTAGTGACGCCACAGCATGTTAACATCGTACATGGAAACTTATTTTGTCCAAATAATTGAGCTGGCTCTTGGTGTTCGAACCTGTTTTATGTCTGTCGTCTCAAAATGAGTATGCGCATCTTAATAATTAGAGGTTTTATGACCATAATCAATACCTGATTTTCAATTATTTACCTAGAACGTGATGCACTTGTTCGCCCTGAATATCAGATATTGAAGCAAAGACAGCCGTGCAAGGCGAATCATCCTCTGTGTACTGTGTAGATACTAAATACTGTATGTTCTTTAGCCGGTTATGTTTTGTTTGTTGGCTTCATTTGAATCAGTAAATGATGTAAAGAAAACACCATTTTGGGGCACCTGCTTTCCTCTTCCCAGATTTTTTTGAACTCGGTGTGGCTCTCTTGACACAGCTGATCAATTTTGTGATGTTTTAAAGCACGTGGGTGAAAGGAAGAGCTTTATTGGAGGCATGCGATCAGTTGGCTACTCCAAACACACCTTCTGAATTGATTGTAAACTTGTATGTAGCCTGTAATTTCAGTTAGGTACGTTAAATTCGTTGTCTTGTTTTAAATGTTATTGTGTCTTTCTGTCCATCGTTCAAGGTTTTAAGACAACTATTTTAAATAAACATTACAAAGCCTCTTAATTGGAGTAATGCAAAATGTCTTGCTTTAAAAAAACAATGGCCTATATTTGATGGTCTTAACATATTTCGTCTGCTTTGGGTTTTGAGAACAAGACGCAAAGATGAATGGCTTTTTTAGCAAATAAACTGTTCACACTCAACCCAGATTAACTAAAACATTGTCATGCTTCTGATTGCCTTCACTGTGAGAACCCAAGCCACGTTTTCAAAATTTTAAACATGAAATAGTATCTTCTCTTATGGTCACAGCGACTTTGTTCCATCGACATGCCATACCAAAACACACTTGCCTTTCCAGCCCACTTCGAGCACCACAGCATCCAGCCTTCTTTCGCTCGTATCATTTTTGTTTTCCATTTTTTTGCATCATAGCCTCATATCCCTTTGTCAACTTCATGACTAATTACAAATAAACATGCTTTGCATATATAACCATTACACGGATATCTGGTGACATTGGTACCCACGTCTTCTCTCATGAAAGTGCCCATTTACTGCTTAATTTCTGCTATCTTTTGCATATGAAAAGGCCGTGTTTTTAATTCACAACACATATGAATTGATTTATCAGAGTACATACATGAAATACACCTTGGTTGAAATGAGACCCTCAGAACTTTTGTTCCAATTATATTCTATACCATGGTTCTGTTTTTGGGCATACAAGCTAATGGCCTTATTATGACTTTGATGGTCTCGGAGCGGGGTGAAGTCATGGTGCCCCGCTCCGAGACCACCAAAGCCATGAAAAACAGCCCGCCAGAGTACTACTTTTAAAGTCTCTGGTGGGCAGTTCTTTGGCGGTGCCTTTCAATAAGACACTGCAATGGGAGTGTCAAAGGCAGTTCCTGCAGGGTACCTCCATGAAAAATGTGGTGGTGAGTTAACTCATTAGATGCTTTGCGGGGACTCAGCAGCCCCACCAAGCATATTGTAGCTTTAAGACCACCGCAACACCGCCAGGTAACTGATCCCTGGCAGTTGTGGTGGTGGCAATGCGGTTCAACCACCCAAGCTGTAATGGGGCGGTCAGAGCTGCGGTGCCCTCACAGCTACTGTGGCTACTGCGGTCAGATGGACCGCTGTAGTCCTAATAAGGCCCTAAGTGTCCGGTGTACTTTAAGACACCTTCTGACACCAGCGCCAAGATTGGATATGACATAACTGACTTCACTTTCTCATTGTCTTGCAACATTAGAATCCTCTCCCTAATTGTCTCACCCTTCCTTCCACATTCCGGTGTCCAATTGTCTTGCGATTTGAATGCCCCCTCCCTGCTCTCTTGTAACATCAGTGACCCCTTCATGTATGGCATTTCCAAAATATTTGATCTTTTCCCATCCCTACCTGCCACTTGGTACATTAATGCCAAGTTAGTTGGGCTAAAAAAGACTCCATGGTTGTATCACAAACACGGATTTGTTGTGCTTTACACTGTTTCTTGAAAATCAAAACACAGAGAAAGATTTTAAACCTCAAAATATTGAACACATATCTTGGCACTCAGTGAAGCCTTGCAGGAAATGACAAAGGAATTGAGAGTAAAGAAAAGCTGAATTTTAATTCGCATTTTATATGGATCTTGTTTTTAGCAAACAAGATCCACACATGGAAAACTCAAGGCCTTCTCAAATATAAGTGGGTTTTTTGGTGGATGAGAAGGAAGAATTGATGAATTATTTACTAATCCTCCTAGATTTTATGGTCATGTGTTTCATAAGAGCCTGGTTGATACGCAACCCAAGTTAAAAACATTCCTTTCTCCATTTCACAGTCATGCTAGATAGTAAATGTAACTGTCCAATATCTAAATAGCATTCAAGGCTTGCAGACTATAATAGTAAATCACCTTAATTTAGTGTCCAACTGCCACTACAGTCTTATGTGTGCTAAATCAATAGACAGATTCATATCGGTTATTCCCTTTTCTGAGACCAATTAGTGAGGCAGGAAAGAAGCCATGTTTAAAGTTTTTTTTTCTCCCTAAATTAAAGGTGACTTAAAAATAAGGATCACTAGGTTCATTGCTGAGCAATTCCTTGGAGACCGGCCACCTACCCTCCAACCTGAAGGAGGCTAGAGTCACCCTCCTCCTAAAAAAAAAAAAAAAAGAGGAGCAGATGCTGCTATTCTCCAGAACTATAGGCCTATTTCCCAGCTCCCTTTCCTGTTAAAAGTGATAGAACAACATGTTCTCAAAACACTTTCATCCTTCCTGGAGGAACACAAACTCCTCCAGTTGCGACAAGCAGGATTTAGAGCCCATCATAGCGCGGAACTGGTGATGCTTTCCTTTCTTGATGACCTCAGAATGATGGCCGACAACAAAAAACCGAGCGCCCTGATTCTATTAGACCTATCAGCTGCGTTCGATACGGTCAGCCACTCCCGGCTGCTGGATCGATTAACGGCCCTAGGTATTCATGGTACGGCACATCAGTGGCTAGAATCCTTCCTGACAGAGTGGTCTCAAAGGATCCAGTTAGGAGAGCGGGTATCAGATAGAGGTATCCTTACCTGCGGGTTCCCTCAAGGCTCCGTATTGTTCCCGGTCTTGTTCAACATCTATTTACAGCCTCTGGTAACAGCCCTAGCTCACATGGACTGCCGTGATTTCAACTATGCGGATGACACCCAGCTCATCCTCTGGATCGACAATTCCCCCTATGCCCAGGATGTGACGCAAAACATCCTTAGATTCATAGTAAACTGGATGACCACCAATGCATTGAAAATCAACCCTGATAAAACAGGTTCTTGTGATCCCTACGAAAGACAACCACTGGAGCGATTGTTTTTGGCCCCAGGAGCTGGGTGCTACCCCAGCACCAGCCCACGCTGTAAAAAGCCTAAGCATTAAAATCGACTCAGAGCTCTCCATGGCTAACCAAGTCACCGCAGTGGCCGGTACTTGTACAGGGATCATGAGACCGCTACGGAAACTTGTTTCCCTCCTCTCAACTGCCTCCCTACAAACGATCGAATCGGCCACAATTGTCTCCAGACTAGATTAAGGCAATGCCTTATATATCGACTTTCCTCAAAAGCTTATGAATAAATTACAGGTGGTTCTGAACGATGCAGCCAGATCGATTTTCAGGCTGCCAAGACGATCCCGCGCTTCCACTCTGTTGTGCAAATTGTACTGGCTCCCCATCAAGCAAAGAGCTAAATTCAGTGGTCTCTGCATTTCCCATAAAGCGATCTATGGCAAAGCCCCGGCCTATATTAAGGAACGCCTGAAGAACTGTGTTCCGGTCCTTATGCTGCGGTCTTCAGAAGCCTGCCGCCTGGCTACTCCAGGAAGCAACACCGCATCCAAAGGGGGCAGAGCCTTTTCCGTCCTGGTTCCGCAACTTTGGAAACAATTGCCAGACTACTTGCGCAAGGAATCGGCTCTGCTGCCATTCAGGAAACAACTTAAAACATTCCTGTTCATGGAGGCCCTGAACACTGCGTAAACGTGCCTCACTGTGCAGCCATGCACCCATTTCACGATCTCTGGCAACTCTCTCAAAAGCGCTTAGAGACCCGTCGGTGATTAGCGCTATATAAAAATCAAGTAACCTTAACATTCATTGATTCTTCCAATTTGTTCAGAGCCCCATTTATTCTCTTTTACACGTTTTTAATTTCATTTACTTGTTATATCTTCTTACTTAATTACACTTTATATACGTATAATGTAGGTTATTCTTTTGTCTGTACAATGTTTACTTTCCCATTCTAATGAGAATGATGTTTGGTGATACTACTAGCGTTTAAGGAGTTTACGGCGAGCACTTAGAAATGTTATATAACATATTTATATAAATGTTCAAAGTTGAGTGGACACAATATTGATCCTGTCTCGTGGAGGTGAATAGGTTTGATCATCAGAATTGAATAATTTCCGTTGAGCTTTACAGTAGGAATTAAAGCTCTAATCTCTTGGTTCTGTGATCTGGAGTGCAAAAACTATTTGCTGGAAAAAGCAGGTGACCAAAGGTATGTCCCTGATTGAGTGCCATTTGTCAATTTCAACAGCTTTTTCTGACATATCGTTTTTATCTATAGTTCCATGCTTATCGCTCCCAGATTCTCTTGTCTGGGATTGCTGTAAAACATAGAGTGGGTTAAAATGAACCCATAATGGCACTCACCTCCAAAGAGAGTAGAATTCAATAGAAAAAATATCCACAAGAAACTTCATCCCGGGACTCTGGGATCCCTTGATGACAGCAGTTGCTTAAGTGTCAGTTTTAACAGTGACTACATTTAAACGGAGTGACGACTTTTAAAGGGTGTTTGTACTGTCGCAGCTGCGCATGAATTAACTGAGGAAATTAGTAGGCTGCACTTATCTGCCAGTCTGTCTACTAGCCTAGCAAGAAATACTGGTGTGGTCCTCCCTGTAGAGTCCATTTTGAGTCGAGTGTCTTAGTTTCAGTAGTCTCAACATTACAAAGACTGGCCACCACTGCTGTGATGGAAGCTCATTATGTCAGTATGAAACTAATTTTAGTTTTGTCCTATATTGTTTCTCAGCGGGAAAGCAGTGTTTTGCACGTACAGTACATTGCTCTGGCCCTTAACTACATTTCTAGAGTTTATGAATAGCATTGCTCATGGAATGCATCATTCATAGGTTTTAACTTGGATCCCTTCATTGCAAATGGCTTATGCTCCTTTTAGTTTCTATTGAAATGCATGTGGAGGTGACATCAAACAAGCATTTGCAATGCAATAGGTCTCGCATTAGGAAAGTTTGAGTTATTGGTGTTGTAAATGACATATTTTTTATTTGTTTTGTTTTTGAAAATAGCGAAATTAATAGCTTTGTTATTTACAATGCCAATAGTTATAACTTAAATGTGACACCTATAGCATTTGTAATGCAATATGTGTTGTAATTACGTGACTTACATGTATTGATATTACAAATAACAATGGCTTTTAATTTTTTTCAATAATTAATACTTAAAAGTTATTGTAATTTATAATGGCAATAGATTAAAGTTTTGTAAATAACTTTTGTGAAGATTATGTTCAGTGTATTTTATTGTAACGAAAATCCAAGAACAGAAGTGAAATATTAACATCTTTTTGTTACATTTGTAATAAAGCTTGAAACATTGAGAGAACATATTTGAACCAGGTGTTGTTGAATGGTTGCACAGATTGATGCTGTGGTAGCGCTGATTGATGTGATGGCGAACGAGTGATGCTGTGGCGTTCAGTGATAATGTGGTAGCGCATAGTGATGTTGTGGTGCCCCTGAGTGATGCTGTGGTGGTGCGGAGTGATGCTGTATGCTATACTTTGTTTTGCTATCCTATGTTTTGTTTTGTTATGCTATGTTTTGCTATCCTATGCTTTGATTTGTTATGCTATGCTGTGTTTTGTTATGCTATGTTTTGCTATGCTATGCTTTGTTATGCTATGCTGTTTTGTTGTGTTTTATTATGCTATGCTTTGTTTTGCTATGCTATGTTTTGTTATGCTATGTTTTGTTGTGTTTGGTATGCTGTTTTGCTATGCTATTATATGTATGATTTTGCTATGCTACGTTTTGTTGTGTTTTGCTATGTTTTGTTATGCTATGTTGTTTTGTTAAGCTGTTTTGTTATCCTATGCTTTGTTTTGTTATGTTATGCTTTGTTTTGTTATGTTATGCTTTGTTTAGTTTTGCTATCCTATGCTTTGTTTTGTTGTGTTTTGCTATGCTATGCTTTGTTATGCTATGTTTTGTTGTGTTTTATTATGCTATGTTTTGCTATGCTTTGCAATGTTTTGTTATGTATGCTATGTTTTGTTTTTTGTTATGCTATGCTGGAGAGTGTGTGTGTGTGTGAGTTTGTGTGTGTGTGTTTGTGTGTGTTTGTGTGTGAGTTTGTGAGAGAGTTTGTGAGTGTGAGGGGGTGAGGGGGTGCGAGGGTGAGGGGGTGAGGGTGTGTGAGGGGTGAGGGTGTGTGAGGGTGAGGGGGTGTGAGGGTGAGTGAATGAGGGTGAGTGAGTGAGGGTGTGTGTGAGGGGGTGTGAGGGTGGGGGGTTTTGAGGGTGAGGGTGTGTGCGTGTCAGAGGGTGTGTGTATGTGACGGTGAGGGAGGGTGTGTGCGGGTGAGGGCGGGTGAGTGGGGGGTGTGCGGATTAGAGAGGGTGAGTGAGGGTGTGTGCGGGTGAGGGGGTGTGAGGTTGAGGGTGTGTGAGGGGGTGCGAGTGTAAGTGTGTGAGGGGGTATGAGTGTGTGAGGGGGTATGAGTGTGTGAGGGGGTATGAGTGTGTGAGGGGATGTTTGTGTGTGAGGGGGTGTGAGGGTGCGTGGTGTGCGGGTGGGGGGGTGAGGGTGAGTGGGTGTGAGGGTGAGGGGGGTGTGGGGGTGTGCGGGGGTGTGCAGGTGAGGGGTGTGCGGGTGAAGGGGTGTGCGGGTGAAGGGGTGTGCAGGTGAAGGGGTGTGCGGGTGAAGGGGTGTGCGGGTGAAGGGGTGTGCAGGTGAAGGGGTGTGCGGGTGAAGGGGTGTGCGGGTGAAGGGGTGTGCGGGTGAAGGGGTGTGCGGGTGATTGAAGGGTTTGCGGGTGATTGAAGGGTTTGCGGGTGATTGAAGGGTTTGCGGGAGAGGAAGAGGGTGTGCGGGTGAGGGAGAGGGTGTGCGGGTGAGTGAGGGGGTGTGCGGGTGAGTGAGGGGGTGTGCGGGTGATTGAAGGGGTGTGCGGGTGAGTGAGGGGATGTGAGGGTGAGGGGGTTTGAGGGTGAGGGTGGGCAGGGTGAGAGGGGGTGTGAGGGTGATGGTGGGCAGGGTGAGAGGGGGTGTGAGGGTGAGGGTGAACGGGTGTGTGAGGGTGAACGGGTGTGTGAGGGTGAACGGGTGTGTGAGGGTGAACGGGTGTGTGAGGGTGAACGGGTGTGTGAGGGTGAACGGGTGTGTGAGGGTGAACGGGTGTGTGAGGGTGAACGGGTGTGTGAGGGTGAACGGGTGTGTGAGGGTGAACGGGTGTGTGAGGGTGAACGGGTGTGTGAGGGTGAACGGGTGTGTGAGGGTGAACGGGTGTGTGAGGGTGAACGGGTGTGAGGGTGAACGGGTGTGTGAGGGTGAACGGGTGTGTGAGGGTGAACGGGTGTGTGAGGGTGAACGGGTGTGTGAGGGTGAACGGGTGTGTGAGGGTGAACGGGTGTGTGAGGGTGAACGGGTGTGTGAGGGTGAACGGGTGTGTGAGGGTGAACGGGTGTGTGAGGGTGAACGGGTGTGTGAGGGTGAACGGGTGTGTGAGGGTGAACGGGTGTGTGAGGGTGAACGGGTGTGTGAGGGTGAACGGGTGTGTGAGGGTGAACGGGTGTGTGAGGGTGAACGGGTGTGTGAGGGTGAACGGGTGTGTGAGGGTGAACGGGTGTGTGAGGGTGAACGGGTGTGTGGGGGTGAACGGGTGTGTGGGGGTGAACGGGTGTGTGGGGGTGAACGGGTGTGTGGGGGTGAACGGGTGTGTGGGGGTGAACGGGTGTGTGAGGGTGAACGGGTGAGGGGGGGTGAAGGGGGGTGAGGGGGTGTGAGGGTGGGTGAGGGGGTGTGCGGGGGTGTGAGGGTGAGGGGGTGTCGGGAGGGTGAGGGTGAGGGAGGGTGGGGGGTGTGAGGGTGAGGGTGAGGGAGGGTGGGGGGTGTGAGGGTGAGGGTGAGGGAGGGTGGGGGGTGTGAGGGTGAGGGTGAGGGAGGGTGGGGGGTGTGAGGGTGAGAGAGTGTGAATGTGAGTGAATGAGGGTGAGTGAGGGGGTGTGCGGATGAGGGAGGGTGAGTGAGGGTGTGTGCGGGTGAGGGTGTGTGAGGGTGAGGGTGTGTGAGGGTGAGGCTGTGTGAGGGGGTGTGAGTGTGTGAGGGTGAGGCTGTGTGAGGGGGTGTGAGTGTGTGAGGGGGTGTGAGTGTGTGAGGGGGTGTGTGTGTGAGGGGGTGTGTGTGTGAGGGTGTGTGTGAGGGTGCGTGATGTGCGGGTGGGGGGGTGAGGGTGAGGGGGTTTGAGTGTGTGAGG
Organism: Lissotriton helveticus; assembly: GCF_964261635.1. Classification (NCBI taxonomy): domain Eukaryota; kingdom Metazoa; phylum Chordata; class Amphibia; order Caudata; family Salamandridae; genus Lissotriton; species Lissotriton helveticus. The sequence continues at coordinate 694,996,046 of NC_136068.1, forward strand.
GTGAGGGGGTGTGAGGGGGTGAGTGGTGTAGGGGTGAGGGAGGGTGAGTGAGGGGGTGGGGGAGTGTGTGGGGGTGTGCAGGTGAGGGGGTGTGCGGGTGAGGGGTGTGTGCGGGTGAAGGGGTGTGCGGGTGAAGGGGTGTGCGGGTGATTGAAGGGTTTGTGGGTGAGGGGGTGTGCGGGTGAGAGAGGGTGTGCGGGTGAGTGAGAGGGTGTGCGGGTGAGTGAGAGGGTGTATGGGTGAGTGAGAGGGTGTATGGGTGAGTGAGGGTGTGTGGGTGAGTGAGAGGGTGTGTGGGTGAGTGAGAGGGTGTGTGAGTGAGGGGGTGTGCGGGTGATTGAAGGGGTGTGCGGGTGAGTGAGGGGATGTGAAGGTGTGGGGGTGAGAGGGTGTGGGGGTGAGAGGGTGTGGGGGTGAGAGGGTGTGGGGGTGAGGGGGTGTGGGGGTGAGGGGGTGTGGGGGTGAGGGGGTGTGGGAGTGAGGGGGTGTGGGAGTGAGGGGGTGTGGGGGTGAGGGGGTGTGGGGGTGAGGGGGTGAGGGGGTGTGGGGGTGAGGGGGTGCGAGTGTGAGAGGGGGTGCGAGTGTGAACGGGTGTGTGAGGGTGAACGGGTGTGTGAGGGTGAACGGGTGTGTGAGGGTGAACGGGTGTGTGAGGGGATGTGAGGTGATGTGAGGGTGAGGGGATTTGAGGGTGCCAGGAGGAGCAGCTGACGAATGGTAAGCAAAGAAGCAAGAATGACGTGGGAGTCTAACAATGGTAAATAAAGGTAAGTAATGGGTGGGCTCTAAGCTCCCTTTTTAGGATAATTGTTTTCGCTGACAGCGCATGCTCTCTTTAGGTGAAGAGGATAAAGAGAAGGAAAGACAACAGAGGAGGTGCAGAGCACAACAGAGGAAAGAGAGCAGGGAAAGACAATATAAGGGAGAGAGAAACAGGAAGACAACAGGGAGGGAGTAAAATCACCTCAAAGAACAGAGAGCTGGGAGAGAACAGATCCGTAGGAGAGAGAAGGGAAGACAGAGTGGAGCACACCAGAAAGAGGGGGAGAGGACGAGAGGCAAGGTGGGCGGTAGAGAGAATAAAGACTGCAGAGAAGGAATGGAGCTCAGCTACGGACCCAGAGCTGGGAGAGTGCAGCCCTGTAGGAGACAGAAGGGGTGGACGGAGAAGAAGGGAGAGACATACCTGTAGAAGACAGGGGGGAGGAGACAGCTGGGAAGAACTGATGGATCGCAGAGGAGACAAAAAATCAGAGAGAGGTAACATTACGAGGAGATAGAAAGGAGTGAACAGGCGGGGCGCCGCAAAAGACAAAGGACAGGGACAGACAAAACAGCTGGAAATAGAATGAAAGACAGCAGAAAAGCAGTGGAGTAACAGATGAGGGAAAGCAAGGAGAGGCTATGTGGGTAGTCCATGCAAGGAATGACCGCAAAGAAGGACTGCGGCATGAGAGCGCCGAGGAAATAAACCGAGAGGAACTGCAAGATTAAGTGAGAAAGGAGAGTCGAAGAGCAGAAAAGTGGGATGAGAAAGACGAAAATAAATAAGGAGGAAGGAATGAGGCTAGATGCGAGGAGATGAAAGGAGTGAGTGACGGACTGAAAATAAATGTGCAAGGGAGAGAACGGAGAAGATGGAGAAAGTAGGCAGAGGACATATGGAAAAAAGAGAGGGGTGATTGAGCGGAAGGTGAGAGAGGGAACAGGAGCAAACATTGTGTAGGAGCAGAAATACTGGCAGCGCTGTACAAATCAACATTACATACAAGTGTGTCACAAAATTACATAACGTTTTATAATATAACAACATAACATAAACAGCACAACATGGAATGTTAGGAGGAAAGGTGGGGAAAGGAAGCAAGAGAGAGCGGGGGAAGTGAAGACCGAGTAGGAAGAACTTAGAAGGGATTGAGGAGAAATAGGAAACAAGTAAATAAAGGCTCACGAGAGCGAGGCCAGCAAGTTCGGGAGTGCATTCCTTTGAAGTCTGATGGGGGGAGGGGGGGGGGGCGAATGAGTGGCTTCCTTTGAAGTCTGATGTCGAGGCTCAGACAAATGGTGGTGTGTGAGCGGCTTGCTTTCAAGTCTGATGGGGGGCAGGGGAGCAAATGGCGAGCGCGCGCCCGGCGCACATGCACTGGCCATAATCCGCATTCCAAAGCCCTCTGCCAGGCGTTCCTGGAGCCCCTACATAATTCTCGCCGGAGCAATGAGCAAGTGCATTGGCTCAGCGAGACCTAAAAGGTCAGTTTTGACACACTGACATTGTTAAATGCTGATCTTTAACCAAAAGGATGATTGATGCAGAGGTGGGTTGGTGTTTATTTTCAGATTACCTACTGCTGACAGAAGAACCCCTTTTCACTTGCTGGGCACATTTGAAAAACATGCAATTTCATTTATAAAAGAAATACCTCACAAGTCAAATACTATGCAACCTATCTGCAAATTATCAATTGTTTGCATCGGATTCTGAACCTGCATTTTCTTGTACTGTTCTACCATAAATATCCTTGGCAGCAGCACTCTTCAAAGTACCTTCACAAATTCCTACAGTTGTACACGCCCCCTTTCTTGTCACTGATTCTAGAGCTGTAGACAGGAGTCTTCGGCACATTGATGAACATGACGTTGTTACGTTTTTGAGGTGCAATATACAATTTTTGTCTTTACGACTTGTGACCATGTTCGTTGATGCATTTAGAAGTAGCCTCTATGGTCAGTGGGGCTGATTGTGTCTGTACATCAGACATGGCTTCTGTTGTACGGTCACTGCACAAACTACTAACCCGCTTCTACCTTGTATGCTTATTGATATTCTCATGTTCTTGTTTGCATTTTTCAGGTGTATTTTGTTTTTTTTTTTAATTATGGAAAGCCACTTTTCCTACCTGTCCACACATGATCGTAGACTATGAAGTAATTTCAACTGAATGAAACGGCGAGGCAGTCACATCATTCACAAAGGATGTGCCTTTGCAACTGTGTAGTGCTCACTGATGGCTAATTAAGTGCAAACAGCAACATCTTCCTCATTCTCATACCTTTCTGTGCTCTCGCTATAATGACTCAACAGTGTCTTAAATATGGTTACCCAAATGTTTGAGGCTGTGTGTTTCCTGATCTACTTCAGAATTGAGGCTGCACTGTTTCCTGCTACAGAAATCTCCTTTCTTCAGATTGTGGAAACCTAATAATTAGTTGCGTTCAGTTTCTCTTTACACTTGTACTCCAGCCACTGAAATTATTCGATTATTAAATTATGTCACTGCAGCATTTAGTGGGTGTCACACTTATCACGTGATCCAGCATTTGCTGCACAGTTTTTCCAAAAAGCATGTTTTTTATTCAAACAAGGCAGGAAAGAACGAATTGCTCTTGGTCATGAAAATGTTATGTTAAACTGTTCAGGCAATTCTTGTTTAGGTCAAATGCTCTGTTATGAAATAGTTATTTGAAGAGGGAACTTAAAGCGCCGGAAGAATTCGAAGCATTTTGCTTCTGGTCTTTTAAGGTGCAGTCTTAAATTCTGATAGTGCGGTGAGATACGAAAATAATATTGAATGTACAATACCGTTCTCCAGACGTTTCTTAATGAAACAAAGGGCTTTTATATGTGCTGTGATGTCAACACAGGCTAAATGCATAACTGGGAAACGCAGAATAAAAGATAGAAACAAACGTAAAAAATAAAAAGTTGTGCACATTTCGCCGTGTTTGCTACTGTGTGCACCTTTTTTATATACTCTACACAAACGATTACTAAATGAGGTGGAAAGGGCAGTGTAAATAAAATGGCTATCCTTTCATTCCATGCTTCAAAAAATCATTCATTGGAGGCGAGAAGACTTTTGAAAAGGATTTATTGAATGTGTTGTGTTCATTTTTTTTAACCATATAGCATCTGATCCCTTTTTTGATAGACCTGTTAGTGTCAAAATAGCCAGCTAATCTTACAGAACTTGCTTTATTTAATCAGATAAAATGCCTTGCATTGTACCTTACCTTGTGGTCTAAACTGCATATCCTTTGCTGCAAAATGTATTCAACTCTGGTGTAATTTGTACCTCAATTGAAGAGCATTGCAGTATCGCTGCTTGTACCTAATCTGCCATTAGTGGTTGATCTTTTCTTATTAAAAATATCAGTTGTTTTTTTAGGTATATCATGGTGTCCCAGCACTAGATTGTTGATTTTATTTTCAGTGATATAGATTTTATAGTCTTGATAAATCAATTTGTACTTGTATGCAACTTGACATCATCTTCAGGAGATTAGAGAATGTACACTATGCTTGTGCTTTTAATAAAATCCTTTTTTTCTTTTTCAGGTCGCCTAAACTACTCTCATCCTGGGTCTGACAACCCTCTTCCAGTTACTGGTAAGTGCTGTTTTTGATATACTTGGATATTTAACATTTTTTTTACTCTAAATGAAACGTGCCAGAGGGTGCCTTGTGCCACATTTATCCTATGTAATACGATGTCCTGGTATGTGTCTCCTTTCGCCTTTTAAGTTGGGTCGTGTAGTGTTTTAGAGCATTCTCTTTGACACAGAAAATAGAATTTCTTGTCCAAACTATGAGGCTGCTGAACGCGCTCCTTTGCAACTCACCGGTTTCGTGTTTCATTCAAGTCTGTTTATGTACTTCTATGAGATATAAAATTGCTTTAATAGTATTAATGTCTAGGACAAATGTTGAATAAAGATATTTGTGTAGTATATTTGTGAATGCACCCTGTGAAAATGTGACCTCGAGACTGAAAATGCCAGAACAAAAATATCCAGGAATGGCATGAAAGAAGATTTTTAGAGACGTATGTGAAAGATAAGTATCTTCTGCCAAAGAAATACTGCTCAAAGCACGTTGATTACTCCGGTTATGTTACTTAGCTTTGAAAACCTCATCACTAATACATATATTCAACCAGATATAGGGTAAATATCAACATCCATACTAGCCGGAACAGTTGTCACAAATTCTTACCTGTGTCGGATGCTGTGGTCAAGCTACACTGTGGGACAGATTTTTAACGGTAGGGTACCTGCAACAAACAAGCCAAGTTCTTGGTGCAATCTCATCATTGTTTTGGCCATGTTGGCAATTACTCTTTGAAGTGAGGATTCTTGTAAATCGATGTTTCTTGATTTACAGGATTCCCCAAAAGGCTGCTTTCCAAGTAGCTGTTACTTCAGCAAATCCATCCAGTTGACTCCAGGTTCTTTCTGCTTCAGAAAAGAGCTATTTGTTTACTTAGACTTCCGATCTACTTGTACCCACCCATCCCTCTAGCTTCAACCATCTAACTGTTAGACGTCCATATACATAGGAAAGGACACGTTTCATATCTGAATGCCAGGTCCACTCTGCGATTTTAAGTTGATTGAGAGTAGCAGTTTGATGATACTCCTGCACTATTTATGCTAGCAAAAATCATTCCAGTGCATCCATTTTAAATTGATTGTTTTATATCCCTCATCTTGGCTATTTTTCTGGATTTCATATTTGTATCTAGGTTTTTTTAAGGAACGTCCACTCGTTACTTTTGGAGTAAGTAACTAATGTTTGAAAGCAAGCTAAATGTTTTGTGCATTTGCCACAAAACAGCCAAGTTGAGACACTGTACACAGCAGTTTGAGGTAGAGTTTATTACAATAGCAGACTATAGTTAAAAGTTCCGGATTCTCTCCCGCTAAGTATTGGGCGCTTCCTTGACGCATTAGGAGGATTTCTTAGGGCTGCAAGACTACTTACTGTGTGATCGTTGCACTTGTATTCTGTAGGCATCTCCCTCTAATTGCAAACCGAAGTTTGTGCTTTCTGTCAACGTTCATCACCTGTTTGCTTATTGCTTATAACTGCCACCATTGGGGATTGTTGATGATAATATGCTTATACAGACTCAGAACTGAAGGAAGCCAAATGTAAGGATAAGGAAACGTAGCGCACTTAATTCTGGTTCTCCCTTTTCACAAGATGCATTAATTTCCAACATGTACGTCTGTCTCTGGCTCGGTAATTGCTACTAGTTTGTGTTGGTTTTCCATGTTGAAAAATGAGGGCTGAAGTGAGAAGGTAGGTCGTGCAGTGGGGCAGGCACATGTTGGATTTACCAATTGTCCCCAGTCATTTATAAAGGACCAGGATTGGTACTGGAGTGTTGCTATTCATTTTCTAAGGATACTTATAGCACTGTGATTGGATGTTTTCTTTCTTGGAACAAGCTATGTATTGAAATGCTAACGTTCTTTTTTGGAAGACAAGGCACTGTACACCTTTGTGGCCAAAAACAGTTCCAGAAGATAATTATTTTAAATGTACAAGGTATTGTTTGGGGTAGTTATGCCATGCATCTGCAAAATGCATATAGTGGTGTCTGACCAAGGGGTTACAGGAAAGTTTTCATACCCTTGTGCTTTACCTCACATTTTCTGCAGCGTTGGCTCGTAGTTCACAAAGCACATTGTTAGGAGACATTTTGTTCCGATTCCTGCGTTTGGTAAAATTAGGCGTTGTAACATGGCGAACAATTCTTGCAAGTGTGTCCATTTTGTTGGAAAAGCAGTTCAGTCGGTGAGCTGCGAGCAAATCTGGTAGTTACTGAATTTCTTCGTGGGTGCTAGACATTCCTTGCGTCGTGTAAATGCACCCACAGCTCTGCTTCGAGCTGCTCCCGTTGTACAAGATGAGCAAATAGTTTTAAGCGAGTCCAACTCGTGCTTTATGCTTGGATGAAAATGAAGTCATAATTGTTTTGAAGTGTTGATGTTGCTCGCCCAGAGAAATCTCATGGGCCCCTGCTTTTTGTCTCAAGGATAATTAAATATGGATTTGCACAGTAATCTTTTGCGATTATTTTCCGAACAAACTACACACTTTTTTTACCGTTCTGAATCATTCTAAAAAAACTACAGACCCAATGAGTGTAAACTAGTCTCTCCTATCTTTCACTGTCTTTTGTTTACATGTATTGTTCAAGCATGAATAAGTATACACCAAGTCTCCACAATGCCTTCATTTTAGAGTATAGCATCTCATTCAATCCCTTATAAGAAAAAGCATAAAATCCCCTCCATCATTACCATTACTATCCCACATAGTATACACATCCGCTGATTCAATTTAACTCCAATAATCGTAATAAGTCACTTCCTTCAATTGACATTGACCTGGACTGCTATCATTTTCAACGTCGCCCCCATAACACCCCTCAATAAAGAACAATCGTAATATCCCTTCCATGAGATATATTTGCACTACCTCCATATTGTAAAATCAAGCAATATACATCCAGTAGTTATAACAACCCACATACTTCTATTAATGTCGACCTGTATCTCCCTTCTTGGCGTCGTTTAAAGTATTATCCCGAGTGCCACCTTGGTACTATCGTAATGCGGCAACAAATGATGGATGGAATGCTGAGTGAATCAAACATTCACCCCCAGTCTAGGGATCTGTGATAAATCCATCCTTCTTTTGCTTACTATGCCACCCCAGTTTGGACCCAGTCATTTGCAAATCAGTCTTGACTCCGTTCCTCATGGAAACAGTCTAGCCCGAACTTTAGCTGGGTCCTCCCTGGACTGGAAACCTGCATCCTGTGACCAGTTTTTGGGTAACACCCCTCTTCAGCCAGACTAGCTTGAATCCAGTGGCAAAGTGATCAAGGGATCCACGTCTGGGCATACCCATCTCTCACTAAGGGCGAAAAGTGATGCAGCAACAAATGATGGATGGAATGCTGAATGAATCAAACATTCACCCCAGTCAAGAAATCTGGTTTAAATCCATTGTTCTTTTGCTCACTATTCCACCCCAGTTTGGACCCAGCCATATGCAAATTAGTCTTGACCCTGCTCCTCTTGGGAGCAGTCCAGCCCGAACTGCCAAGCTTAGTCCTCCCTGGACCAGAAACCAGCATCCGGGCACCGGTTTCATCAGGCACAGCAAGCAAGGGACCCACGTCTGGGCATCTTTGTTTTTTAAACAGGAGAGGAGGCCTCATGGCCCCCCTCCCCAGCCGTATTATACCCTAGGGTACCCCGTCCCCCAGGCACACTACTAAAATTAAAGGGGAGGTTAGGTTATGTGGTCCCTCTACCTGAGTCTCTTTTTGCCCAGTGGACACCATGTGCCGGGCCCGCACTCTTAAGAATGGGTGCCCTAGTGCCCACCAAATGCTTGTAGATTTTGCCTTTTGAGAAATGTTCCATGCACAAATTAGTCAAAAGGTAGCACTTTTTGGGAAAGTTTAGTGAATATGTATTGTCACAGGACAAACCAGGTTATAGTGATACTTTGGCTGTTGAAATGAGACCAGAACGAACGTTAAAATGTTTTTTAGAAAACGCTGAAATACTTCAGCTTTTAACTTTTGTTTCAGTGTAATACTATGTTGTGTTTTTTTATCATACTCTAAATTGTCCCAGCACCCTCTCCTTCTGCACATGACCTTGACTTACTGTCAGGCCCTGTTACCAGCTCCCCCGCTGGCACCCGCCTGGGCTGCGCTTGACAAAAGGATGTGCACAGTGTGAGTTAGGTACAGGTTTGGGCCTCGATGCCAGGCTCTGCACCCAACACTCTCCTGTTGGCCAAACTCTGTTGCGCACATCTTCTGGCTGTATGCTGTTGGGGTTTAACACTGGGCCTGTGCCCAATGGTCCACAGACATCCCTCTGCGGGTTCCCAGCCATCGGCGTGCACAAAGTTTGTGTACTAAAATTTTTTACTATTTTAAAATTAGGAAGCTGCTAAGTGACTGAAAAGATGGGTAGGATGAGTTAACAGATGTGGAAAGGGTATGCTGTACTTATTTAAACACCTGCTTCTTTAAATATGTTTTGCCCATTTAAAAATACATAATGCCTCCAAATACCCATACCTCTCCACACATTTTAGCTTCTGGTGTCATACTTGGCTTAACATCTAAATCAGCCTGCTCTTTAGGAATGGCTTTCAATTCAACACACAATTACGTTTAGTGGTGCTTCACTTTGAACACAAAATGCTAGCACTGTAGGTGTTTTTTTTTTTTTTTTTTTTTTAATTTTTTTTTTAGAAGAACTCCGTGTTGAAACTACAGTTGGTCACTAGGGAGTTAACTGGCATACTGGCCCAAAGCCATCGGAGTTCTTTACATGAGCGTCAGATTACATTACACATGGTCACATATTTTTTTTCTTTTTTAGGCAAAGGTAGTTAAAGTGAATACCCAGCATCACAGGATGTTGAGCCATTCCCTGGACTCTAGCCTTGTTCTCCAGTTCCAAAGTCGACAGATCTAGCTGTTGGGCCACATCTCTTTCTAGAACCCTGACCAACATTTTCTTAACAAAACGAACCCCCCTCATATCTATTTACTGCAGAATACTCTGTAGGAAGAGCTTTCAATTTTACAGCTTTGATGCCATCAAGATGTTAGCGCTCTAGATATTCATTCAAACACTGTGGTGAAACGGCAGTATAACACTGGGGAATTCACTGATGGGCTTCTTTTGGTGTTGGAAGTGCATGATTCACTCAACATGCTAAACTTTTTTTCTGACATTGATGAGTAATATATTTAAGAATATAGAAAATGTGTGTCCTAGTTTTAGCTTTCAGGAGCACTAACCATAATTTCTATGATGAAATTAACCACTTACTTTCTTACATTTCTGAATGAAATGCTTTCATTTTCGGTGCTTTTATTCCATCAAGATGGCGTTCAGGTGTGCCACACGTTTTATACTTATCATAAATATGGACTGTTTGCACTCTGCCTATTCTTTAGAACACTTTGGTGAAGCTGCAGTAGAACACTTGAGTGACATGACAAACTGCTGTTGCTGTACACTTCATCAAAAACATCAGACTTTGTTCTCACATGGCTGAGGAAGGTATTGTGAACTTGCAGAAAATGTGTTCTCATTTTAGCTTCTGAAGCACCTCCTCTGACCTCTGTCAAAATCATGAGAACATGTTTCTCTCTCACAAGATTCTGCAAATCGCAGCATAGGATCAGTATGTTTCACAGACTTAAACTTACAACACATGACAATTTCTAAAATGAGTATGTTGTCACAACCAATGATTCACACTGATTAAATTCTGTTACTACCCTTCTTGTGTGTTCCTTTTTTGTGACCCTCAAAAGCAGACTTTCACTAAAATGCATTTCAATTGGGACAATGACCTTAGTCCTGTAATGGCTGCCACAACGTGTCTCTTTTTTGCCAGCCAATCAAGAGGGGTCCTTCTTGGACCCCACTCCCACATGCCCATGGGGGTCATGGGTTTCCCACCAACACCCCTTATGTTTCTTCATTCACTTTCAGGGTGCAGGGACAATGACCATGAGTGTGATTGTTCATGTGGCCAGCCATTCAGGACTGACCAATCCCGTTTTAAACTGATAATTCAGAACGTATCTGGTCACAAATGGTTCAGATATCACTAGCGTTTTATGGTGGTTAACCACTTAATGCCCACCCAGTGAGCTTATTAGAAGCTAATTTCTCAAACTACTGAATGGATTTACACCAAATCATGAAATGCACATGTTCTCAAAGTTTGAGCATTTTGCCAAATTTGTTTTAATTCTATTCAGCTGTTTTTCTGTATCAGAGAGAAAACTTTGCTATGAGAATTTAAAATGGGAAATTAATGTTTTTCCCTCCACACCCCAATTCCCCTATTTCTTGGCTGAATGTTTTTTGGGAGGTTTCATGCAGATTGGTCAAATGGCACCAAAGTTATTAAGAGAACAAAAAAATGCCTATCCTATGCAAAGTCTGACTTAACTGTACCTCCTCTGGTCCTACCTCCAGAACTATTTATTCATACTCCTTATGTGCGGAAGTGCTCATTAAGAAAGAGCAGTGTGCGATCACACACAATAAAGTTAGCCAATGACTGAAATAGAATACCCATTGTCCCATCCGGACCTAAAAAGGGATTTGTTTCAAGATAGGTGACCAAAACTAGAAGGTGACCCCGGTGTTCTATTTTCTCATGCTTCTACTAGTGTTCTGTCTGTCACATGCGTTTTGCACCACCTCAGCAACTGAAATATGTTCATAACCACTGATTCACTAATGCTATGTTACACCATCTCCTTATCCCATTATTTCTGTAGGTGTCATCTTATTTAATGACCTAGGAGTAGCCTGTGGCACCCAGGAGTAATTATACCTGCCAATACATTAATTGCAGGGTTGTCCTTTTCAGTTGTTCGCATTCATTTCACAAGGACTGCATTTGTTTCCTAGTCTTGTGCACTACCCATTTTCAGTTACAGGAAATTAGTTACCACCTGTGATTCTTATAACCCTTGAAGATAGACTTCCCCCTCCCAATAACTTGCCAGGGTGCTGTTATCTCCTTCGTACAGAAAACCAGCCAGGATACCGTATGTGTGGTGGCTGGTGCACTGTACAGTGTGTGATAATGCACATAGGATTTTGGCCATTATGATAGTAACATTAGCAGCTCTGCTTTCAAACATTGATTGATGTACACCTAGTATGGACAAGATTAAGCTTTTGAAATTATTCTTGCCTTGGATACTTTCCCATTGTGAGAATTGGACTTGCTAGGTCACTGGGATGCCGTCTACAGAAGTTGGATGTATTTGTACAGTTTTCTTCTTCAATTTTCTTGTATTTCGCACAAGGATTGCCTGGCTCTTCATCAGGTTTCATGACCTAAGGAAACAATGGTGCGATTCTTGAACAGCTTAGCGAGACACAACCCCCTCCTTTTATGTAGCTGAATGATGCTCTCCTTTGGAATACCTTCTGCTGTTATGCTTTTGTTCTACCTAAAGTGTATGAAATTGTACCGGTGAGAACCTTCAAACAAGTGAAAGACTGATGAACAAACATTTCAAAGTCCATCTTTCAGTCCACGCACTTAGAAGTAGTAGTGTTTCATTTTATAGCACCAAAATAAGTCAGTGCTTTGCAAGGTTTTATAATGTGAATTTACTTTGTACGAGAGACCTATAATGAACACTTGTCAGTGATGTAAATGCATAGGAATTGAATTTCTAGAAAGGGGTCTGACCTAAAAGTGTGAATGATTAGATTTTAGGGTTAGCAAGCACAACAGCAATGTTGAATTGTATGGCTTAGAATGTCAGCAAGCAAGCAAATGAACAGAGCCCAAGTAGTGAAAACAAAAGAAAGTGGGGAGGTTGCTGAAATTCATCCATTATAGCTTACCACGTTACAGTTAACACCTGGAATATGTGGGATCGGGTTGTGTGCATGTGTGTGTGTCCGTTTGTGTCCCTCTGTGTCCCCATGCTATTTCTTATTACCGACCATAACGATGCAGCCAAACATCCTGCCTGTATTTCAGTTAAATGAAATAATCATTAATAGCATATATTCCACCAGTGTGGAAGGCTTATGATCTACAAGCCACTTGTAGTTAAATATTATTTTTAGGTCACTACGACCCGTTCTTGGTAGCATTAGACTAAATACGATGACACACATCCATTGGGGTCGGGGTGAGAAAGGGCTTGCTGGTAAATTAACAAATGTAAGCTTTATGGAGGCCAATATCTGAGGTGGCTGCTCTGCTGTGGCAATTGAATAGTTTCTTATATTCCTCGTCGCCCACCAGCTGCCAGGACTCCTGTTTTGTTGTCATTGGGACGTGGAGTGTTTTCCATCATAGAGCAATAATCTGGTTCATACCATGAGTAGTGTGGCCTGCTTCCATGTTTCACATTCCAGGCAGAGTGGCTGTCGTTGCAATGCATTTGGCAGTGTAGTTGGCACAGTAGATGTTGACTATTAAAGACAATCTGGGACAATTCTCAAGCACATTATAAGACTTGTTTGTAATGGAGAATTCAGCTGAACCAATTCTGATCGATTTAATGCATTTTCTTTTAAGAAAGATGGAATCCAATCTTAGGCGTTACCTAAAATTATTATCACCTCTTTGTCTTCATCTGCATGGTGTAGTCAAAAGTAATAGCCTGCAAAGCGGTAAAGCAGTGTCAGTGCTGCATACTGGCACTTGTCCAGAGTGATTAGGAAATCTGATTGTGCAGGTTCTTTGCTTTCTGCAGTTTTTTAGGTCGAGCCTTGCAGCACATGTGCTGCTGCGAGGCATGCAGTAGTGGAGTATGGAATAGAAACCCCGCCCATATTTGTAATTGGCTTGCGTCATTGTCCTTCGTAAACGCTGGCTTCAGATTCATTATTAGGCTGGTTAGTCCCTACTTGTCTGCATTTGTTACCTCCCATAACGACTGGACTTTTTACTGGCGTTGTTACATGGTCTGCTTTATAAGTTGCTGAGCACTATTTTATTTAATGCTCTTCTCCAATTCCACCAGCTACCTCGCAGAAAGTCGCCCGCTTTTATTTTTTTCATGTTTTCTAATGGTGGTCCGCTTTAATTATAGCGGCCGCTGTTTATTTATTTTAGCAGCGTGGTCCTCTACTTAATTTTTTTACTAGCTCCCATGCGACGCTTTCACATTTATAGAGGCTGCTCCCCTATCTTTACACACACCGCTTCTAAAGAAAGGTACGTGGCCGACATTAAAGTGAAAGTATGGCATGGGCACTTTTACCCCCAAAAAACATCTGTTTGTCACTTGACAAACAAATGCTTTTTTTTGTGAAAGCCCCCAATGTCGCGGTTTCACTTTAATGTACGACACGCCCTTCATGAGCATGTGCGATAGTAAAAAAAAAAACTAAATATTTGCAATGCAATAGGTCTCGCATTTGATCGTTTAAGCTATTGCATTACCAATAGCTTAAACTCTTGTTAATGCCAGACCTATTGCATTGCAAATGCTTGTTCTCTCTTGCAGACTGCCATCTTAGCTGGTGGTTATGAAATAGGTGGTGCTGCTATTTATATTTTTGTACTAAGGTAGTCTGGTTACTATATTTCTGTGATGCTTACTAGTGCACAGAAGGTTTTAAATAGATTGGTATCTATTTAAGTGCTATTTCTCTTGTATGTGGCGAACATATTCAAAGGCAGCAGAACGCTGAGCAGGGTCAAAACCAAAGATGCAGTTACCAAGTGAAGTAAAGGTAGCTGTTTTTTGGATTGTTACTGCATCAGGGTTTAGGCAGTTGGATGTGGAGTGGTTTTCATCATGATAGGGTAATTTTCAGTTGTAGCAAAGGCTACTCCCGTTAGAAGTGACCCACTCCTCAGTTCTTGTTATGTAAGGAGCTAGACTGAACAAGGATTCTGTGATTCATAAAGTGATGCTTTCCTCGCCAAGACGCTTGCACACTTTTAATATATTAAGTAGTCCCAGAGGATGACCCCACTGTGAAGTGATGGCTCAGGGCTGGAACAGGCAATGACTGTTCCCCCGCATATCAGAACTTGCCGTACATTTTATTGTGTGTAGTTACAATATACTGAACATAGATGTTCAACACTGTAAGATGATTTATATATTTTGATGTATGATATACTCTCTCACACACACACACACATCATGTGAAGGGTTGAAGGGAAAGTGGTAGATAAGCACTCCGTCCGTAGACAAAAGGGAAGACATTCAACTTACTTAGTGTGTCGAAAAGTCATAACAATAATTGCTGTCAATCCAGAGCAGAGTACTTGCTGGTTGTATCTTGGAAGATGACCTTTTGTGATGAGCAAGATTAAAGCACGTTTTAGCTTAAAGTGTAAATGTGTGTTTCCAGTCTGCATTCAAATCGAAAAGCTTGCATAAACAATCAACCTGCATAACCAGCATTGTCGGTCTTTGACAAAGTGTAGAGAGGGTATCTTATCTGTACACACAGAAACTAGGTTAATGTGTGGAAACAGTGCTGCGGTGAATGTGCGTAGACTCTGCCCGGTCTTCGGCTGAGGCGTTCCGTGGCCCGGGGTGGTCACCCGCAAGGTGTACAGTTTTTAATGGAGGGGAAGCTCACGGAAGTCTTTCATACGCCCTTCGTGAACAAGTAGCGCTTTCATGACTCCAGCAGCGGCGGAGAAGCGACGCTGTCCGGAACAAAGAGAGCTTCACTTCGCCGGTGAAACCAAAGGTGCAGAGGATTGGGAGAACATTGTGACCGAGAGTTGCTTTTATCTCTCTGTGCACCTTCCTGTTACCCTGGTCACGTTTGGGTGTTTCCACGGGACCCGCCCTGCCCGCCGTGTTTATAATATTGCTTTAAATACGAAGGCAGGCGCATGTATGGAATCTTTCTGGCTTTAGGAAAGGTGTTCCACGGACTGTTTTTCTTAGCACGTTTTGGACTGCGTTGGCACAGAACAGTTTCCCCTGGAGTAAGAAGAGGCAGTTTATAGAACATATTGCGACGGCAACAGCGTGGCTTGCTTGGAAAAAAGAAGGCCCCCATTGCTTACACTCCATCTGACCCAAAGTGCGGCTAGAGTGTCGAATCTTATCTGTCTAGATGTGACTGTTGTCTGCAGTTGCACAGACAGGCGCGCAGACGTGCCATATTTTTGGAGAGGCGCGGACACTTGTATTGTCCATTGCGGAAGGCCTTCCTTATCTACCGAAACAGCAGCAGAAAAAGCCGTTCGAAGTGAACGGTTTCTTAGAAACCCAATGCTGCGGGTGGACTTTGCTCTTTCTACAGGTACTTCCACCTGGTAATGTTTGCGGTTTTCTGCTAAATGCTTCATTATTTTTAAGGCGCAGATTTGAAACGACGCCATAGGACACCCTTCAGTGGCAGGAACTGATAGATTTGTGCTTTAACCGGTGCGACGTTTATCAGCACCCCTGGAACAGGCACGTTTTTCTTTAGCTAAAGAGATGCCCCTGGACTCTGCACGCCTCTCTCATTCGTTCTCCCCGTGCGAAGCAACTTCACATTCATCCTCCTGAAACAGATGCTGTCAGATGGACCTCGACAGGTTTTAAAGTGCGCTGTGCTGTCTCAAAGGAGGCGCAAAATATAATTGAGTGTATTACAGAGTGGTGTACATGGAATTGTGTCTGCACGCGGGCAACGCATTATTTATTTGATACATGCATTTGGTGAGGCTATTGGTTTATGGTTAATGTAGTGCTTACTTTTCCAATTTTTTGTCTTTCCAACGTGTGGAACTTCACCTAAACAACCTCCTGACCTGGATGTCCTTTTAATTTCACCAGAAGGTCATAGCCATAGTAGGAAGTGCTCATATAGATGCATTAAAAACCAGCATTTGCAAAACTCATAGGTCTGACTTTTCCAAGCCTGAAGTTATTTAGCATTTTTTTACAAACATAAGCAAAGCATGAAACGTTTTTGCAAGCGCTTTCGCTGCGCATTACATATATAAAATTTATAACAATTAAGGACATTGTCGAAAGGTAACAAGCATAGGTTTATGAAAAGAAATGAGCAAGTTATGATGAATCACAAAAGTAAGTTAAAAGAATCATGAAATGAAAGCTGGGAAAGAATGTAGAGATTGGGCCAACCCCAGGGCAATGAAGAGGGTTACTGTTAGGTGGATGTTCATAAGTGTACAAACACGATGCTGTCTCACAGCAAAGAAAGCTAATAGCTATAATGGACTGTCTCATTCGGTAGGAAAATTGTTTTTTTAAACCATTAGGCTGGTGAGGCATCTAAAGTGGTCTCTAGGCCAGATCTAAATTGGAGCAGTTAGCGCTAGCTTACCTGTTTTGTGAGGGTGCAGGGCTTCTAGATCCATTCCACGACAAGCGTTAGCTGTTCACATACAACTGTGCATTCACTCAGGAAAGTGTTCAATTCCTACTAAACCTCTTTTGGTATCCAGGGTCATGATTTGAATATTCAGTTAGAATACCAACTTCTTTATGAAACCTTAGGTTGTTTTCCTCTGGCATTCTGAAGACCGTTCTTCAGTAGCGTCTTTACTTCCATATAATTTATTTTCAGTGAGTGTTGTGTTCAGGCCTGCAATCACAGACCCCCTGATTAGTTGCACTAGACTCTTATTTCAACCCGACAGGACTATCTGTATTCTTCTAGTCTCGTACGACTGCTTCTTGTGAGCACATTTCTCACACTAAAACAGTTGGTTGACTTTTAGTTAGTCAGAGTGGGGTTGACAATTGTTACTCTGTTTGAAGCAGCAACTTTTAGCCTTGGTGCGAATTACGATTGAAAATAGTATGCTTCTAAGGTTCTCTCTGCTCCTTGCTTTGATTGCATCACATTGTCCGGTCTAGTTGTCAGTGCTTCTTTGCAGGGCACCCTTAATCTGAAATTGTAGTGTGTACCGCCAGATGGTTGTATTAAAAAAAAACAACAAAAAAAAACTGGGCTGTCTAGCTTTTTATTGTTCGGGTACCCTATCTACATATGTTCTTATTTGTTTTCTTGTGCTCGGTCTCGTATATGGTTTCACTGACTGTAGTATTGTGGAGTTAACACATCACAGCATAAGACAAGTCACAACCAATGCAGCAGTTTATTCTTTTGATACGTCATCTTAAAAAATAAATATTTTTTAAATTATGAACTTATTATTTTTCACTGTCCTAAACAGCCACATGGAGGCAAACACTTGCATCATTCAAACAATGAAATCCCGCATATTTTATTGGGCATTACATTGTGGTCACTTGGATCCCTATTTGGGTTCTGAGAGATTGTAAAGAGGGATCTCAGAAGACTGCTATACGAGTCTGCCGAACAATTTTGGATAATGCATATAGTAACAGCTGCAACTACATGTAACAATCTCACTCTAAGTTAGTGCCGCAGTGCAAAAATGACGTTTTTTCAAACCTGCTTATTTCACAATTTTCATAGCTCTCTACGTTGCCTTTTGACTACTTTCGTGCAGTTTTCTTTAAAAAAAAAAATCATGTTCGCTGTTACCTATGGACCTTATACAGTATCTGTTAAGGGCTAGTGTGAGTAGGATAATAGCTTCTGCACACTCGGGAAGGATTTTATCGTGTTTTTTTATCCACAGAAACTACAGTAAGTTAGAACTTTCTTCCAATTAGCTGAATAAAGCTGAATCAAGACTGCGGCTCTGAAAATGTATTGGATTGTTGAATAAAAGCCAAGTACAGGAACGTGATGCATCTAATAATATGGAACCATGATAACTTGTTTCCCATGATTGAATAAGTCCTCGATATTTTGTACGAAGTGTGGCCAAGAAACCAATTGATCAAACCAATATTAATGCAATTGAACAATTTTTCTAAAAGGGATAAGTAAAAGCTTGAGTTTGTTTCTTGTAAGTAAAACTAGAATTTAGGTTCCCCAATATTATTTTGAAAGTCACAACATTATACTCCGATTTATTTCACAAGGCCACTATGAATGAATGCTATTAAGAAAGATTTAGTTAATCAAGCGTGGAACCAAAGTGATTGTAGCCCACCACTTTTCACATACTCCTTGAATTATTTCTGCCTTTCATCCTTGATGCCCTGTTTTTGACTTCCTGTAGTGTCTGAAATTGTGTCCTCACTAAAAAGAATTATGGCTACTGGTCCAGGGTGTGATCTGGTCCCTCATGAATTTCGCTCAAAGACTATCCCTCCAAATCAAGTTTCCACTTAAGTAGGAGGAAGATAAAGACCCATTGAGGCTATGATTCTCCCTGAATTGATGATTTAAAAGTCTGTTCTCTGAGGTGGGTCAATGAAGTGTTAGCTCTGTAAACAGCCTTTTGTAGAACTGCATGGTTCGTAGGTAGACTTTCTGTTCCTCAAACTAAAAGTTGTAAAGTAGTCTTTTCTAGAAGGGATTCCTTAACGTCTCCACTCGAATAATGTTTTCTTGTGATTTCAAAGTACCAAGTGTCCAAGAATCATTTTATGCAGCAGTTTGTTATCTGTTGACATTCTCTTGGGCAGTCGTTGTCATCCGTGCATATTAATTAGCCCTTAAATACAACATGACCACATGGTTTTTTTTTTTTTAAGTTAATAGTATGCATTATTAGCGTGTTTTTATCGAAGTGAAAAACAAATGTAGGAAGAAATGGCATTTATTCAAAAGTAGAGAACTAAGTTTATTACTTTCAGCAATTAGTGGCTACTGCAAATATAATATACAGACAGCATCCTAAAGTATGGCATGCATATGAATATAGAACGGGGCATTAAGTACAACTTGGTACTAGGAGAGTTTGTTGAAAGTTGTAATGTGCAATTAAGTGATTTTCACCACACAATTTGGGTTTAAGAACACATCCTTAAGTGGAAAAACGAAGTTGGATAGAGATTTCCTTTTGGTGGTGCCCACTCCTAGAAAGGGACGAAATTGTCACTGCTTTTGCTGCTGTGTACCTCTTGTTATCACACCAGCAACTTCTTTTCGAGATGTGGGGTCAGAGACTGATGCTTCTTTTAGTTCTAAAAGTCTGACAGATTATTGAACCTACATACGGTCATGATACATTCACGCTGTATATATTTAATTGTAATGTAGCTAATGACCTTCGAGGAGGTAGAGTGACAGATCCATCGTCAATTCCTCTTCTCTGTGGCCTCTTTCCCAGATCCCCTAAGAAGGTTGCAGAATTTGCAGCTCAATGTTTTTAAAAAACTGGGTCGTCTGCATAATGTAACTGTCATTTGCAAGCCTTATATTAACCCACCCACATTTTAACTATTTAAGGCGAATATGGCACTTCTCGTAAACCCCAACGTCATAATGGAAGGCTCTGATATCGTAGGTATTGCTGCCAACAGTTGCTACAGGGAATTTTAATATCTACCTTTATCCTCCCCATCATTTTATGGCTTCTTCCTGAGTGTTATCTTTGAAAGAATGCATGGACTGTGCTGTCCCAGCCCATTATTAGTCCACCTCCAGGCTGAAAAATAGCAACATGCATAGCAGTCCCAAACTACCGTGAAATGTAAAAAATATATTAAAAGTAAACTTACAGAAAAGTTCCTTTATTCTGTCCAGAGACGTAAGCAAGTGCTGTTCCAGAAGTCATAGAGTTAAAGTGTTTAGATAAGTTTAAACGTAGATTTGATTATGATTAAGCAAACTTTGTTTTATAAATTGTCGAGATGGAGCCCTCCTTATTTCGAAGAAGACGCCATTTAAACTCAATCTGTTTGATTCGTCCTTAACTGAGTCTTCTTGCTAATGTTTATTGATGTTTTAGAACAAAAATATAATACACATTCACTTAGGCCAGCGGCGGGCCGCGCATTAAACATGAGCATGTTGAAGTTGTTGCTGTGAAAGGCTCAGGTGTCAATACAGTAGGGACTTTACCAACTCGAGATAATTTGTTTCATTCTCTGCCTTGTTGGGAATTGTATCCATGTTCGGTGGCTCGTTTCCAGGTGGTGATGAACCAAACAAGGGAGGCAGCGTTGTGGTGTAGTTAATTTGTCTTGTTAGCCTCTGCATTTGTGAGGGGGTTTGATGGACTTTGACTCTGGGATCTTACTAGTGAGAAGAACATTCAGTGATCTTGTTTCTGTTCTATAAATATTCTCAGTTGTCCTGGTTACTTAGCTTGAGATTGTGCTATCACATCTAAGTCTTTAGTGCACAGCGCACTCTTGCAGTAAATAACAAGCACACTTTATATGACCACTCGGTGATGCATGTGGTTTACAAGATGCAAAACACTAATTCTAGCTTTAATACATAAAGTCCAAGGTTGAACGGCCAAGGTTTTTTATTAGCCTTTAGTAAAGCCTAAAGATTGAAAAATGTCAGTTACAAATAGAAAGTACATTTTACAAGTACCCCGAAGTATGTATGTATTTATTTTGAAAGTTTTACAGAGCGCGGACAAGACCCTTGCGGGTATCAGAGCACTTTACATATAGTAAAGTTCTTTATACATCAGGTAAGCAAGTTAAACAAGTATACATAATGTCATATAGCAGTTAAGCGGTAAAGTGAAACAAAGAAGCAATCCAATTGAATCCGGTGAAGGATATCAATGACGATTAGAAACTCTAAATGGGCCATTGTCAAAGTAAGGAATATTAACTCGGGTGCGCATGGCCTCAAAATTTCTTTAGATTATGTTCAGGAGAATTTTGCCATGAGAATCTCTTTTACTTCCTTTTTGAAAGATGCAGAGGAAGAGTTAAGTCTGGTTTTCGGGGGTAGGGCATTCCAGATCCAAGGCGCCATCCCTGAGAAGGATCGTTTGTAGGTTTTCTTCTTGTTGAATCTTTGCGGTTTCAGAAGTAGACTTTCTGCACTTCTTGAGGAACGTATCCCACCAGAGATAGTCAATTTCTGTGCCAGATAGCTGGGTGCCTTGTGATGCAGGGCTTTGTGCGTCATACACGCTATTTTCAAATGAATTCTGGCATCAAGTGGTAGCCAATTCAAGGATTTTAGGTCTGGGGAGATGTGGGCCCATCTTTTAGATCCAGTGATGAGTCTTGCAGCAGCATTTAATGAAGCTCTTAAAGGTGCAGTTGTGACTTTCGGAAGGCCACACAGAGAGAGACTTCCATACTCTACTCTGGGACTAACTAGAGCTTGAACTGCCTGCTTGAAGTCATTGGCTGGAAGGAAGGGTTTCAGCTTCCTCAGTGTGTTTATCTGGAAGTTTACTCCCTTTGTTGCGTTGCTAACATGCTTTAGCATATTGAGGTTACTGTCAAGGGTTATTCCCAGGGATTTCGCAGACTCCACAATAGTTGGTTGAACGTTGAGTGCCGTAAGATGTTTAATCCATTCTTGCATAATGGGGACTTTGGCAGGAGGAGCTATTAGCAGGAATTCGGTTTTTTGGGCATTAAGTTTGAGGTGGTTTTACGCCAGCCATGTCTGGGTATTCCCTAGCATTGAGTTAAATAGTTTGTCTTCTATGGAGAGGATCTTAAGGTATAGTTGTGTGTCGTCCGCGTGCATGTGATATTGTATGTTGGACGCATGTAGCATTTCGGCGAGAGGTTCCATAAAGAGATTAAACAGTGTTGGGGAAAGTGAGGACCCTTGCGGGACTCACAACATTACTGGGACAGGTTTGGACAAAGTGTTGTTGACCTTGAATTTTTGTGTCCGTTTTGTAGAAAAGAGGTAAACCAGTTTAGGACTGCCCCAGATAAACCCATTCCGTGTTTTAGACGCTCTATCAAATTCTCATGTTTGACGGTATCAAAGGCAGATGAGAGGTCTAGTCGTATGAGTAGGCAAGTTCCGTTCTGATCAAGGATTTGTAGCCCATCGTCAATTGTGTGCCATGGCTGATTCGGTACTATGACCAGCTCGGAAGCCTGATTGGAGATTGTTAAGAAGGTCAAAATGATCAATATGCCTGGTCAGTTGGAGGTGTACTGATTTTTTCAGTAATTTGGCCAATGTAGGAATATCGGAAATCGGGCGATAGTTGTTTAGGTCCGTAGGGTCCGCCGTAGGTTTCTTTAGAATGGGTGGTACTTGACCTACTTTGAGAGTATCCAGGATGCAGCCTTGTTGAAGAGAACTGTTAATGATCTTGATCCAGAGAGGCAGCAGCAGAGGCGTAAAGTCTTTAATAGCGTTTGCGCGGAGAGGATCGATGAAATGATTAGCATGCTTCAGGTCCCTAAGAATCTTATATATATCTTCTTCAGTGTAAGTAGGAAAGGATGACCAAGGTGATTCATTTTTTAGGTCAAACTTTGTGGGGATTTGTAATTTTGACAGTGGAAGTGTAGGGGTGGTTTTCGAATACGGCCCTGAGTGTGAGATTAAATCATTGACGAGGTCCTCTTGATGTTGTCGGTCTTCTGAGTAAAGAAGGTAGAGAAATCTTTGAAGTGGGTTGCAGGCCAGCTGAGTCTTGAAGACGATGAGATGCATTGTTAGCTTGGGTTTTGATTAGTTCAAAAAGTTTTTGGGGACGATTTCTTGCTTGGTCTAGTTGGTGGATGAAAAAGTCTGCTTTAGTGCGCTTGGTCCGTCTGAAATATGCGTTTCTCTTTTTCCTTAGTATCATAAGATGACTGGCAGATGGGACTGATCTCCAGTTGTGTTCAGAAGTTCTGAGAGACCTTCTATCCTAGTTAAGTTGACCATTGTACCAAGGTTTAGAGTTTTTTGTGGAAACTCTTTAGTTGCAGGGGGGCTACCTCATTTATTAAGGAGGTCATGGCATTGAGGTAGTGGTTGGTGAGATCCTATACTTCGGTAGAACCTGCTGGGGGCAAAAGCAGTTTGTGGCTGGGAGAGGGCGATGAGTTAGGGTTGACATTTTTTAGATCTCTTTTCCAAACATTTGGTCTTTTTTTTATTGAGCGAAGTTATATTTCACAGTTTCCTTGATCAGGAAGGTGAAGATGTGATGGTCGGACCAGTCACAGGGTTGGATCGACTCAAGCTGAATGGAGTCTCTTCTGGAGATTATTACAACTAGGATAGAGCCTTTATTGTGTGTAGGGCTGTTGCAAATTTGGGTGAGGTCTAGATCAACGAGAACATTTTTGAGACTATTGACCACTGCATCACTATCTTCATTCCAATGGAGATTGAAGTCGCCCAGGAATATTTGTGTGTTTTGATGCCCATTGTTTGTAGAGCCCATATCCTTGAAGTGTTCTTTGAAGGTGAGGTTGTCACCTGGAGGATGGTAGATGGTGTGTAAAGAGCATAGTGGGTTGCCATTACTGGAGATGTTGAGGCACATGTATTTGCAAGAGGGGAATACCGGGGATATAGCTTTGTTTACAGAGATGTTGCTACGATGTATACAAGCGATCCCACCCCCCGTTTTATCCATTCTATCCAGTTTGCTGTCATAGTTTGGGGGTACTAGAATGTCGATGATTGGTGAGGATGATTCTGAAAGCCAGGTTTCAGTTAACATTATTAAGTCGGGGTCTTGTGAGATAATGAGGTCAGCTATGTCCGCTGCATGTCTGAAGGCTGATCTACAATTTAGGAGTACGCATTTATGGCGGGGTGTGAAGGGGGATGGAGTAGGGTCCTGCATGAGTGGGACTCTTCTTAAGTTGTTGTTGATGATTTCTCTAGTGTTTTGTTTAGAGGTCCTGTGAGGGTTCGGAGGGATGGTGGGGATGGACAGTGCAGTGGTAGTGAGGGGGATCGCAAGAGAAGGTTCATAAGAGTGTAGGAGAGAAAGGAGATCGCTCTCCGAAAGCAGATTGGTGCTTTGAATTGGGCGGGTTGATTTATTATGGGAGGGAACTGATTTCCAGCTGGGTAGAGTGGGTTTCGAGGTGAATGATAGGTGTTTCGGGAGCTTGCTTGCTATCTTGCCATGTGGTATTAGTAGAAGTACTGGCCTTATTCTTTGTTTGATTTTTCCCAATAACTCCTAGTTGCTTTTGTCTGATTTGTCTTTTTTCTTTTTTCTTTTCCAATCTATTGCTATACCTGCAGATTAGGAAGTGTGTGTGTGTGTGTGTGTGTGTGTGTGTGTGTGTGTGTGTGTGTGTGTGTGTATATATATAAATATGTATATGTGTGTGTATATATATATATATATATATATATATATATATATATATATATATATATATATATATATATATATATATATATATATAATCTCGGAAATGACAAAATTAAGAGGATTTGGAAAAATATGTTGAGAAACATGAGGAAACAGTGAAAGCAAGGAAACAGTCAAAATTCCTAAGAGATAAGGAAGATTATGCGCATGGGCGCATATTTACATACGCAAAAAATGTGACATCTTCAAAAATCAAAGTAGTCAAGCAAGTGAGCGACAAAGCTCTACCAGTGCCACATCTTTGACATCTACTGGAGCAAGTGAGAATGAGGGAGAACCAAGTGAAGAACAATCAACACATAATTTTTTATGAGACATGAGATTGGTGGTGCAGCAAAGGCTCTGGGAGCAGAATCAGAACCAATACCAATCGGTAAAAGGAAGAGGACGAAGATGGACACCCAGAACTCCTGCCGCATCATCAAAAAGCCAACAAGAAGGAGCAAGAGGCGAAAGTGGGCAAGAAGAGATTGGCACCAAAACAAGAAGCATGCGTCGGAAAACTGTGAAATAAAATGGAATGATATCCCAGATGACACAGAAGAACTAGTAGTCATGAATCTATCCAAACGCACAATCACGGATAATGAAAACTCACTATTAAAACGTGGAATTAGCTACTGCCCAACACAATCGATGGATGTGGCCCAAACAAGAATCGACATCTATAAATATATAAGGAAAATTAAACTTGCGAAAATTTTTAAAGAAATCCAAGAAATGGCGAAATTCACGAAAAAGGCAAAGAAAAAAGATGAAATAAAACCCAGTGAACAACATTTAACAACTGGGGATATGCCTGCTTTCCTAAACCTCATTAATCTGGATTTAACAGAGGAGACAGAATTTATCACGGAAACAATGGCTTGCCCCCCTTTAGGAGCAGGCCTAAGTGGCAAAAAACCTACTTCACGCTTCTACCCACAACTTCCACAGGGGAATAAAATTGAAGCGGTAGTACAAGACATTTATAAAATCAAAGGCAACACATTTTGTGACAACTTAAAAGAGTAAGAAAGACTGGCTCTAAGAACACGACCGATTATGTTCAGGAAGCACATGCACAACTGAAGAACAGGGAAAATTACAGACGATTGGAAAGGAATCCTACGCAGCTTTATAAAGAAAATCTGGATTGCAAAATCTTACAGTGGAAACAACAGAACCTAATTAATGACGAAGAAAGGAAATTCCTAACTACAGAACATCCCATCACAGCAACGATCTACTTTTTACCGAAAGTATATAAGAACCCTGTAAAACCACCTGGACGACCGATTGTATTGGCAAATGAGTCAGTGATGGAACCAGTGGCCAATTATATTGATG